>NC_142628.1:18879375-19188750 GCF_059453375.1 Lepisosteus platostomus
CAGAAATAAACATGTTTCTGCAAGTTTGGTCAACCCCATGTAACTAATGGGGCAGTAACAGCTCACTTTTCAAAACGTGTTTTTCAGCCCGAAATAAACACGTTTTTTCAGACAGCTGTATCCCTATGTAACTGCAAGGCTCAGAAGAGCCCACACACTCAGGTCTTAACCCCAGTGTGCTGAAAGTGTCAAAACATGTTTTTCAGCAGAAATAAACATGTTTCTGCAAGTTTGGTCAACCCCATGTAACTTATGGGTCAGTAACAGCTCACTTTTCAAAACGTGATTTTCAGCCCGAAATAAACACGTTTTTTCAGACAGCTGTATCCCTATGTAACTGCAAGGCTCAGAAGAGCCCACACACTCAGGTCTTAACCCCAGTGTGCTGAAAGTGTCAAAACATGTTTTTCAGCAGAAATAAACATGTTTCTGCAAGTTTGGTCTACCCCATGTAACTTATGGGGCAGTAACAGCTCACTTTTCAAAACGTGTTTTTCAGCCATAAATAAACGCGTTTTTTCAGACAGCTGTATCCCTATGTAACTGCAAGGCTCAGAAGAGCCCACACACTCAGGTCTTAACCCCAGTGTGCTGAAAGTGTCAAAACATGTTTTTCAGCAGAAATAAACATGTTTCTGCAAGTTTGGTCAACCCCATGTAACTTACGGGGCAGTAACAGCTCACTTTTCAAAACGTGTTTTTCAGCCCGAAATAAACACGTTTTTTCAGACAGCTGTATCCCTATGTAACTGCAAGGCTCAGAAGAGCCCACACACTCAGGTCTTAACCCCAGTGTGCTGAAAGTGTCAAAACATGTTTTTCAGCAGAAATAAACATGTTTCTGCAAGTTTGGTCAACCCCATGTAAGTTATGGGGCAGTAACAGCTCACTTTTCAAAACGTGTTTTTCAGCCCGAAATAAACGCGTTTTTTCAGACAGCTGTATCCCTATGTAACTGCAAGGCTCAGAAGAGCCCACACACTCAGGTCTTAACCCCAGTGTGCTGAAAGTGTCAAAACATGTTTTTCAGCAGAAATAAACATGTTTCTGCAAGTTTGGTCAACCCCATGTAAGTTATGGGTCAGTAACAGCTCACTTTTCAAAACGTGTTTTTCAGCCCGAAATAAACGCGTTTTTTCAGACAGCTGTATCCCTATGTAACTGCAAGGCTCAGAAGAGCCCACACACTCAGGTCTTAACCCCAGTGTGCTGAAAGTGTCAAAACATGTTTTTCAGCAGAAATAAACATGTTTCTGCAAGTTTGGTCAACCCCATGTAAGTTATGGGGCAGTAACAGCTCACTTTTCAAAACGTGTTTTTCAGCCCGAAATAAACACGTTTTTTCAGACAGCTGTATCCCTATGTAACTGCAAGGCTCAGAAGAGCCCACACACTCAGGTCTTAACCCCAGTGTGCTGAAAGTGTCAAAACATGTTTTTCAGCAGAAATAAACATGTTTCTGCAAGTTTGGTCAACCCCATGTAAGTTA
Source organism: Lepisosteus platostomus (assembly GCF_059453375.1). Classification (NCBI taxonomy): domain Eukaryota; kingdom Metazoa; phylum Chordata; class Actinopteri; order Semionotiformes; family Lepisosteidae; genus Lepisosteus; species Lepisosteus platostomus. Next base: position 18,880,865 of record NC_142628.1, read on the forward strand.
TGGGTCAGTAACAGCTCACTTTTCAAAACGTGTTTTTCAGCCCGAAATAAACGCGTTTTTTCAGACAGCTGTATCCCTATGTAACTGCAAGGCTCAGAAGAGCCCACACACTCAGGTCTTAACCCCAGTGTGCTGAAAGTGTCAAAACATGTTTTTCAGCAGAAATAAACATGTTTCTGCAAGTTTGGTCAACCCCATGTAAGTTATGGGGCAGTAACAGCTCACTTTTCAAAACGTGTTTTTCAGCCCGAAATAAACGCATTTTTTCAGACAGCTGTATCCCTATGTAACTGCAAGGCTCAGAAGAGCCCACACACTCAGGTCTTAACCCCAGTGTGCTGAAAGTGTCAAAACATGTTTTTCAGCAGAAATAAACATGTTTCTGCAAGTTTGGTCAACCCCATGTAACTAATGGGGCAGTAACAGCTCACTTTTCAAAACGTGTTTTTCAGCCCGAAATAAACACGTTTTTTCAGACAGCTGTATCCCTATGTAACTGCAAGGCTCAGAAGAGCCCACACACTCAGGTCTTAACCCCAGTGTGCTGAAAGTGTCAAAACATGTTTTACAGCAGAAATAAACATGTTTCTGCAAGTTTGGTCAACCCCATGTAAGTTATGGGGCAGTAACAGCTCACTTTTCAAAACGTGTTTTTCAGCCCGAAATAAACGCGTTTTTTCAGACAGCTGTATCCCTATGTAACTGCAAGGCTCAGAAGAGCCCACACACTCAGGTCTTAACCCCAGTGTACTGAAAGTGTCAAAACATGTTTTTCAGCAGAAATAAACATGTTTCTGCAAGTTTGGTCAACCCCATGTAAGTTATGGGTCAGTAACAGCTCACTTTTCAAAACGTGTTTTTCAGCCCGAAATAAACGCGTTTTTTCAGACAGCTGTATCCCTATGTAACTGCAAGGCTCAGAAGAGCCCACACACTCAGGTCTTAACCCCAGTGTGCTGAAAGTGTCAAAACATGTTTTTCAGCAGAAATAAACATGTTTCTGCAAGTTTGGTCAACCCCATGTAAGTTATGGGTCACTAACAGCTCACTTTTCAAAACGTGATTTTCAGCCCGAAATAAACACGTTTTTTCAGACAGCTGTATCCCTATGTAACTGCAAGGCTCAGAAGAGCCCACACACTCAGGTCTTAACCCCAGTGTGCTGAAAGTGTCAAAACATGTTTTTCAGCAGAAATAAACATGTTTCTGCAAGTTTGGTCAACCCCATGTAAGTTATGGGTCAGTAACAGCTCACTTTTCAAAACGTGTTTTTCAGCCCGAAATAAACGCGTTTTTTCAGACAGCTGTATCCCTATGTAACTGCAAGGCTCAGAAGAGCCCACACACTCAGGTCTTAACCCCAGTGTGCTGAAAGTGTCAAAACATGTTTTTCAGCAGAAATAAACATGTTTCTGCAAGTTTGGTCAACCCCATGTAAGTTATGGGGCAGTAACAGCTCACTTTTCAAAACGTGTTTTTCAGCCCGAAATAAACGCGTTTTTTCAGACAGCTGTATCCCTATGTAACTGCAAGGCTCAGAAGAGCCCACACACTCAGGTCTTAACCCCAGTGTGCTGAAAGTGTCAAAACATGTTTTTCAGCAGAAATAAACATGTTTCTGCAAGTTTGGTCAACCCCATGTAAGTTATGGGTCACTAACAGCTCACTTTTCAAAACGTGTTTTTCAGCCCGAAATAAACGCGTTTTTTCAGACAGCTGTATCCCTATGTAACTGCAAGGCTCAGAAGAGCCCACACACTCAGGTCTTAACCCCAGTGTGCTGAAAGTGTCAAAACATGTTTTTCAGCAGAAATAAACATGTTTCTGCAAGTTTGGTCAACCCCATGTAACTAATGGGGCAGTAACAGCTCACTTTTCAAAACGTGTTTTTCAGCCCGAAATAAACACGTTTTTTCAGACAGCTGTATCCCTATGTAACTGCAAGGCTCAGAAGAGCCCACACACTCAGGTCTTAACCCCAGTGTGCTGAAAGTGTCAAAACATGTTTTTCAGCAGAAATAAACATGTTTCTGCAAGTTTGGTCAACCCCATGTAAGTTATGGGGCAGTAACAGCTCACTTTTCAAAACGTGTTTTTCAGCCCGAAATAAACGCGTTTTTTCAGACAGCTGTATCCCTATGTAACTGCAAGGCTCAGAAGAGCCCACACACTCAGGTCTTAACCCCAGTGTACTGAAAGTGTCAAAACATGTTTTTCAGCAGAAATAAACATGTTTCTGCAAGTTTGGTCAACCCCATGTAAGTTATGGGTCAGTAACAGCTCACTTTTCAAAACGTGTTTTTCAGCCCGAAATAAACGCGTTTTTTCAGACAGCTGTATCCCTATGTAACTGCAAGGCTCAGAAGAGCCCACACACTCAGGTCTTAACCCCAGTGTGCTGAAAGTGTCAAAACATGTTTTTCAGCAGAAATAAACATGTTTCTGCAAGTTTGGTCAACCCCATGTAAGTTATGGGGCAGTAACAGCTCACTTTTCAAAACGTGTTTTTCAGCCCGAAATAAACACGTTTTTTCAGACAGCTGTATCCCTATGTAACTGCAAGGCTCAGAAGAGCCCACACACTCAGGTCTTAACCCCAGTGTGCTGAAAGTGTCAAAACGTGTTTTTCAGCCAGAAATAAACATGTTTCTGCAAGTTTGGTCAACCCCATGTAAGTTATGGGGCAGTAACAGCTCACTTTTCAAAACGTGTTTTTCAGCCCGAAATAAACGCGTTTTTTCAGACAGCTGTATCCCTATGTAACTGCAAGGCTCAGAAGAGCCCACACACTCAGGTCTTAACCCCAGTGTACTGAATGTGTCAAAACATGTTTTTCAGCAGAAATAAACATGTTTCTGCAAGTTTGGTCAACCCCATGTAAGTTATGGGTCAGTAACAGCTCACTTTTCAAAACGTGTTTTTCAGCCCGAAATAAATGCGTTTTTTCAGACAGCTGTATCCCTATGTAACTGCAAGGCTCAGAAGAGCCCACACACTCAGGTCTTAACCCCAGTGTGCTGAAAGTGTCAAAACATGTTTTTCAGCAGAAATAAACATGTTTCTGCAAGTTTGGTCAACCCCATGTAAGTTATGGGTCAGTAACAGCTCACTTTTCAAAACGTGTTTTTCAGCCCGAAATAAACGCGTTTTTTCAGACAGCTGTATCCCTATGTAACTGCAAGGCTCAGAAGAGCCCACACACTCAGGTCTTAACCCCAGTGTGCTGAAAGTGTCAAAACATGTTTTTCAGCAGAAATAAACATGTTTCTGCAAGTTTGGTCAACCCCATGTAAGTTATGGGGCAGTAACAGCTCACTTTTCAAAACGTGTTTTTCAGCCCGAAATAAACACGTTTTTTCAGACAGCTGTATCCCTATGTAACTGCAAGGCTCAGAAGAGCCCACACACTCAGGTCTTAACCCCAGTGTGCTGAAAGTGTCAAAACATGTTTTTCAGCAGAAATAAACATGTTTCTGCAAGTTTGGTCAACCCCATGTAAGTTATGGGTCAGTAACAGCTCACTTTTCAAAACGTGTTTTTCAGCCCGAAATAAACGCGTTTTTTCAGACAGCTGTATCCCTATGTAACTGCAAGGCTCAGAAGAGCCCACACACTCAGGTCTTAACCCCAGTGTGCTGAAAGTGTCAAAACATGTTTTTCAGCAGAAATAAACATGTTTCTGCAAGTTTGGTCAACCCCATGTAAGTTATGGGGCAGTAACAGCTCACTTTTCAAAACGTGTTTTTCAGCCCGAAATAAACGCGTTTTTTCAGACAGCTGTATCCCTATGTAACTGCAAGGCTCAGAAGAGCCCACACACTCAGGTCTTAACCCCAGTGTACTGAAAGTGTCAAAACATGTTTTTCAGCAGAAATAAACATGTTTCTGCAAGTTTGGTCAACCCCATGTAAGTTATGGGTCAGTAACAGCTCACTTTTCAAAACGTGTTTTTCAGCCCGAAATAAACGCGTTTTTTCAGACAGCTGTATCCCTATGTAACTGCAAGGCTCAGAAGAGCCCACACACTCAGGTCTTAACCCCAGTGTGCTGAAAGTGTCAAAACATGTTTTTCAGCAGAAATAAACATGTTTCTGCAAGTTTGGTCAACCCCATGTAACTTACGGGGCAGTAACAGCTCACTTTTCAAAACGTGTTTTTCAGCCCGAAATAAACACGTTTTTTCAGACAGCTGTATCCCTATGTAACTGCAAGGCTCAGAAGAGCCCACACACTCAGGTCTTAACCCCAGTGTGCTGAAAGTGTCAAAACATGTTTTTCAGCAGAAATAAACATGTTTCTGCAAGTTTGGTCAACCCCATGTAACTAATGGGGCAGTAACAGCTCACTTTTCAAAACGTGTTTTTCAGCCCGAAATAAACACGTTTTTTCAGACAGCTGTATCCCTATGTAACTGCAAGGCTCAGAAGAGCCCACACACTCAGGTCTTAACCCCAGTGTGCTGAAAGTGTCAAAACATGTTTTTCAGCAGAAATAAACATGTTTCTGCAAGTTTGGTCAACCCCATGTAAGTTATGGGGCAGTAACAGCTCACTTTTCAAAACGTGTTTTTCAGCCCGAAATAAACGCGTTTTTTCAGACAGCTGTATCCCTATGTAACTGCAAGGCTCAGAAGAGCCCACACACTCAGGTCTTAACCCCAGTGTACTGAAAGTGTCAAAACATGTTTTTCAGCAGAAATAAACATGTTTCTGCAAGTTTGGTCAACCCCATGTAAGTTATGGGTCAGTAACAGCTCACTTTTCAAAACGTGTTTTTCAGCCCGAAATAAACGCGTTTTTTCAGACAGCTGTATCCCTATGTAACTGCAAGGCTCAGAAGAGCCCACACACTCAGGTCTTAACCCCAGTGTGCTGAAAGTGTCAAAACATGTTTTTCAGCAGAAATAAACATGTTTCTGCAAGTTTGGTCAACCCCATGTAAGTTATGGGGCAGTAACAGCTCACTTTTCAAAACGTGTTTTTCAGCCCGAAATAAACACGTTTTTTCAGACAGCTGTATCCCTATGTAACTGCAAGGCTCAGAAGAGCCCACACACTCAGGTCTTAACCCCAGTGTGCTGAAAGTGTCAAAACATGTTTTTCAGCAGAAATAAACATGTTTCTGCAAGTTTGGTCAACCCCATGTAAGTTATGGGTCAGTAACAGCTCACTTTTCAAAACGTGTTTTTCAGCCCGAAATAAACGCGTTTTTTCAGACAGCTGTATCCCTATGTAACTGCAAGGCTCAGAAGAGCCCACACACTCAGGTCTTAACCCCAGTGTGCTGAAAGTGTCAAAACATGTTTTTCAGCAGAAATAAACATGTTTCTGCAAGTTTGGTCAACCCCATGTAAGTTATGGGGCAGTAACAGCTCACTTTTCAAAACGTGTTTTTCAGCCCGAAATAAACGCGTTTTTTCAGACAGCTGTATCCCTATGTAACTGCAAGGCTCAGAAGAGCCCACACACTCAGGTCTTAACCCCAGTGTGCTGAAAGTGTCAAAACATGTTTTTCAGCAGAAATAAACATGTTTCTGCAAGTTTGGTCAACCCCATGTAAGTTATGGGTCACTAACAGCTCACTTTTCAAAACGTATTTTTCAGCCCGAAATAAACGCGTTTTTTCAGACAGCTGTATCCCTATGTAACTGCAAGGCTCAGAAGAGCCCACACACTCAGGTCTTAACCCCAGTGTGCTGAAAGTGTCAAAACATGTTTTTCAGCAGAAATAAACATGTTTCTGCAAGTTTGGTCAACCCCATGTAACGGGGCAGTAACAGCTCACTTTTCAAAACGTGTTTTTCAGCCCGAAATAAACACGTTTTTTCAGACAGCTGTATCCCTATGTAACTGCAAGGCTCAGAAGAGCCCACACACTCAGGTCTTAACCCCAGTGTGCTGAAAGTGTCAAAACATGTTTTTCAGCAGAAATAAACATGTTTCTGCAAGTTTGGTCAACCCCATGTAAGATATGGGGCAGTAACAGCTCACTTTTCAAAACGTGTTTTTCAGCCCGAAATAAACGCGTTTTTTCAGACAGCTGTATCCCTATGTAACTGCAAGGCTCAGAAGAGCCCACACACTCAGGTCTTAACCCCAGTGTGCTGAAAGTGTCAAAACATGTTTTTCAGCAGAAATAAACATGTTTCTGCAAGTTTGGTCAACCCCATGTAAGTTATGGGGCAGTAACAGCTCACTTTTCAAAACGTGTTTTTCAGCCCGAAATAAACACGTTTTTTCAGACAGCTGTATCCCTATGTAACTGCAAGGCTCAGAAGAGCCCACACACTCAGGTCTTAACCCCAGTGTGCTGAAAGTGTCAAAACATGTTTTTCAGCAGAAATAAACATGTTTCTGCAAGTTTGGTCAACCCCATGTAAGTTATGGGGCAGTAACAGTTCACTTTTCAAAACGTGTTTTTCAGCCCAAAATAAACGCGTTTTTTCAGACAGCTGTATCCCTATGTAACTGCAAGGCTCAGAAGAGCCCACACACTCAGGTCTTAACCCCAGTGTACTGAATGTGTCAAAACATGTTTTTCAGCAGAAATAAACATGTTTCTGCAAGTTTGGTCAACCCCATGTAAGTTATGGGTCAGTAACAGCTCACTTTTCAAAACGTGTTTTTCAGCCCGAAATAAACACGTTTTTTCAGACAGCTGTATCCCTATGTAACTGCAAGGCTCAGAAGAGCCCACACACTCAGGTCTTAACCCCAGTGTGCTGAAAGTGTCAAAACATGTTTTTCAGCAGAAATAAACATGTTTCTGCAAGTTTGGTCAACCCCATGTAACTAATGGGGCAGTAACAGCTCACTTTTCAAAACGTGTTTTTCAGCCCGAAATAAACACGTTTTTTCAGACAGCTGTATCCCTATGTAACTGCAAGGCTCAGAAGAGCCCACACACTCAGGTCTTAACCCCAGTGTGCTGAAAGTGTCAAAACATGTTTTTCAGCAGAAATAAACATGTTTCTGCAAGTTTGGTCAACCCCATGTAAGTTATGGGGCAGTAACAGCTCACTTTTCAAAACGTGTTTTTCAGCCCGAAATAAACACGTTTTTTCAGACAGCTGTATCCCTATGTAACTGCAAGGCTCAGAAGAGCCCACACACTCAGGTCTTAACCCCAGTGTGCTGAAAGTGTCAAAACATGTTTTTCAGCAGAAATAAACATGTTTCTGCAAGTTTGGTCAACCCCATGTAAGTTATGGGTCAGTAACAGCTCACTTTTCAAAACGTGTTTTTCAGCCCGAAATAAACGCGTTTTTTCAGACAGCTGTATCCCTATGTAACTGCAAGGCTCAGAAGAGCCCACACACTCAGGTCTTAACCCCAGTGTGCTGAAAGTGTCAAAACATGTTTTTCAGCAGAAATAAACATGTTTCTGCAAGTTTGGTCAACCCCATGTAAGTTATGGGGCAGTAACAGCTCACTTTTCAAAACGTGTTTTTCAGCCCGAAATAAACGCGTTTTTTCAGACAGCTGTATCCCTATGTAACTGCAAGGCTCAGAAGAGCCCACACACTCAGGTCTTAACCCCAGTGTGCTGAAAGTGTCAAAACATGTTTTTCAGCAGAAATAAACATGTTTCTGCAAGTTTGGTCAACCCCATGTAAGTTATGGGTCACTAACAGCTCACTTTTCAAAACGTATTTTTCAGCCCGAAATAAACGCGTTTTTTCAGACAGCTGTATCCCTATGTAACTGCAAGGCTCAGAAGAGCCCACACACTCAGGTCTTAACCCCAGTGTGCTGAAAGTGTCAAAACATGTTTTTCAGCAGAAATAAACATGTTTCTGCAAGTTTGGTCAACCCCATGTAACGGGGCAGTAACAGCTCACTTTTCAAAACGTGTTTTTCAGCCCGAAATAAACACGTTTTTTCAGACAGCTGTATCCCTATGTAACTGCAAGGCTCAGAAGAGCCCACACACTCAGGTCTTAACCCCAGTGTGCTGAAAGTGTCAAAACATGTTTTTCAGCAGAAATAAACATGTTTCTGCAAGTTTGGTCAACCCCATGTAAGATATGGGGCAGTAACAGCTCACTTTTCAAAACGTGTTTTTCAGCCCGAAATAAACGCGTTTTTTCAGACAGCTGTATCCCTATGTAACTGCAAGGCTCAGAAGAGCCCACACACTCAGGTCTTAACCCCAGTGTGCTGAAAGTGTCAAAACATGTTTTTCAGCAGAAATAAACATGTTTCTGCAAGTTTGGTCAACCCCATGTAAGTTATGGGGCAGTAACAGCTCACTTTTCAAAACGTGTTTTTCAGCCCGAAATAAACACGTTTTTTCAGACAGCTGTATCCCTATGTAACTGCAAGGCTCAGAAGAGCCCACACACTCAGGTCTTAACCCCAGTGTGCTGAAAGTGTCAAAACATGTTTTTCAGCAGAAATAAACATGTTTCTGCAAGTTTGGTCAACCCCATGTAAGTTATGGGGCAGTAACAGTTCACTTTTCAAAACGTGTTTTTCAGCCCAAAATAAACGCGTTTTTTCAGACAGCTGTATCCCTATGTAACTGCAAGGCTCAGAAGAGCCCACACACTCAGGTCTTAACCCCAGTGTACTGAATGTGTCAAAACATGTTTTTCAGCAGAAATAAACATGTTTCTGCAAGTTTGGTCAACCCCATGTAAGTTATGGGTCAGTAACAGCTCACTTTTCAAAACGTGTTTTTCAGCCCGAAATAAACACGTTTTTTCAGACAGCTGTATCCCTATGTAACTGCAAGGCTCAGAAGAGCCCACACACTCAGGTCTTAACCCCAGTGTGCTGAAAGTGTCAAAACATGTTTTTCAGCAGAAATAAACATGTTTCTGCAAGTTTGGTCAACCCCATGTAACTAATGGGGCAGTAACAGCTCACTTTTCAAAACGTGTTTTTCAGCCCGAAATAAACACGTTTTTTCAGACAGCTGTATCCCTATGTAACTGCAAGGCTCAGAAGAGCCCACACACTCAGGTCTTAACCCCAGTGTGCTGAAAGTGTCAAAACATGTTTTTCAGCAGAAATAAACATGTTTCTGCAAGTTTGGTCAACCCCATGTAAGTTATGGGGCAGTAACAGCTCACTTTTCAAAACGTGTTTTTCAGCCCGAAATAAACGCGTTTTTTCAGACAGCTGTATCCCTATGTAACTGCAAGGCTCAGAAGAGCCCACACACTCAGGTCTTAACCCCAGTGTACTGAAAGTGTCAAAACATGTTTTTCAGCAGAAATAAACATGTTTCTGCAAGTTTGGTCAACCCCATGTAAGTTATGGGTCAGTAACAGCTCACTTTTCAAAACGTGTTTTTCAGCCCGAAATAAACGCGTTTTTTCAGACAGCTGTATCCCTATGTAACTGCAAGGCTCAGAAGAGCCCACACACTCAGGTCTTAACCCCAGTGTGCTGAAAGTGTCAAAACATGTTTTTCAGCAGAAATAAACATGTTTCTGCAAGTTTGGTCAACCCCATGTAAGTTATGGGGCAGTAACAGCTCACTTTTCAAAACGTGTTTTTCAGCCCGAAATAAACACGTTTTTTCAGACAGCTGTATCCCTATGTAACTGCAAGGCTCAGAAGAGCCCACACACTCAGGTCTTAACCCCAGTGTGCTGAAAGTGTCAAAACATGTTTTTCAGCAGAAATAAACATGTTTCTGCAAGTTTGGTCAACCCCATGTAAGTTATGGGTCAGTAACAGCTCACTTTTCAAAACGTGTTTTTCAGCCCGAAATAAACGCGTTTTTTCAGACAGCTGTATCCCTATGTAACTGCAAGGCTCAGAAGAGCCCACACACTCAGGTCTTAACCCCAGTGTGCTGAAAGTGTCAAAACATGTTTTTCAGCAGAAATAAACATGTTTCTGCAAGTTTGGTCAACCCCATGTAAGTTATGGGGCAGTAACAGCTCACTTTTCAAAACGTGTTTTTCAGCCCGAAATAAACGCGTTTTTTCAGACAGCTGTATCCCTATGTAACTGCAAGGCTCAGAAGAGCCCACACACTCAGGTCTTAACCCCAGTGTGCTGAAAGTGTCAAAACATGTTTTTCAGCAGAAATAAACATGTTTCTGCAAGTTTGGTCAACCCCATGTAAGTTATGGGTCACTAACAGCTCACTTTTCAAAACGTATTTTTCAGCCCGAAATAAACGCGTTTTTTCAGACAGCTGTATCCCTATGTAACTGCAAGGCTCAGAAGAGCCCACACACTCAGGTCTTAACCCCAGTGTGCTGAAAGTGTCAAAACATGTTTTTCAGCAGAAATAAACATGTTTCTGCAAGTTTGGTCAACCCCATGTAACGGGGCAGTAACAGCTCACTTTTCAAAACGTGTTTTTCAGCCCGAAATAAACACGTTTTTTCAGACAGCTGTATCCCTATGTAACTGCAAGGCTCAGAAGAGCCCACACACTCAGGTCTTAACCCCAGTGTGCTGAAAGTGTCAAAACATGTTTTTCAGCAGAAATAAACATGTTTCTGCAAGTTTGGTCAACCCCATGTAAGATATGGGGCAGTAACAGCTCACTTTTCAAAACGTGTTTTTCAGCCCGAAATAAACGCGTTTTTTCAGACAGCTGTATCCCTATGTAACTGCAAGGCTCAGAAGAGCCCACACACTCAGGTCTTAACCCCAGTGTGCTGAAAGTGTCAAAACATGTTTTTCAGCAGAAATAAACATGTTTCTGCAAGTTTGGTCAACCCCATGTAAGTTATGGGGCAGTAACAGCTCACTTTTCAAAACGTGTTTTTCAGCCCGAAATAAACGCGTTTTTTCAGACAGCTGTATCCCTATGTAACTGCAAGGCTCAGAAGAGCCCACACACTCAGGTCTTAACCCCAGTGTGCTGAAAGTGTCAAAACATGTTTTTCAGCAGAAATAAACATGTTTCTGCAAGTTTGGTCAACCCCATGTAAGTTATGGGGCAGTAACAGCTCACTTTTCAAAACGTGTTTTTCAGCCCGAAATAAACGCGTTTTTTCAGACAGCTGTATCCCTATGTAACTGCAAGGCTCAGAAGAGCCCACACACTCAGGTCTTAACCCCAGTGTACTGAAAGTGTCAAAACATGTTTTTCAGCAGAAATAAACATGTTTCTGCAAGTTTGGTCAACCCCATGTAAGTTATGGGTCAGTAACAGCTCACTTTTCAAAACGTGTTTTTCAGCCCGAAATAAACGCGTTTTTTCAGACAGCTGTATCCCTATGTAACTGCAAGGCTCAGAAGAGCCCACACACTCAGGTCTTAACCCCAGTGTGCTGAAAGTGTCAAAACATGTTTTTCAGCAGAAATAAACATGTTTCTGCAAGTCTGGTCAACCCCATGTAACTTATGGGTCAGTAACAGCTCACTTTTCAAAACGTGATTTTCAGCCCGAAATAAACACGTTTTTTCAGACAGCTGTATCCCTATGTAACTGCAAGGCTCAGAAGAGCCCACACACTCAGGTCTTAACCCCAGTGTGCTGAAAGTGTCAAAACATGTTTTTCAGCAGAAATAAACATGTTTCTGCAAGTTTGGTCAACCCCATGTAACTTATGGGGCAGTAACAGCTCACTTTTCAAAACGTGTTTTTCAGCCCGAAATAAACGCGTTTTTTCAGACAGCTGTATCCCTATGTAACTGCAAGGCTCAGAAGAGCCCACACACTCAGGTCTTAACCCCAGTGTGCTGAAAGTGTCAAAACATGTTTTTCAGCAGAAATAAACATGTTTCTGCAAGTTTGGTCAACCCCATGTAACTTACGGGGCAGTAACAGCTCACTTTTCAAAACGTGTTTTTCAGCCCGAAATAAACACGTTTTTTCAGACAGCTGTATCCCTATGTAACTGCAAGGCTCAGAAGAGCCCACACACTCAGGTCTTAACCCCAGTGTGCTGAAAGTGTCAAAACATGTTTTTCAGCAGAAATAAACATGTTTCTGCAAGTTTGGTCAACCCCATGTAACTAATGGGGCAGTAACAGCTCACTTTTCAAAACGTGTTTTTCAGCCCGAAATAAACACGTTTTTTCAGACAGCTGTATCCCTATGTAACTGCAAGGCTCAGAAGAGCCCACACACTCAGGTCTTAACCCCAGTGTGCTGAAAGTGTCAAAACATGTTTTTCAGCAGAAATAAACATGTTTCTGCAAGTTTGGTCAACCCCATGTAACTTATGGGTCAGTAACAGCTCACTTTTCAAAACGTGATTTTCAGCCCGAAATAAACACGTTTTTTCAGACAGCTGTATCCCTATGTAACTGCAAGGCTCAGAAGAGCCCACACACTCAGGTCTTAACCCCAGTGTGCTGAAAGTGTCAAAACATGTTTTTCAGCAGAAATAAACATGTTTCTGCAAGTTTGGTCAACCCCATGTAACTTATGGGGCAGTAACAGCTCACTTTTCAAAACGTGTTTTTCAGCCATAAATAAACGCGTTTTTTCAGACAGCTGTATCCCTATGTAACTGCAAGGCTCAGAAGAGCCCACACACTCAGGTCTTAACCCCAGTGTGCTGAAAGTGTCAAAACATGTTTTTCAGCAGAAATAAACATGTTTCTGCAAGTTTGGTCAACCCCATGTAACTTACGGGGCAGTAACAGCTCACTTTTCAAAACGTGTTTTTCAGCCCGAAATAAACACGTTTTTTCAGACAGCTGTATCCCTATGTAACTGCAAGGCTCAGAAGAGCCCACACACTCAGGTCTTAACCCCAGTGTGCTGAAAGTGTCAAAACATGTTTTTCAGCAGAAATAAACATGTTTCTGCAAGTTTGGTCAACCCCATGTAAGTTATGGGGCAGTAACAGCTCACTTTTCAAAACGTGTTTTTCAGCCCGAAATAAACGCGTTTTTTCAGACAGCTGTATCCCTATGTAACTGCAAGGCTCAGAAGAGCCCACACACTCAGGTCTTAACCCCAGTGTGCTGAAAGTGTCAAAACATGTTTTTCAGCAGAAATAAACATGTTTCTGCAAGTTTGGTCAACCCCATGTAAGTTATGGGTCAGTAACAGCTCACTTTTCAAAACGTGTTTTTCAGCCCGAAATAAACGCGTTTTTTCAGACAGCTGTATCCCTATGTAACTGCAAGGCTCAGAAGAGCCCACACACTCAGGTCTTAACCCCAGTGTGCTGAAAGTGTCAAAACATGTTTTTCAGCAGAAATAAACATGTTTCTGCAAGTTTGGTCAACCCCATGTAAGTTATGGGGCAGTAACAGCTCACTTTTCAAAACGTGTTTTTCAGCCCGAAATAAACGCATTTTTTCAGACAGCTGTATCCCTATGTAACTGCAAGGCTCAGAAGAGCCCACACACTCAGGTCTTAACCCCAGTGTGCTGAAAGTGTCAAAACATGTTTTTCAGCAGAAATAAACATGTTTCTGCAAGTTTGGTCAACCCCATGTAACTAATGGGGCAGTAACAGCTCACTTTTCAAAACGTGTTTTTCAGCCCGAAATAAACACGTTTTTTCAGACAGCTGTATCCCTATGTAACTGCAAGGCTCAGAAGAGCCCACACACTCAGGTCTTAACCCAAGTGTGCTGAAAGTGTCAAAACATGTTTTACAGCAGAAATAAACATGTTTCTGCAAGTTTGGTCAACCCCATGTAAGTTATGGGGCAGTAACAGCTCACTTTTCAAAACGTGTTTTTCAGCCCGAAATAAACGCGTTTTTTCAGACAGCTGTATCCCTATGTAACTGCAAGGCTCAGAAGAGCCCACACACTCAGGTCTTAACCCCAGTGTACTGAAAGTGTCAAAACATGTTTTTCAGCAGAAATAAACATGTTTCTGCAAGTTTGGTCAACCCCATGTAAGTTATGGGTCAGTAACAGCTCACTTTTCAAAACGTGTTTTTCAGCCCGAAATAAACGCGTTTTTTCAGACAGCTGTATCCCTATGTAACTGCAAGGCTCAGAAGAGCCCACACACTCAGGTCTTAACCCCAGTGTGCTGAAAGTGTCAAAACATGTTTTTCAGCAGAAATAAACATGTTTCTGCAAGTTTGGTCAACCCCATGTAAGTTATGGGTCACTAACAGCTCACTTTTCAAAACGTGTTTTTCAGCCCGAAATAAACACGTTTTTTCAGACAGCTGTATCCCTATGTAACTGCAAGGCTCAGAAGAGCCCACACACTCAGGTCTTAACCCCAGTGTGCTGAAAGTGTCAAAACATGTTTTTCAGCAGAAATAAACATGTTTCTGCAAGTTTGGTCAACCCCATGTAAGTTATGGGTCAGTAACAGCTCACTTTTCAAAACGTGTTTTTCAGCCCGAAATAAACGCGTTTTTTCAGACAGCTGTATCCCTATGTAACTGCAAGGCTCAGAAGAGCCCACACACTCAGGTCTTAACCCCAGTGTGCTGAAAGTGTCAAAACATGTTTTTCAGCAGAAATAAACATGTTTCTGCAAGTTTGGTCAACCCCATGTAAGTTATGGGGCAGTAACAGCTCACTTTTCAAAACGTGTTTTTCAGCCCGAAATAAACGCGTTTTTTCAGACAGCTGTATCCCTATGTAACTGCAAGGCTCAGAAGAGCCCACACACTCAGGTCTTAACCCCAGTGTGCTGAAAGTGTCAAAACATGTTTTTCAGCAGAAATAAACATGTTTCTGCAAGTTTGGTCAACCCCATGTAAGTTATGGGTCACTAACAGCTCACTTTTCAAAACGTGTTTTTCAGCCCGAAATAAACGCGTTTTTTCAGACAGCTGTATCCCTATGTAACTGCAAGGCTCAGAAGAGCCCACACACTCAGGTCTTAACCCCAGTGTGCTGAAAGTGTCAAAACATGTTTTTCAGCAGAAATAAACATGTTTCTGCAAGTTTGGTCAACCCCATGTAACTAATGGGGCAGTAACAGCTCACTTTTCAAAACGTGTTTTTCAGCCCGAAATAAACACGTTTTTTCAGACAGCTGTATCCCTATGTAACTGCAAGGCTCAGAAGAGCCCACACACTCAGGTCTTAACCCCAGTGTGCTGAAAGTGTCAAAACATGTTTTTCAGCAGAAATAAACATGTTTCTGCAAGTTTGGTCAACCCCATGTAAGTTATGGGGCAGTAACAGCTCACTTTTCAAAACGTGTTTTTCAGCCCGAAATAAACGCGTTTTTTCAGACAGCTGTATCCCTATGTAACTGCAAGGCTCAGAAGAGCCCACACACTCAGGTCTTAACCCCAGTGTACTGAAAGTGTCAAAACATGTTTTTCAGCAGAAATAAACATGTTTCTGCAAGTTTGGTCAACCCCATGTAAGTTATGGGTCAGTAACAGCTCACTTTTCAAAACGTGTTTTTCAGCCCGAAATAAACGCGTTTTTTCAGACAGCTGTATCCCTATGTAACTGCAAGGCTCAGAAGAGCCCACACACTCAGGTCTTAACCCCAGTGTGCTGAAAGTGTCAAAACATGTTTTTCAGCAGAAATAAACATGTTTCTGCAAGTTTGGTCAACCCCATGTAAGTTATGGGGCAGTAACAGCTCACTTTTCAAAACGTGTTTTTCAGCCCGAAATAAACACGTTTTTTCAGACAGCTGTATCCCTATGTAACTGCAAGGCTCAGAAGAGCCCACACACTCAGGTCTTAACCCCAGTGTGCTGAAAGTGTCAAAACGTGTTTTTCAGCCAGAAATAAACATGTTTCTGCAAGTTTGGTCAACCCCATGTAAGTTATGGGGCAGTAACAGCTCACTTTTCAAAACGTGTTTTTCAGCCCGAAATAAACGCGTTTTTTCAGACAGCTGTATCCCTATGTAACTGCAAGGCTCAGAAGAGCCCACACACTCAGGTCTTAACCCCAGTGTACTGAATGTGTCAAAACATGTTTTTCAGCAGAAATAAACATGTTTCTGCAAGTTTGGTCAACCCCATGTAAGTTATGGGTCAGTAACAGCTCACTTTTCAAAACGTGTTTTTCAGCCCGAAATAAATGCGTTTTTTCAGACAGCTGTATCCCTATGTAACTGCAAGGCTCAGAAGAGCCCACACACTCAGGTCTTAACCCCAGTGTGCTGAAAGTGTCAAAACATGTTTTTCAGCAGAAATAAACATGTTTCTGCAAGTTTGGTCAACCCCATGTAAGTTATGGGTCAGTAACAGCTCACTTTTCAAAACGTGTTTTTCAGCCCGAAATAAACGCGTTTTTTCAGACAGCTGTATCCCTATGTAACTGCAAGGCTCAGAAGAGCCCACACACTCAGGTCTTAACCCCAGTGTGCTGAAAGTGTCAAAACATGTTTTTCAGCAGAAATAAACATGTTTCTGCAAGTTTGGTCAACCCCATGTAAGTTATGGGGCAGTAACAGCTCACTTTTCAAAACGTGTTTTTCAGCCCGAAATAAACACGTTTTTTCAGACAGCTGTATCCCTATGTAACTGCAAGGCTCAGAAGAGCCCACACACTCAGGTCTTAACCCCAGTGTGCTGAAAGTGTCAAAACATGTTTTTCAGCAGAAATAAACATGTTTCTGCAAGTTTGGTCAACCCCATGTAAGTTATGGGTCAGTAACAGCTCACTTTTCAAAACGTGTTTTTCAGCCCGAAATAAACGCGTTTTTTCAGACAGCTGTATCCCTATGTAACTGCAAGGCTCAGAAGAGCCCACACACTCAGGTCTTAACCCCAGTGTGCTGAAAGTGTCAAAACATGTTTTTCAGCAGAAATAAACATGTTTCTGCAAGTTTGGTCAACCCCATGTAAGTTATGGGGCAGTAACAGCTCACTTTTCAAAACGTGTTTTTCAGCCCGAAATAAACGCGTTTTTTCAGACAGCTGTATCCCTATGTAACTGCAAGGCTCAGAAGAGCCCACACACTCAGGTCTTAACCCCAGTGTACTGAAAGTGTCAAAACATGTTTTTCAGCAGAAATAAACATGTTTCTGCAAGTTTGGTCAACCCCATGTAAGTTATGGGTCAGTAACAGCTCACTTTTCAAAACGTGTTTTTCAGCCCGAAATAAACGCGTTTTTTCAGACAGCTGTATCCCTATGTAACTGCAAGGCTCAGAAGAGCCCACACACTCAGGTCTTAACCCCAGTGTGCTGAAAGTGTCAAAACATGTTTTTCAGCTGAAATAAACATGTTTCTGCAAGTCTGGTCAACCCCATGTAACTTATGGGTCAGTAACAGCTCACTTTTCAAAACGTGATTTTCAGCCCGAAATAAACACGTTTTTTCAGACAGCTGTATCCCTATGTAACTGCAAGGCTCAGAAGAGCCCACACACTCAGGTCTTAACCCCAGTGTGCTGAAAGTGTCAAAACATGTTTTTCAGCAGAAATAAACATGTTTCTGCAAGTTTGGTCAACCCCATGTAACTTATGGGGCAGTAACAGCTCACTTTTCAAAACGTGTTTTTCAGCCCGAAATAAACGCGTTTTTTCAGACAGCTGTATCCCTATGTAACTGCAAGGCTCAGAAGAGCCCACACACTCAGGTCTTAACCCCAGTGTGCTGAAAGTGTCAAAACATGTTTTTCAGCAGAAATAAACATGTTTCTGCAAGTTTGGTCAACCCCATGTAACTTACGGGGCAGTAACAGCTCACTTTTCAAAACGTGTTTTTCAGCCCGAAATAAACACGTTTTTTCAGACAGCTGTATCCCTATGTAACTGCAAGGCTCAGAAGAGCCCACACACTCAGGTCTTAACCCCAGTGTGCTGAAAGTGTCAAAACATGTTTTTCAGCAGAAATAAACATGTTTCTGCAAGTTTGGTCAACCCCATGTAACTAATGGGGCAGTAACAGCTCACTTTTCAAAACGTGTTTTTCAGCCCGAAATAAACACGTTTTTTCAGACAGCTGTATCCCTATGTAACTGCAAGGCTCAGAAGAGCCCACACACTCAGGTCTTAACCCCAGTGTGCTGAAAGTGTCAAAACATGTTTTTCAGCAGAAATAAACATGTTTCTGCAAGTTTGGTCAACCCCATGTAAGTTATGGGGCAGTAACAGCTCACTTTTCAAAACGTGTTTTTCAGCCCGAAATAAACGCGTTTTTTCAGACAGCTGTATCCCTATGTAACTGCAAGGCTCAGAAGAGCCCACACACTCAGGTCTTAACCCCAGTGTACTGAAAGTGTCAAAACATGTTTTTCAGCAGAAATAAACATGTTTCTGCAAGTTTGGTCAACCCCATGTAAGTTATGGGTCAGTAACAGCTCACTTTTCAAAACGTGTTTTTCAGCCCGAAATAAACGCGTTTTTTCAGACAGCTGTATCCCTATGTAACTGCAAGGCTCAGAAGAGCCCACACACTCAGGTCTTAACCCCAGTGTGCTGAAAGTGTCAAAACATGTTTTTCAGCAGAAATAAACATGTTTCTGCAAGTTTGGTCAACCCCATGTAAGTTATGGGGCAGTAACAGCTCACTTTTCAAAACGTGTTTTTCAGCCCGAAATAAACACGTTTTTTCAGACAGCTGTATCCCTATGTAACTGCAAGGCTCAGAAGAGCCCACACACTCAGGTCTTAACCCCAGTGTGCTGAAAGTGTCAAAACATGTTTTTCAGCAGAAATAAACATGTTTCTGCAAGTTTGGTCAACCCCATGTAAGTTATGGGTCAGTAACAGCTCACTTTTCAAAACGTGTTTTTCAGCCCGAAATAAACGCGTTTTTTCAGACAGCTGTATCCCTATGTAACTGCAAGGCTCAGAAGAGCCCACACACTCAGGTCTTAACCCCAGTGTGCTGAAAGTGTCAAAACATGTTTTTCAGCAGAAATAAACATGTTTCTGCAAGTTTGGTCAACCCCATGTAAGTTATGGGGCAGTAACAGCTCACTTTTCAAAACGTGTTTTTCAGCCCGAAATAAACGCGTTTTTTCAGACAGCTGTATCCCTATGTAACTGCAAGGCTCAGAAGAGCCCACACACTCAGGTCTTAACCCCAGTGTGCTGAAAGTGTCAAAACATGTTTTTCAGCAGAAATAAACATGTTTCTGCAAGTTTGGTCAACCCCATGTAAGTTATGGGTCACTAACAGCTCACTTTTCAAAACGTATTTTTCAGCCCGAAATAAACGCGTTTTTTCAGACAGCTGTATCCCTATGTAACTGCAAGGCTCAGAAGAGCCCACACACTCAGGTCTTAACCCCAGTGTGCTGAAAGTGTCAAAACATGTTTTTCAGCAGAAATAAACATGTTTCTGCAAGTTTGGTCAACCCCATGTAACGGGGCAGTAACAGCTCACTTTTCAAAACGTGTTTTTCAGCCCGAAATAAACACGTTTTTTCAGACAGCTGTATCCCTATGTAACTGCAAGGCTCAGAAGAGCCCACACACTCAGGTCTTAACCCCAGTGTGCTGAAAGTGTCAAAACATGTTTTTCAGCAGAAATAAACATGTTTCTGCAAGTTTGGTCAACCCCATGTAAGATATGGGGCAGTAACAGCTCACTTTTCAAAACGTGTTTTTCAGCCCGAAATAAACGCGTTTTTTCAGACAGCTGTATCCCTATGTAACTGCAAGGCTCAGAAGAGCCCACACACTCAGGTCTTAACCCCAGTGTGCTGAAAGTGTCAAAACATGTTTTTCAGCAGAAATAAACATGTTTCTGCAAGTTTGGTCAACCCCATGTAAGTTATGGGGCAGTAACAGCTCACTTTTCAAAACGTGTTTTTCAGCCCGAAATAAACACGTTTTTTCAGACAGCTGTATCCCTATGTAACTGCAAGGCTCAGAAGAGCCCACACACTCAGGTCTTAACCCCAGTGTGCTGAAAGTGTCAAAACATGTTTTTCAGCAGAAATAAACATGTTTCTGCAAGTTTGGTCAACCCCATGTAAGTTATGGGGCAGTAACAGTTCACTTTTCAAAACGTGTTTTTCAGCCCAAAATAAACGCGTTTTTTCAGACAGCTGTATCCCTATGTAACTGCAAGGCTCAGAAGAGCCCACACACTCAGGTCTTAACCCCAGTGTACTGAATGTGTCAAAACATGTTTTTCAGCAGAAATAAACATGTTTCTGCAAGTTTGGTCAACCCCATGTAAGTTATGGGTCAGTAACAGCTCACTTTTCAAAACGTGTTTTTCAGCCCGAAATAAACACGTTTTTTCAGACAGCTGTATCCCTATGTAACTGCAAGGCTCAGAAGAGCCCACACACTCAGGTCTTAACCCCAGTGTGCTGAAAGTGTCAAAACATGTTTTTCAGCAGAAATAAACATGTTTCTGCAAGTTTGGTCAACCCCATGTAACTAATGGGGCAGTAACAGCTCACTTTTCAAAACGTGTTTTTCAGCCCGAAATAAACACGTTTTTTCAGACAGCTGTATCCCTATGTAACTGCAAGGCTCAGAAGAGCCCACACACTCAGGTCTTAACCCCAGTGTGCTGAAAGTGTCAAAACATGTTTTTCAGCAGAAATAAACATGTTTCTGCAAGTTTGGTCAACCCCATGTAAGTTATGGGGCAGTAACAGCTCACTTTTCAAAACGTGTTTTTCAGCCCGAAATAAACGCGTTTTTTCAGACAGCTGTATCCCTATGTAACTGCAAGGCTCAGAAGAGCCCACACACTCAGGTCTTAACCCCAGTGTACTGAAAGTGTCAAAACATGTTTTTCAGCAGAAATAAACATGTTTCTGCAAGTTTGGTCAACCCCATGTAAGTTATGGGTCAGTAACAGCTCACTTTTCAAAACGTGTTTTTCAGCCCGAAATAAACGCGTTTTTTCAGACAGCTGTATCCCTATGTAACTGCAAGGCTCAGAAGAGCCCACACACTCAGGTCTTAACCCCAGTGTGCTGAAAGTGTCAAAACATGTTTTTCAGCAGAAATAAACATGTTTCTGCAAGTTTGGTCAACCCCATGTAAGTTATGGGGCAGTAACAGCTCACTTTTCAAAACGTGTTTTTCAGCCCGAAATAAACACGTTTTTTCAGACAGCTGTATCCCTATGTAACTGCAAGGCTCAGAAGAGCCCACACACTCAGGTCTTAACCCCAGTGTGCTGAAAGTGTCAAAACATGTTTTTCAGCAGAAATAAACATGTTTCTGCAAGTTTGGTCAACCCCATGTAAGTTATGGGTCAGTAACAGCTCACTTTTCAAAACGTGTTTTTCAGCCCGAAATAAACGCGTTTTTTCAGACAGCTGTATCCCTATGTAACTGCAAGGCTCAGAAGAGCCCACACACTCAGGTCTTAACCCCAGTGTGCTGAAAGTGTCAAAACATGTTTTTCAGCAGAAATAAACATGTTTCTGCAAGTTTGGTCAACCCCATGTAAGTTATGGGGCAGTAACAGCTCACTTTTCAAAACGTGTTTTTCAGCCCGAAATAAACGCGTTTTTTCAGACAGCTGTATCCCTATGTAACTGCAAGGCTCAGAAGAGCCCACACACTCAGGTCTTAACCCCAGTGTGCTGAAAGTGTCAAAACATGTTTTTCAGCAGAAATAAACATGTTTCTGCAAGTTTGGTCAACCCCATGTAAGTTATGGGTCACTAACAGCTCACTTTTCAAAACGTATTTTTCAGCCCGAAATAAACGCGTTTTTTCAGACAGCTGTATCCCTATGTAACTGCAAGGCTCAGAAGAGCCCACACACTCAGGTCTTAACCCCAGTGTGCTGAAAGTGTCAAAACATGTTTTTCAGCAGAAATAAACATGTTTCTGCAAGTTTGGTCAACCCCATGTAACGGGGCAGTAACAGCTCACTTTTCAAAACGTGTTTTTCAGCCCGAAATAAACACGTTTTTTCAGACAGCTGTATCCCTATGTAACTGCAAGGCTCAGAAGAGCCCACACACTCAGGTCTTAACCCCAGTGTGCTGAAAGTGTCAAAACATGTTTTTCAGCAGAAATAAACATGTTTCTGCAAGTTTGGTCAACCCCATGTAAGATATGGGGCAGTAACAGCTCACTTTTCAAAACGTGTTTTTCAGCCCGAAATAAACGCGTTTTTTCAGACAGCTGTATCCCTATGTAACTGCAAGGCTCAGAAGAGCCCACACACTCAGGTCTTAACCCCAGTGTGCTGAAAGTGTCAAAACATGTTTTTCAGCAGAAATAAACATGTTTCTGCAAGTTTGGTCAACCCCATGTAAGTTATGGGGCAGTAACAGCTCACTTTTCAAAACGTGTTTTTCAGCCCGAAATAAACACGTTTTTTCAGACAGCTGTATCCCTATGTAACTGCAAGGCTCAGAAGAGCCCACACACTCAGGTCTTAACCCCAGTGTGCTGAAAGTGTCAAAACATGTTTTTCAGCAGAAATAAACATGTTTCTGCAAGTTTGGTCAACCCCATGTAAGTTATGGGGCAGTAACAGTTCACTTTTCAAAACGTGTTTTTCAGCCCAAAATAAACGCGTTTTTTCAGACAGCTGTATCCCTATGTAACTGCAAGGCTCAGAAGAGCCCACACACTCAGGTCTTAACCCCAGTGTACTGAATGTGTCAAAACATGTTTTTCAGCAGAAATAAACATGTTTCTGCAAGTTTGGTCAACCCCATGTAAGTTATGGGTCAGTAACAGCTAACTTTTCAAAACGTGTTTTTCAGCCCGAAATAAACGCGTTTTTTCAGACAGCTGTATCCCTATGTAACTGCAAGGCTCAGAAGAGCCCACACACTCAGGTCTTAACCCCAGTGTGCTGAAAGTGTCAAAACATGTTTTTCAGCAGAAATAAACATGTTTCTGCAAGTTTGGTCAACCCCATGTAAGTTATGGGGCAGTAACAGCTCACTTTTCAAAACGTGTTTTTCAGCCCGAAATAAACGCGTTTTTTCAGACAGCTGTATCCCTATGTAACTGCAAGGCTCAGAAGAGCCCACACACTCAGGTCTTAACCCCAGTGTGCTGAAAGTGTCAAAACATGTTTTTCAGCAGAAATAAACATGTTTCTGCAAGTTTGGTCAACCCCATGTAAGTTATGGGTCAGTAACAGCTCACTTTTCAAAACGTGTTTTTCAGCCCGAAATAAACGCGTTTTTTCAGACAGCTGTATCCCTATGTAACTGCAAGGCTCAGAAGAGCCCACACACTCAGGTCTTAACCCCAGTGTGCTGAAAGTGTCAAAACGTGTTTTTCAGCAGAAATAAACATGTTTCTGCAAGTTTGGTCAACCCCATGTAACTAATGGGGCAGTAACAGCTCACTTTTCAAAACGTGTTTTTCAGCCCGAAATAAACACGTTTTTTCAGACAGCTGTATCCCTATGTAACTGCAAGGCTCAGAAGAGCCCACACACTCAGGTCTTAACCCCAGTGTGCTGAAAGTGTCAAAACATGTTTTTCAGCCAGAAATAAACATGTTTCTGCAAGTTTGGTCAACCCCATGTAAGTTATGGGGCAGTAACAGCTCACTTTTCAAAACGTGTTTTTCAGCCCGAAATAAACGCGTTTTTTCAGACAGCTGTATCCCTATGTAACTGCAAGGCTCAGAAGAGCCCACACACTCAGGTCTTAACCCCAGTGTACTGAAAGTGTCAAAACATGTTTTTCAGCAGAAATAAACATGTTTCTGCAAGTTTGGTCAACCCCATGTAAGTTATGGGTCAGTAACAGCTCACTTTTCAAAACGTGTTTTTCAGCCCGAAATAAACGCGTTTTTTCAGACAGCTGTATCCCTATGTAACTGCAAGGCTCAGAAGAGCCCACACACTCAGGTCTTAACCCCAGTGTGCTGAAAGTGTCAAAACATGTTTTTCAGCAGAAATAAACATGTTTCTGCAAGTTTGGTCAACCCCATGTAAGTTATGGGGCAGTAACAGCTCACTTTTCAAAACGTGTTTTTCAGCCCGAAATAAACACGTTTTTTCAGACAGCTGTATCCCTATGTAACTGCAAGGCTCAGAAGAGCCCACACACTCAGGTCTTAACCCCAGTGTGCTGAAAGTGTCAAAACATGTTTTTCAGCAGAAATAAACATGTTTCTGCAAGTTTGGTCAACCCCATGTAAGTTATGGGTCAGTAACAGCTCACTTTTCAAAACGTGTTTTTCAGCCCGAAATAAACGCGTTTTTTCAGACAGCTGTATCCCTATGTAACTGCAAGGCTCAGAAGAGCCCACACACTCAGGTCTTAACCCCAGTGTGCTGAAAGTGTCAAAACATGTTTTTCAGCAGAAATAAACATGTTTCTGCAAGTTTGGTCAACCCCATGTAAGTTATGGGGCAGTAACAGCTCACTTTTCAAAACGTGTTTTTCAGCCCGAAATAAACGCGTTTTTTCAGACAGCTGTATCCCTATGTAACTGCAAGGCTCAGAAGAGCCCACACACTCAGGTCTTAACCCCAGTGTGCTGAAAGTGTCAAAACATGTTTTTCAGCAGAAAT
The DNA here is from genome assembly GCF_059453375.1 of Lepisosteus platostomus. Taxonomy (NCBI): domain Eukaryota; kingdom Metazoa; phylum Chordata; class Actinopteri; order Semionotiformes; family Lepisosteidae; genus Lepisosteus; species Lepisosteus platostomus. The sequence continues at coordinate 18,905,116 of NC_142628.1, forward strand.
AAACATGTTTCTGCAAGTTTGGTCAACCCCATGTAAGTTATGGGTCACTAACAGCTCACTTTTCAAAACGTGTTTTTCAGCCCGAAATAAACGCGTTTTTTCAGACAGCTGTATCCCTATGTAACTGCAAGGCTCAGAAGAGCCCACACACTCAGGTCTTAACCCCAGTGTGCTGAAAGTGTCAAAACATGTTTTTCAGCAGAAATAAACATGTTTCTGCAAGTTTGGTCAACCCCATGTAACTAATGGGGCAGTAACAGCTCACTTTTCAAAACGTGTTTTTCAGCCCGAAATAAACACGTTTTTTCAGACAGCTGTATCCCTATGTAACTGCAAGGCTCAGAAGAGCCCACACACTCAGGTCTTAACCCCAGTGTGCTGAAAGTGTCAAAACATGTTTTTCAGCAGAAATAAACATGTTTCTGCAAGTTTGGTCAACCCCATGTAAGTTATGGGTCAGTAACAGCTCACTTTTCAAAACGTGTTTTTCAGCCCGAAATAAACGCGTTTTTTCAGACAGCTGTATCCCTATGTAACTGCAAGGCTCAGAAGAGCCCACACACTCAGGTCTTAACCCCAGTGTGCTGAAAGTGTCAAAACATGTTTTTCAGCAGAAATAAACATGTTTCTGCAAGTTTGGTCAACCCCATGTAAGTTATGGGTCACTAACAGCTCACTTTTCAAAACGTGTTTTTCAGCCCGAAATAAACGCGTTTTTTCAGACAGCTGTATCCCTATGTAACTGCAAGGCTCAGAAGAGCCCACACACTCAGGTCTTAACCCCAGTGTGCTGAAAGTGTCAAAACATGTTTTTCAGCAGAAATAAACATGTTTCTGCAAGTTTGGTCAACCAAATGTAACTAATGGGGCAGTAACAGCTCACTTTTCAAAACGTGTTTTTCAGCCCGAAATAAACACGTTTTTTCAGACAGCTGTATCCCTATGTAACTGCAAGGCTCAGAAGAGCCCACACACTCAGGTCTTAACCCCAGTGTGCTGAAAGTGTCAAAACATGTTTTTCAGCAGAAATAAACATGTTTCTGCAAGTTTGGTCAACCCCATGTAAGTTATGGGGCAGTAACAGCTCACTTTTCAAAACGTGTTTTTCAGCCCGAAATAAACGCGTTTTTTCAGACAGCTGTATCCCTATGTAACTGCAAGGCTCAGAAGAGCCCACACACTCAGGTCTTAACCCCAGTGTGCTGAAAGTGTCAAAACATGTTTTTCAGCAGAAATAAACATGTTTCTGCAAGTCTGGTCAACCCCATGTAACTTATGGGTCAGTAACAGCTCACTTTTCAAAACGTGATTTTCAGCCCGAAATAAACACGTTTTTTCAGACAGCTGTATCCCTAAGTAACTGCAAGGCTCAGAAGAGCCCACACACTCAGGTCTTAACCCCAGTGTGCTGAAAGTGTCAAAACATGTTTTTCAGCAGAAATAAACATGTTTCTGCAAGTTTGGTCAACCCCATGTAACTTATGGGGCAGTAACAGCTCACTTTTCAAAACGTGTTTTTCAGCCCGAAATAAACGCGTTTTTTCAGACAGCTGTATCCCTATGTAACTGCAAGGCTCAGAAGAGCCCACACACTCAGGTCTTAACCCCAGTGTGCTGAAAGTGTCAAAACATGTTTTTCAGCAGAAATAAACATGTTTCTGCAAGTTTGGTCAACCCCATGTAACTTACGGGGCAGTAACAGCTCACTTTTCAAAACGTGTTTTTCAGCCCGAAATAAACACGTTTTTTCAGACAGCTGTATCCCTATGTAACTGCAAGGCTCAGAAGAGCCCACACACTCAGGTCTTAACCCCAGTGTGCTGAAAGTGTCAAAACATGTTTTTCAGCAGAAATAAACATGTTTCTGCAAGTTTGGTCAACCCCATGTAACTTATGGGTCAGTAACAGCTCACTTTTCAAAACGTGATTTTCAGCCCGAAATAAACACGTTTTTTCAGACAGCTGTATCCCTATGTAACTGCAAGGCTCAGAAGAGCCCACACACTCAGGTCTTAACCCCAGTGTGCTGAAAGTGTCAAAACATGTTTTTCAGCAGAAATAAACATGTTTCTGCAAGTTTGGTCAACCCCATGTAACTTATGGGGCAGTAACAGCTCACTTTTCAAAACGTGTTTTTCAGCCATAAATAAACGCGTTTTTTCAGACAGCTGTATCCCTATGTAACTGCAAGGCTCAGAAGAGCCCACACACTCAGGTCTTAACCCCAGTGTGCTGAAAGTGTCAAAACATGTTTTTCAGCAGAAATAAACATGTTTCTGCAAGTTTGGTCAACCCCATGTAACTTACGGGGCAGTAACAGCTCACTTTTCAAAACGTGTTTTTCAGCCCGAAATAAACACGTTTTTTCAGACAGCTGTATCCCTATGTAACTGCAAGGCTCAGAAGAGCCCACACACTCAGGTCTTAACCCCAGTGTGCTGAAAGTGTCAAAACATGTTTTTCAGCAGAAATAAACATGTTTCTGCAAGTTTGGTCAACCCCATGTAACTAATGGGGCAGTAACAGCTCACTTTTCAAAACGTGTTTTTCAGCCCGAAATAAACACGTTTTTTCAGACAGCTGTATCCCTATGTAACTGCAAGGCTCAGAAGAGCCCACACACTCAGGTCTTAACCCCAGTGTGCTGAAAGTGTCAAAACATGTTTTTCAGCAGAAATAAACATGTTTCTGCAAGTTTGGTCAACCCCATGTAAGTTATGGGGCAGTAACAGCTCACTTTTCAAAACGTGTTTTTCAGCCCGAAATAAACGCGTTTTTTCAGACAGCTGTATCCCTATGTAACTGCAAGGCTCAGAAGAGCCCACACACTCAGGTCTTAACCCCAGTGTGCTGAAAGTGTCAAAACATGTTTTTCAGCAGAAATAAACATGTTTCTGCAAGTTTGGTCAACCCCATGTAAGTTATGGGTCAGTAACAGCTCACTTTTCAAAACGTGTTTTTCAGCCCGAAATAAACGCGTTTTTTCAGACAGCTGTATCCCTATGTAACTGCAAGGCTCAGAAGAGCCAACACACTCAGGTCTTAACCCCAGTGTGCTGAAAGTGTCAAAACATGTTTTTCAGCAGAAATAAACATGTTTCTGCAAGTTTGGTCAACCCATGTAAGTTATGGGGCAGTAACAGCTCACTTTTAAAAACGTGTTTTTCAGCCCGAAATAAACACGTTTTTTCAAACAGCTGTATCCCTATGTAACTGCAAGGCTCAGAAGAGCCCACACACTCAGGTCTTAACCCCAGTGTGCTGAAAGTGTCAAAACATGTTTTTCAGCAGAAATAAACATGTTTCTGCAAGTTTGGTCAACCCCATGTAAGTTATGGGTCAGTAACAGCTCACTTTTCAAAACGTGTTTTTCAGCCCGAAATAAACGCGTTTTTTCAGACAGCTGTATCCCTATGTAACTGCAAGGCTCAGAAGAGCCCACACACTCAGGTCTTAACCCCAGTGTGCTGAAAGTGTCAAAACATGTTTTTCAGCAGAAATAAACATGTTTCTGCAAGTTTGGTCAACCCCATGTAAGTTATGGGGCAGTAACAGCTCACTTTTCAAAACGTGTTTTTCAGCCCGAAATAAACGCGTTTTTTCAGACAGCTGTATCCCTATGTAACTGCAAGGCTCAGAAGAGCCCACACACTCAGGTCTTAACCCCAGTGTGCTGAAAGTGTCAAAACATGTTTTTCAGCAGAAATAAACATGTTTCTGCAAGTTTGGTCAACCCCATGTAAGTTATGGGTCAGTAACAGCTCACTTTTCAAAACGTGTTTTTCAGCCCGAAATAAACGCGTTTTTTCAGACAGCTGTATCCCTATGTAACTGCAAGGCTCAGAAGAGCCCACACACTCAGGTCTTAACCCCAGTGTGCTGAAAGTGTCAAAACATGTTTTTCAGCAGAAATAAACATGTTTCTGCAAGTTTGGTCAACCCCATGTAAGTTATGGGTCAGTAACAGCTCACTTTTCAAAACGTGTTTTTCAGCCCGAAATAAACACGTTTTTTCAGACAGCTGTATCCCTATGTAACTGCAAGGCTCAGAAGAGCCCACACACTCAGGTCTTAACCCCAGTGTGCTGAAAGTGTCAAAACATGTTTTTCAGCAGAAATAAACATGTTTCTGCAAGTTTGGTCAACCCCATGTAAGTTATGGGTCAGTAACAGCTCACTTTTCAAAACGTGTTTTTCAGCCCGAAATAAACGCGTTTTTTCAGACAGCTGTATCCCTATGTAACTGCAAGGCTCAGAAGAGCCCACACACTCAGGTCTTAACCCCAGTGTGCTGAAAGTGTCAAAACATGTTTTTCAGCAGAAATAAACATGTTTCTGCAAGTTTGGTCAACCCCATGTAAGTTATGGGGCAGTAACAGCTCACTTTTCAAAACGTGTTTTTCAGCCCGAAATAAACACGTTTTTTCAGACAGCTGTATCCCTATGTAACTGCAAGGCTCAGAAGAGCCCACACACTCAGGTCTTAACCCCAGTGTGCTGAAAGTGTCAAAACATGTTTTTCAGCAGAAATAAACATGTTTCTGCAAGTTTGGTCAACCCCATGTAAGTTATGGGGCAGTAACAGCTCACTTTTCAAAACGTGTTTTTCAGCCCGAAATAAACGCGTTTTTTCAGACAGCTGTATCCCTATGTAACTGCAAGGCTCAGAAGAGCCCACACACTCAGGTCTTAACCCCAGTGTACTGAATGTGTCAAAACATGTTTTTCAGCAGAAATAAACATGTTTCTGCAAGTTTGGTCAACCCCATGTAAGTTATGGGTCAGTAACAGCTCACTTTTCAAAACGTGTTTTTCAGCCCGAAATAAACGCGTTTTTTCAGACAGCTGTATCCCTATGTAACTGCAAGGCTCAGAAGAGCCCACACACTCAGGTCTTAACCCCAGTGTGCTGAAAGTGTCAAAACATGTTTTTCAGCAGAAATAAACATGTTTCTGCAAGTTTGGTCAACCCCATGTAAGTTATGGGGCAGTAACAGCTCCCTTTTCAAAACGTGTTTTTCAGCCCGAAATAAACGCGTTTTTTCAGACAGCTGTATCCCTATGTAACTGCAAGGCTCAGAAGAGCCCACACACTCAGGTCTTAACCCCAGTGTGCTGAAAGTGTCAAAACATGTTTTTCAGCAGAAATAAACATGTTTCTGCAAGTTTGGTCAACCCCATGTAAGTTATGGGTCAGTAACAGCTCACTTTTCAAAACGTGTTTTTCAGCCCAAAATAAACGCGTTTTTTCAGACAGCTGTATCCCTATGTAACTGCAAGGCTCAGAAGAGCCCACACACTCAGGTCTTAACCCCAGTGTGCTGAAAGTGTCAAAACATGTTTTTCAGCAGAAATAAACATGTTTCTGCAAGTTTGGTCAACCCCATGTAAGTTATGGGTCAGTAACAGCTCACTTTTCAAAACGTGTTTTTCAGCCCGAAATAAACGCGTTTTTTCAGACAGCTGTATCCCTATGTAACTGCAAGGCTCAGAAGAGCCCACAAACTCAGGTCTTAACCCCAGTGTGCTGAAAGTGTCAAAACATGTTTTTCAGCAGAAATAAACATGTTTCTGCAAGTTTGGTCAACCCCATGTAAGTTATGGGTCACTAACAGCTCACTTTTCAAAACGTGTTTTTCAGCCCGAAATAAACGCGTTTTTTCAGACAGCTGTATCCCTATGTAACTGCAAGGCTCAGAAGAGCCCACACACTCAGGTCTTAACCCCAGTGTGCTGAAAGTGTCAAAACATGTTTTTCAGCAGAAATAAACATGTTTCTGCAAGTTTGGTCAACCCCATGTAACTAATGGGGCAGTAACAGCTCACTTTTCAAAACATGTTTTTCAGCCCGAAATAAACACGTTTTTTCAGACAGCTGTATCCCTATGTAACTGCAAGGCTCAGAAGAGCCCACACACTCAGGTCTTAACCCCAGTGTGCTGAAAGTGTCAAAACATGTTTTTCAGCAGAAATAAACATGTTTCTGCAAGTTTGGTCAACCCCATGTAAGTTATGGGGCAGTAACAGCTCACTTTTCAAAACGTGTTTTTCAGCCCGAAATAAATGCGTTTTTTCAGACAGCTGTATCCCTATGTAACTGCAAGGCTCAGAAGAGCCCACACACTCAGGTCTTAACCCCAGTGTACTGAAAGTGTCAAAACATGTTTTTCAGCAGAAATAAACATGTTTCTGCAAGTTTGGTCAACCCCATGTAAGTTATGGGTCAGTAACAGCTCACTTTTCAAAACGTGTTTTTCAGCCCGAAATAAACGCGTTTTTTCAGACAGCTGTATCCCTATGTAACTGCAAGGCTCAGAAGAGCCCACACACTCAGGTCTTAACCCCAGTGTGCTGAAAGTGTCAAAACATGTTTTTCAGCAGAAATAAACATGTTTCTGCAAGTTTGGTCAACCCCATGTAAGTTATGGGGCAGTAACAGCTCACTTTTCAAAACGTGTTTTTCAGCCCGAAATAAACACGTTTTTTCAGACAGCTGTATCCCTATGTAACTGCAAGGCTCAGAAGAGCCCACACACTCAGGTCTTAACCCCAGTGTGCTGAAAGTGTCAAAACATGTTTTTCAGCAGAAATAAACATGTTTCTGCAAGTTTGGTCAACCCCATGTAAGTTATGGGTCAGTAACAGCTCACTTTTCAAAACGTGTTTTTCAGCCCGAAATAAACGCGTTTTTTCAGACAGCTGTATCCCTATGTAACTGCAAGGCTCAGAAGAGCCCACACACTCAGGTCTTAACCCCAGTGTGCTGAAAGTGTCAAAACATGTTTTTCAGCAGAAATAAACATGTTTCTGCAAGTTTGGTCAACCCCATGTAAGTTATGGGGCAGTAACAGCTCACTTTTCAAAACGTGTTTTTCAGCCCGAAATAAACGCGTTTTTTCAGACAGCTGTATCCCTATGTAACTGCAAGGCTCAGAAGAGCCCACACACTCAGGTCTTAACCCCAGTGTACTGAAAGTGTCAAAACATGTTTTTCAGCAGAAATAAACATGTTTCTGCAAGTTTGGTCAACCCCATGTAAGTTATGGGTCAGTAACAGCTCACTTTTCAAAACGTGTTTTTCAGCCCGAAATAAACGCGTTTTTTCAGACAGCTGTATCCCTATGTAACTGCAAGGCTCAGAAGAGCCCACACACTCAGGTCTTAACCCCAGTGTGCTGAAAGTGTCAAAACATGTTTTTCAGCAGAAATAAACATGTTTCTGCAAGTTTGGTCAACCCCATGTAAGTTATGGGGCAGTAACAGCTCACTTTTCAAAACGTGTTTTTCAGCCCGAAATAAACACGTTTTTTCAGACAGCTGTATCCCTATGTAACTGCAAGGCTCAGAAGAGCCCACACACTCAGGTCTTAACCCCAGTGTGCTGAAAGTGTCAAAACATGTTTTTCAGCAGAAATAAACATGTTTCTGCAAGTTTGGTCAACCCCATGTAAGTTATGGGTCAGTAACAGCTCACTTTTCAAAACGTGTTTTTCAGCCCGAAATAAACGCGTTTTTTCAGACAGCTGTATCCCTATGTAACTGCAAGGCTCAGAAGAGCCCACACACTCAGGTCTTAACCCCAGTGTGCTGAAAGTGTCAAAACATGTTTTTCAGCAGAAATAAACATGTTTCTGCAAGTTTGGTCAACCCCATGTAAGTTATGGGGCAGTAACAGCTCACTTTTCAAAACGTGTTTTTCAGCCCGAAATAAACGCGTTTTTTCAGACAGCTGTATCCCTATGTAACTGCAAGGCTCAGAAGAGCCCACACACTCAGGTCTTAACCCCAGTGTGCTGAAAGTGTCAAAACATGTTTTTCAGCAGAAATAAACATGTTTCTGCAAGTTTGGTCAACCCCATGTAAGTTATGGGGCAGTAACAGCTCACTTTTCAAAACGTGTTTTTCAGCCCGAAATAAACGCGTTTTTTCAGACAGCTGTATCCCTATGTAACTGCAAGGCTCAGAAGAGCCCACACACTCAGGTCTTAACCCCAGTGTACTGAATGTGTCAAAACATGTTTTTCAGCAGAAATAAACATGTTTCTGCAAGTTTGGTCAACCCCATGTAAGTTATGGGTCAGTAACAGCTCACTTTTCAAAACGTGTTTTTCAGCCCGAAATAAACGCGTTTTTTCAGACAGCTGTATCCCTATGTAACTGCAAGGCTCAGAAGAGCCCACACACTCAGGTCTTAACCCCAGTGTGCTGAAAGTGTCAAAACATGTTTTTCAGCAGACATAAACATGTTTCTGCAAGTTTGGTCAACCCCATGTAAGTTATGGGGCAGTAACAGCTCCCTTTTCAAAACGTGTTTTTCAGCCCGAAATAAACGCGTTTTTTCAGACAGCTGTATCCCTATGTAACTGCAAGGCTCAGAAGAGCCCACACACTCAGGTCTTAACCCCAGTGTGCTGAAAGTGTCAAAACATGTTTTTCAGCAGAAATAAACATGTTTCTGCAAGTTTGGTCAACCCCATGTAAGTTATGGGTCAGTAACAGCTCACTTTTCAAAACGTGTTTTTCAGCCCGAAATAAACGCGTTTTTTCAGACAGCTGTATCCCTATGTAACTGCAAGGCTCAGAAGAGCCCACACACTCAGGTCTTAACCCCAGTGTGCTGAAAGTGTCAAAACATGTTTTTCAGCAGAAATAAACATGTTTCTGCAAGTTTGGTCAACCCCATGTAAGTTATGGGTCAGTAACAGCTCACTTTTCAAAACGTGTTTTTCAGCCCGAAATAAACGCGTTTTTTCAGACAGCTGTATCCCTATGTAACTGCAAGGCTCAGAAGAGCCCACACACTCAGGTCTTAACCCCAGTGTGCTGAAAGTGTCAAAACATGTTTTTCAGCAGAAATAAACACGTTTCTGCAAGTTTGGTCAACCCCATGTAACTTATGGGGCAGTAACAGCTCACTTTTCAAAACGTGTTTTTCAGCCCGAAATAAACACGTTTTTTCAGACAGCTGTATCCCTATGTAACTGCAAGGCTCAGAAGAGCCCACACACTCAGGTCTTAACCCCAGTGTGCTGAAAGTGTCAAAACATGTTTTTCAGCAGAAATAAACATGTTTCTGCAAGTTTGGTCAACCCCATGTAAGTTATGGGGCAGTAACAGCTCACTTTTCAAAACGTGTTTTTCAGCCCGAAATAAACGCGTTTTTTCAGACAGCTGTATCCCTATGTAACTGCAAGGCTCAGAAGAGCCCACACACTCAGGTCTTAACCCCAGTGTGCTGAAAGTGTCAAAACATGTTTTTCAGCAGAAATAAACATGTTTCTGCAAGTTTGGTCAACCCCATGTAAGTTATGGGTCAGTAACAGCTCACTTTTCAAAACGTGTTTTTCAGCCCGAAATAAACGCGTTTTTTCAGACAGCTGTATCCCTATGTAACTGCAAGGCTCAGAAGAGCCCACACACTCAGGTCTTAACCCCAGTGTGCTGAAAGTGTCAAAACATGTTTTTCAGCAGAAATAAACATGTTTCTGCAAGTTTGGTCAACCCCATGTAAGTTATGGGGCAGTAACAGCTCACTTTTCAAAACGTGTTTTTCAGCCCGAAATAAACGCGTTTTTTCAGACAGCTGTATCCCTATGTAACTGCAAGGCTCAGAAGAGCCCACACACTCAGGTCTTAACCCCAGTGTGCTGAAAGTGTCAAAACATGTTTTTCAGCAGAAATAAACATGTTTCTGCAAGTTTGGTCAACCCCATGTAAGTTATGGGTCACTAACAGCTCACTTTTCAAAACGTGTTTTTCAGCCCGAAATAAACGCGTTTTTTCAGACAGCTGTATCCCTATGTAACTGCAAGGCTCAGAAGAGCCCACACACTCAGGTCTTAACCCCAGTGTGCTGAAAGTGTCAAAACATGTTTTTCAGCAGAAATAAACATGTTTCTGCAAGTTTGGTCAACCCCATGTAACTAATGGGGCAGTAACAGCTCACTTTTCAAAACATGTTTTTCAGCCCGAAATAAACACGTTTTTTCAGACAGCTGTATCCCTATGTAACTGCAAGGCTCAGAAGAGCCCACACACTCAGGTCTTAACCCCAGTGTGCTGAAAGTGTCAAAACATGTTTTTCAGCAGAAATAAACATGTTTCTGCAAGTTTGGTCAACCCCATGTAAGTTATGGGGCAGTAACAGCTCACTTTTCAAAACGTGTTTTTCAGCCCGAAATAAACGCGTTTTTTCAGACAGCTGTATCCCTATGTAACTGCAAGGCTCAGAAGAGCCCACACACTCAGGTCTTAACCCCAGTGTACTGAAAGTGTCAAAACATGTTTTTCAGCAGAAATAAACATGTTTCTGCAAGTTTGGTCAACCCCATGTAAGTTATGGGTCAGTAACAGCTCACTTTTCAAAACGTGTTTTTCAGCCCGAAATAAACGCGTTTTTTCAGACAGCTGTATCCCTATGTAACTGCAAGGCTCAGAAGAGCCCACACACTCAGGTCTTAACCCCAGTGTGCTGAAAGTGTCAAAACATGTTTTTCAGCAGAAATAAACATGTTTCTGCAAGTTTGGTCAACCCCATGTAAGTTATGGGGCAGTAACAGCTCACTTTTCAAAACGTGTTTTTCAGCCCGAAATAAACACGTTTTTTCAGACAGCTGTATCCCTATGTAACTGCAAGGCTCAGAAGAGCCCACACACTCAGGTCTTAACCCCAGTGTGCTGAAAGTGTCAAAACATGTTTTTCAGCAGAAATAAACATGTTTCTGCAAGTTTGGTCAACCCCATGTAAGTTATGGGTCAGTAACAGCTCACTTTTCAAAACGTGTTTTTCAGCCCGAAATAAACGCGTTTTTTCAGACAGCTGTATCCCTATGTAACTGCAAGGCTCAGAAGAGCCCACACACTCAGGTCTTAACCCCAGTGTGCTGAAAGTGTCAAAACATGTTTTTCAGCAGAAATAAACATGTTTCTGCAAGTTTGGTCAACCCCATGTAAGTTATGGGTCAGTAACAGCTCACTTTTCAAAACGTGTTTTTCAGCCCGAAATAAACGCGTTTTTTCAGACAGCTGTATCCCTATGTAACTGCAAGGCTCAGAAGAGCCCACACACTCAGGTCTTAACCCCAGTGTGCTGAAAGTGTCAAAACATGTTTTTCAGCAGAAATAAACATGTTTCTGCAAGTTTGGTCAACCCCATGTAAGTTATGGGGCAGTAACAGCTCACTTTTCAAAACGTGTTTTTCAGCCCGAAATAAACGCGTTTTTTCAGACAGCTGTATCCCTATGTAACTGCAAGGCTCAGAAGAGCCCACACACTCAGGTCTTAACCCCAGTGTACTGAAAGTGTCAAAACATGTTTTTCAGCAGAAATAAACATGTTTCTGCAAGTTTGGTCAACCCCATGTAAGTTATGGGTCAGTAACAGCTCACTTTTCAAAACGTGTTTTTCAGCCCGAAATAAACGCGTTTTTTCAGACAGCTGTATCCCTATGTAACTGCAAGGCTCAGAAGAGCCCACACACTCAGGTCTTAACCCCAGTGTGCTGAAAGTGTCAAAACATGTTTTTCAGCAGAAATAAACATGTTTCTGCAAGTTTGGTCAACCCCATGTAAGTTATGGGGCAGTAACAGCTCACTTTTCAAAACGTGTTTTTCAGCCCGAAATAAACGCGTTTTTTCAGACAGCTGTATCCCTATGTAACTTCAAGGCTCAGAAGAGCCCACACACTCAGGTCTTAACCCCAGTGTGCTGAAAGTGTCAAAACATGTTTTTCAGCAGAAATAAACATGTTTCTGCAAGTTTGGTCAACCCCATGTAAGTTATGGGGCAGTAACAGCTCACTTTTCAAAACGTGTTTTTCAGCCCGAAATAAACGCGTTTTTTCAGACAGCTGTATCCCTATGTAACTGCAAGGCTCAGAAGAGCCCACACACTCAGGTCTTAACCCCAGTGTGCTGAAAGTGTCAAAACATGTTTTTCAGCAGAAATAAACATGTTTCTGCAAGTTTGGTCAACCCCATGTAACTAATGGGGCAGTAACAGCTCACTTTTCAAAACGTGTTTTTCAGCCCGAAATAAACACGTTTTTTCAGACAGCTGTATCCCTATGTAACTGCAAGGCTCAGAAGAGCCCACACACTCAGGTCTTAACCCCAGTGTGCTGAAAGTGTCAAAACATGTTTTTCAGCAGAAATAAACATGTTTCTGCAAGTTTGGTCAACCCCATGTAAGTTATGGGGCAGTAACAGCTCACTTTTCAAAACGTGTTTTTCAGCCCGAAATAAACGCGTTTTTTCAGACAGCTGTATCCCTATGTAACTGCAAGGCTCAGAAGAGCCCACACACTCAGGTCTTAACCCCAGTGTACTGAAAGTGTCAAAACATGTTTTTCAGCAGAAATAAACATGTTTCTGCAAGTTTGGTCAACCCCATGTAAGTTATGGGTCAGTAACAGCTCACTTTTCAAAACGTGTTTTTCAGCCCGAAATAAACGCGTTTTTTCAGACAGCTGTATCCCTATGTAACTGCAAGGCTCAGAAGAGCCCACACACTCAGGTCTTAACCCCAGTGTGCTGAAAGTGTCAAAACATGTTTTTCAGCAGAAATAAACATGTTTCTGCAAGTTTGGTCAACCCCATGTAAGTTATGGGGCAGTAACAGCTCACTTTTCAAAACGTGTTTTTCAGCCCGAAATAAACGCGTTTTTTCAGACAGCTGTATCCCTATGTAACTGCAAGGCTCAGAAGAGCCCACACACTCAGGTCTTAACCCCAGTGTGCTGAAAGTGTCAAAACATGTTTTTCAGCAGAAATAAACATGTTTCTGCAAGTTTGGTCAACCCCATGTAAGTTATGGGGCAGTAACAGCTCACTTTTCAAAACGTGTTTTTCAGCCCGAAATAAATGCGTTTTTTCAGACAGCTGTATCCCTATGTAACTGCAAGGCTCAGAAGAGCCCACACACTCAGGTCTTAACCCCAGTGTGCTGAAAGTGTCAAAACATGTTTTTCAGCAGAAATAAACATGTTTCTGCAAGTTTGGTCAACCCCATGTAAGTTATGGGTCAGTAACAGCTCACTTTTCAAAACGTGTTTTTCAGCCCGAAATAAACGCGTTTTTTCAGACAGCTGTATCCCTATGTAACTGCAAGGCTCAGAAGAGCCCACACACTCAGGTCTTAACCCCAGTGTGCTGAAAGTGTCAAAACATGTTTTTCAGCAGAAATAAACATGTTTCTGCAAGTTTGGTCAACCCCATGTAAGTTATGGGTCAGTAACAGCTCACTTTTCAAAACGTGTTTTTCAGCCCGAAATAAACACGTTTTTTCAGACAGCTGTATCCCTATGTAACTGCAAGGCTCAGAAGAGCCCACACACTCAGGTCTTAACCCCAGTGTGCTGAAAGTGTCAAAACATGTTTTTCAGCAGAAATAAACATGTTTCTGCAAGTTTGGTCAACCCCATGTAAGTTATGGGTCAGTAACAGCTCACTTTTCAAAACTTGTTTTTCAGCCCGAAATAAACGCGTTTTTTCAGACAGCTGTATCCCTATGTAACTGCAAGGCTCAGAAGAGCCCACACACTCAGGTCTTAACCCCAGTGTGCTGAAAGTGTCAAAACATGTTTTTCAGCAGAAATAAACATGTTTCTGCAAGTTTGGTCAACCCCATGTAACTTATGGGGCAGTAACAGCTCACTTTTCAAAACGTGTTTTTCAGCCCGAAATAAACACGTTTTTTCAGACAGCTGTATCCCTATGTAACTGCAAGGCTCAGAAGAGCCCACACACTCAGGTCTTAACCCCAGTGTACTGAAAGTGTCAAAACATGTTTTTCAGCAGAAATAAACATGTTTCTGCAAGTTTGGTCAACCCCATGTAACTAATGGGGCAGTAACAGCTCACTTTTCAAAACGTGTTTTTCAGCCCGAAATAAACACGTTTTTTCAGACAGCTGTATCCCTATGTAACTGCAAGGCTCAGAAGAGCCCACACACTCAGGTCTTAACCCCAGTGTGCTGAAAGTGTCAAAACATGTTTTTCAGCAGAAATAAACATGTTTCTGCAAGTTTGGTCAACCCCATGTAAGTTATGGGGCAGTAACAGCTCACTTTTCAAAACGTGTTTTTCAGCCCGAAATAAACGCGTTTTTTCAGACAGCTGTATCCCTATGTAACTGCAAGGCTCAGAAGAGCCCACACACTCAGGTCTTAACCCCAGTGTACTGAAAGTGTCAAAACATGTTTTTCAGCAGAAATAAACATGTTTCTGCAAGTTTGGTCAACCCCATGTAAGTTATGGGTCAGTAACAGCTCACTTTTCAAAACGTGTTTTTCAGCCCGAAATAAACGCGTTTTTTCAGACAGCTGTATCCCTATGTAACTGCAAGGCTCAGAAGAGCCCACACACTCAGGTCTTAACCCCAGTGTGCTGAAAGTGTCAAAACATGTTTTTCAGCAGAAATAAACATGTTTCTGCAAGTTTGGTCAACCCCATGTAAGTTATGGGGCAGTAACAGCTCACTTTTCAAAACGTGTTTTTCAGCCCGAAATAAACGCGTTTTTTCAGACAGCTGTATCCCTATGTAACTGCAAGGCTCAGAAGAGCCCACACACTCAGGTCTTAACCCCAGTGTGCTGAAAGTGTCAAAACATGTTTTTCAGCAGAAATAAACATGTTTCTGCAAGTTTGGTCAACCCCATGTAAGTTATGGGGCAGTAACAGCTCACTTTTCAAAACGTGTTTTTCAGCCCGAAATAAATGCGTTTTTTCAGACAGCTGTATCCCTATGTAACTGCAAGGCTCAGAAGAGCCCACACACTCAGGTCTTAACCCCAGTGTGCTGAAAGTGTCAAAACATGTTTTTCAGCAGAAATAAACATGTTTCTGCAAGTTTGGTCAACCCCATGTAAGTTATGGGTCAGTAACAGCTCACTTTTCAAAACGTGTTTTTCAGCCCGAAATAAACGCGTTTTTTCAGACAGCTGTATCCCTATGTAACTGCAAGGCTCAGAAGAGCCCACACACTCAGGTCTTAACCCCAGTGTGCTGAAAGTGTCAAAACATGTTTTTCAGCAGAAATAAACATGTTTCTGCAAGTTTGGTCAACCCCATGTAAGTTATGGGTCAGTAACAGCTCACTTTTCAAAACGTGTTTTTCAGCCCGAAATAAACACGTTTTTTCAGACAGCTGTATCCCTATGTAACTGCAAGGCTCAGAAGAGCCCACACACTCAGGTCTTAACCCCAGTGTGCTGAAAGTGTCAAAACATGTTTTTCAGCAGAAATAAACATGTTTCTGCAAGTTTGGTCAACCCCATGTAAGTTATGGGTCAGTAACAGCTCACTTTTCAAAACTTGTTTTTCAGCCCGAAATAAACGCGTTTTTTCAGACAGCTGTATCCCTATGTAACTGCAAGGCTCAGAAGAGCCCACACACTCAGGTCTTAACCCCAGTGTGCTGAAAGTGTCAAAACATGTTTTTCAGCAGAAATAAACATGTTTCTGCAAGTTTGGTCAACCCCATGTAACTTATGGGGCAGTAACAGCTCACTTTTCAAAACGTGTTTTTCAGCCCGAAATAAACACGTTTTTTCAGACAGCTGTATCCCTATGTAACTGCAAGGCTCAGAAGAGCCCACACACTCAGGTCTTAACCCCAGTGTGCTGAAAGTGTCAAAACATGTTTTTCAGCAGAAATAAACATGTTTCTGCAAGTTTGGTCAACCCCATGTAACTTATGGGGCAGTAACAGCTCACTTTTCAAAACGTGTTTTTCAGCCCGAAATAAACGCGTTTTTTCATACAGCTGTATCCCTATGTAACTGCAAGGCTCAGAAGAGCCCACACACTCAGGTCTTAACCCCAGTGTGCTGAAAGTGTCAAAACATGTTTTTCAGCAGAAATAAACATGTTTCTGCAAGTTTGGTCAACCCCATGTAACTTATGGGGCAGTAACAGCTCACTTTTCAAAACGTGTTTTTCAGCCCGAAATAAACACGTTTTTTCAGACAGCTGTATCCCTATGTAACTGCAAGGCTCAGAAGAGCCCACACACTCAGGTCTTAACCCCAGTGTGCTGAAAGTGTCAAAACATGTTTTTCAGCAGAAATAAACATGTTTCTGCAAGTTTGGTCAACCCCATGTAACTAATGGGGCAGTAACAGCTCACTTTTCAAAACGTGTTTTTCAGCCCGAAATAAACACGTTTTTTCAGACAACTGTATCCCTATGTAACTGCAAGGCTCAGAAGAGCCCACACACTCAGGTCTTAACCCCAGTGTGCTGAAAGTGTCAAAACATGTTTTTCAGCAGAAATAAACATGTTTCTGCAAGTTTGGTCAACCCCATGTAAGTTATGGGTCAGTAACAGCTCACTTTTCAAAACGTGTTTTTCAGCCCGAAATAAACGCGTTTTTTCAGACAGCTGTATCCCTATGTAACTGCAAGGCTCAGAAGAGCCCACACACTCAGGTCTTAACCCCAGTGTGCTGAAAGTGTCAAAACATGTTTTTCAGCAGAAATAAACATGTTTCTGCAAGTTTGGTCAACCCCATGTAAGTTATGGGGCAGTAACAGCTCACTTTTCAAAACGTGTTTTTCAGCCCGAAATAAACGCGTTTTTTCAGACAGCTGTATCCCTATGTAACTGCAAGGCTCAGAAGAGCCCACACACTCAGGTCTTAACCCCAGTGTGCTGAAAGTGTCAAAACATGTTTTTCAGCAGAAATAAACATGTTTCTGCAAGTTTGGTCAACCCCATGTAAGTTATGGGTCAGTAACAGCTCACTTTTCAAAACGTGTTTTTCAGCCCGAAATAAACGCGTTTTTTCAGACAGCTGTATCCCTATGTAACTGCAAGGCTCAGAAGAGCCCACACACTCAGGTCTTAACCCCAGTGTGCTGAAAGTGTCAAAACATGTTTTTCAGCAGAAATAAACATGTTTCTGCAAGTTTGGTCAACCCCATGTAACTAATGGGGCAGTAACAGCTCACTTTTCAAAACGTGTTTTTCAGCCCGAAATAAACACGATTTTTCAGACAGCTGTATCCCTATGTAACTGCAAGGCTCAGAAGAGCCCACACACTCAGGTCTTAACCCCAGTGTGCTGAAAGTGTCAAAACATGTTTTTCAGCAGAAATAAACATGTTTCTGCAAGTTTGGTCAACCCCATGTAAGTTATGGGGCAGTAACAGCTCACTTTTCAAAACGTGTTTTTCAGCCCGAAATAAACGCGTTTTTTCAGACAGCTGTATCCCTATGTAACTGCAAGGCTCAGAAGAGCCCACACACTCAGGTCTTAACCCCAGTGTGCTGAAAGTGTCAAAACATGTTTTTCAGCAGAAATAAACATGTTTCTGCAAGTTTGGTCAACCCCATGTAAGTTATGGGTCAGTAACAGCTCACTTTTCAAAACGTGTTTTTCAGCCCGAAATAAACGCGTTTTTTCAGACAGCTGTATCCCTATGTAACTGCAAGGCTCAGAAGAGCCCACACACTCAGGTCTTAACCCCAGTGTGCTGAAAGTGTCAAAACATGTTTTTCAGCAGAAATAAACATGTTTCTGCAAGTTTGGTCAACCCCATGTAAGTTATGGGGCAGTAACAGCTCACTTTTCAAAACGTGTTTTTCAGCCCGAAATAAACGCGTTTTTTCAGACAGCTGTATCCCTATGTAACTGCAAGGCTCAGAAGAGCCCACACACTCAGGTCTTAACCCCAGTGTGCTGAAAGTGTCAAAACATGTTTTTCAGCAGAAATAAACATGTTTCTGCAAGTTTGGTCAACCCCATGTAAGTTATGGGTCACTAACAGCTCACTTTTCAAAACGTGTTTTTCAGCCCGAAATAAACGCGTTTTTTCAGACAGCTGTATCCCTATGTAACTGCAAGGCTCAGAAGAGCCCACACACTCAGGTCTTAACCCCAGTGTGCTGAAAGTGTCAAAACATGTTTTTCAGCAGAAATAAACATGTTTCTGCAAGTTTGGTCAACCCCATGTAACTAATGGGGCAGTAACAGCTCACTTTTCAAAACATGTTTTTCAGCCCGAAATAAACACGTTTTTTCAGACAGCTGTATCCCTATGTAACTGCAAGGCTCAGAAGAGCCCACACACTCAGGTCTTAACCCCAGTGTGCTGAAAGTGTCAAAACATGTTTTTCAGCAGAAATAAACATGTTTCTGCAAGTTTGGTCAACCCCATGTAAGTTATGGGGCAGTAACAGCTCACTTTTCAAAACGTGTTTTTCAGCCCGAAATAAACGCGTTTTTTCAGACAGCTGTATCCCTATGTAACTGCAAGGCTCAGAAGAGCCCACACACTCAGGTCTTAACCCCAGTGTACTGAAAGTGTCAAAACATGTTTTTCAGCAGAAATAAACATGTTTCTGCAAGTTTGGTCAACCCCATGTAAGTTATGGGTCAGTAACAGCTCACTTTTCAAAACGTGTTTTTCAGCCCGAAATAAACGCGTTTTTTCAGACAGCTGTATCCCTATGTAACTGCAAGGCTCAGAAGAGCCCACACACTCAGGTCTTAACCCCAGTGTGCTGAAAGTGTCAAAACATGTTTTTCAGCAGAAATAAACATGTTTCTGCAAGTTTGGTCAACCCCATGTAAGTTATGGGGCAGTAACAGCTCACTTTTCAAAACGTGTTTTTCAGCCCGAAATAAACACGTTTTTTCAGACAGCTGTATCCCTATGTAACTGCAAGGCTCAGAAGAGCCCACACACTCAGGTCTTAACCCCAGTGTGCTGAAAGTGTCAAAACATGTTTTTCAGCAGAAATAAACATGTTTCTGCAAGTTTGGTCAACCCCATGTAAGTTATGGGTCAGTAACAGCTCACTTTTCAAAACGTGTTTTTCAGCCCGAAATAAACGCGTTTTTTCAGACAGCTGTATCCCTATGTAACTGCAAGGCTCAGAAGAGCCCACACACTCAGGTCTTAACCCCAGTGTGCTGAAAGTGTCAAAACATGTTTTTCAGCAGAAATAAACATGTTTCTGCAAGTTTGGTCAACCCCATGTAAGTTATGGGTCAGTAACAGCTCACTTTTCAAAACGTGTTTTTCAGCCCGAAATAAACGCGTTTTTTCAGACAGCTGTATCCCTATGTAACTGCAAGGCTCAGAAGAGCCCACACACTCAGGTCTTAACCCCAGTGTGCTGAAAGTGTCAAAACATGTTTTTCAGCAGAAATAAACATGTTTCTGCAAGTTTGGTCAACCCCATGTAAGTTATGGGGCAGTAACAGCTCACTTTTCAAAACGTGTTTTTCAGCCCGAAATAAACGCGTTTTTTCAGACAGCTGTATCCCTATGTAACTGCAAGGCTCAGAAGAGCCCACACACTCAGGTCTTAACCCCAGTGTACTGAAAGTGTCAAAACATGTTTTTCAGCAGAAATAAACATGTTTCTGCAAGTTTGGTCAACCCCATGTAAGTTATGGGTCAGTAACAGCTCACTTTTCAAAACGTGTTTTTCAGCCCGAAATAAACGCGTTTTTTCAGACAGCTGTATCCCTATGTAACTGCAAGGCTCAGAAGAGCCCACACACTCAGGTCTTAACCCCAGTGTGCTGAAAGTGTCAAAACATGTTTTTCAGCAGAAATAAACATGTTTCTGCAAGTTTGGTCAACCCCATGTAAGTTATGGGGCAGTAACAGCTCACTTTTCAAAACGTGTTTTTCAGCCCGAAATAAACGCGTTTTTTCAGACAGCTGTATCCCTATGTAACTTCAAGGCTCAGAAGAGCCCACACACTCAGGTCTTAACCCCAGTGTGCTGAAAGTGTCAAAACATGTTTTTCAGCAGAAATAAACATGTTTCTGCAAGTTTGGTCAACCCCATGTAAGTTATGGGGCAGTAACAGCTCACTTTTCAAAACGTGTTTTTCAGCCCGAAATAAACGCGTTTTTTCAGACAGCTGTATCCCTATGTAACTGCAAGGCTCAGAAGAGCCCACACACTCAGGTCTTAACCCCAGTGTGCTGAAAGTGTCAAAACATGTTTTTCAGCAGAAATAAACATGTTTCTGCAAGTTTGGTCAACCCCATGTAACTAATGGGGCAGTAACAGCTCACTTTTCAAAACGTGTTTTTCAGCCCGAAATAAACACGTTTTTTCAGACAGCTGTATCCCTATGTAACTGCAAGGCTCAGAAGAGCCCACACACTCAGGTCTTAACCCCAGTGTGCTGAAAGTGTCAAAACATGTTTTTCAGCAGAAATAAACATGTTTCTGCAAGTTTGGTCAACCCCATGTAAGTTATGGGGCAGTAACAGCTCACTTTTCAAAACGTGTTTTTCAGCCCGAAATAAACGCGTTTTTTCAGACAGCTGTATCCCTATGTAACTGCAAGGCTCAGAAGAGCCCACACACTCAGGTCTTAACCCCAGTGTACTGAAAGTGTCAAAACATGTTTTTCAGCAGAAATAAACATGTTTCTGCAAGTTTGGTCAACCCCATGTAAGTTATGGGTCAGTAACAGCTCACTTTTCAAAACGTGTTTTTCAGCCCGAAATAAACGCGTTTTTTCAGACAGCTGTATCCCTATGTAACTGCAAGGCTCAGAAGAGCCCACACACTCAGGTCTTAACCCCAGTGTGCTGAAAGTGTCAAAACATGTTTTTCAGCAGAAATAAACATGTTTCTGCAAGTTTGGTCAACCCCATGTAAGTTATGGGGCAGTAACAGCTCACTTTTCAAAACGTGTTTTTCAGCCCGAAATAAACGCGTTTTTTCAGACAGCTGTATCCCTATGTAACTGCAAGGCTCAGAAGAGCCCACACACTCAGGTCTTAACCCCAGTGTGCTGAAAGTGTCAAAACATGTTTTTCAGCAGAAATAAACATGTTTCTGCAAGTTTGGTCAACCCCATGTAAGTTATGGGGCAGTAACAGCTCACTTTTCAAAACGTGTTTTTCAGCCCGAAATAAATGCGTTTTTTCAGACAGCTGTATCCCTATGTAACTGCAAGGCTCAGAAGAGCCCACACACTCAGGTCTTAACCCCAGTGTGCTGAAAGTGTCAAAACATGTTTTTCAGCAGAAATAAACATGTTTCTGCAAGTTTGGTCAACCCCATGTAAGTTATGGGTCAGTAACAGCTCACTTTTCAAAACGTGTTTTTCAGCCCGAAATAAACGCGTTTTTTCAGACAGCTGTATCCCTATGTAACTGCAAGGCTCAGAAGAGCCCACACACTCAGGTCTTAACCCCAGTGTGCTGAAAGTGTCAAAACATGTTTTTCAGCAGAAATAAACATGTTTCTGCAAGTTTGGTCAACCCCATGTAAGTTATGGGTCAGTAACAGCTCACTTTTCAAAACGTGTTTTTCAGCCCGAAATAAACACGTTTTTTCAGACAGCTGTATCCCTATGTAACTGCAAGGCTCAGAAGAGCCCACACACTCAGGTCTTAACCCCAGTGTGCTGAAAGTGTCAAAACATGTTTTTCAGCAGAAATAAACATGTTTCTGCAAGTTTGGTCAACCCCATGTAAGTTATGGGTCAGTAACAGCTCACTTTTCAAAACTTGTTTTTCAGCCCGAAATAAACGCGTTTTTTCAGACAGCTGTATCCCTATGTAACTGCAAGGCTCAGAAGAGCCCACACACTCAGGTCTTAACCCCAGTGTGCTGAAAGTGTCAAAACATGTTTTTCAGCAGAAATAAACATGTTTCTGCAAGTTTGGTCAACCCCATGTAACTTATGGGGCAGTAACAGCTCACTTTTCAAAACGTGTTTTTCAGCCCGAAATAAACACGTTTTTTCAGACAGCTGTATCCCTATGTAACTGCAAGGCTCAGAAGAGCCCACACACTCAGGTCTTAACCCCAGTGTACTGAAAGTGTCAAAACATGTTTTTCAGCAGAAATAAACATGTTTCTGCAAGTTTGGTCAACCCCATGTAACTAATGGGGCAGTAACAGCTCACTTTTCAAAACGTGTTTTTCAGCCCGAAATAAACACGTTTTTTCAGACAGCTGTATCCCTATGTAACTGCAAGGCTCAGAAGAGCCCACACACTCAGGTCTTAACCCCAGTGTGCTGAAAGTGTCAAAACATGTTTTTCAGCAGAAATAAACATGTTTCTGCAAGTTTGGTCAACCCCATGTAAGTTATGGGGCAGTAACAGCTCACTTTTCAAAACGTGTTTTTCAGCCCGAAATAAACGCGTTTTTTCAGACAGCTGTATCCCTATGTAACTGCAAGGCTCAGAAGAGCCCACACACTCAGGTCTTAACCCCAGTGTACTGAAAGTGTCAAAACATGTTTTTCAGCAGAAATAAACATGTTTCTGCAAGTTTGGTCAACCCCATGTAAGTTATGGGTCAGTAACAGCTCACTTTTCAAAACGTGTTTTTCAGCCCGAAATAAACGCGTTTTTTCAGACAGCTGTATCCCTATGTAACTGCAAGGCTCAGAAGAGCCCACACACTCAGGTCTTAACCCCAGTGTGCTGAAAGTGTCAAAACATGTTTTTCAGCAGAAATAAACATGTTTCTGCAAGTTTGGTCAACCCCATGTAAGTTATGGGGCAGTAACAGCTCACTTTTCAAAACGTGTTTTTCAGCCCGAAATAAACGCGTTTTTTCAGACAGCTGTATCCCTATGTAACTGCAAGGCTCAGAAGAGCCCACACACTCAGGTCTTAACCCCAGTGTGCTGAAAGTGTCAAAACATGTTTTTCAGCAGAAATAAACATGTTTCTGCAAGTTTGGTCAACCCCATGTAAGTTATGGGGCAGTAACAGCTCACTTTTCAAAACGTGTTTTTCAGCCCGAAATAAATGCGTTTTTTCAGACAGCTGTATCCCTATGTAACTGCAAGGCTCAGAAGAGCCCACACACTCAGGTCTTAACCCCAGTGTGCTGAAAGTGTCAAAACATGTTTTTCAGCAGAAATAAACATGTTTCTGCAAGTTTGGTCAACCCCATGTAAGTTATGGGTCAGTAACAGCTCACTTTTCAAAACGTGTTTTTCAGCCCGAAATAAACGCGTTTTTTCAGACAGCTGTATCCCTATGTAACTGCAAGGCTCAGAAGAGCCCACACACTCAGGTCTTAACCCCAGTGTGCTGAAAGTGTCAAAACATGTTTTTCAGCAGAAATAAACATGTTTCTGCAAGTTTGGTCAACCCCATGTAAGTTATGGGTCAGTAACAGCTCACTTTTCAAAACGTGTTTTTCAGCCCGAAATAAACACGTTTTTTCAGACAGCTGTATCCCTATGTAACTGCAAGGCTCAGAAGAGCCCACACACTCAGGTCTTAACCCCAGTGTGCTGAAAGTGTCAAAACATGTTTTTCAGCAGAAATAAACATGTTTCTGCAAGTTTGGTCAACCCCATGTAAGTTATGGGTCAGTAACAGCTCACTTTTCAAAACTTGTTTTTCAGCCCGAAATAAACGCGTTTTTTCAGACAGCTGTATCCCTATGTAACTGCAAGGCTCAGAAGAGCCCACACACTCAGGTCTTAACCCCAGTGTGCTGAAAGTGTCAAAACATGTTTTTCAGCAGAAATAAACATGTTTCTGCAAGTTTGGTCAACCCCATGTAACTTATGGGGCAGTAACAGCTCACTTTTCAAAACGTGTTTTTCAGCCCGAAATAAACACGTTTTTTCAGACAGCTGTATCCCTATGTAACTGCAAGGCTCAGAAGAGCCCACACACTCAGGTCTTAACCCCAGTGTGCTGAAAGTGTCAAAACATGTTTTTCAGCAGAAATAAACATGTTTCTGCAAGTTTGGTCAACCCCATGTAACTTATGGGGCAGTAACAGCTCACTTTTCAAAACGTGTTTTTCAGCCCGAAATAAACGCGTTTTTTCATACAGCTGTATCCCTATGTAACTGCAAGGCTCAGAAGAGCCCACACACTCAGGTCTTAACCCCAGTGTGCTGAAAGTGTCAAAACATGTTTTTCAGCAGAAATAAACATGTTTCTGCAAGTTTGGTCAACCCCATGTAACTTATGGGGCAGTAACAGCTCACTTTTCAAAACGTGTTTTTCAGCCCGAAATAAACACGTTTTTTCAGACAGCTGTATCCCTATGTAACTGCAAGGCTCAGAAGAGCCCACACACTCAGGTCTTAACCCCAGTGTGCTGAAAGTGTCAAAACATGTTTTTCAGCAGAAATAAACATGTTTCTGCAAGTTTGGTCAACCCCATGTAACTAATGGGGCAGTAACAGCTCACTTTTCAAAACGTGTTTTTCAGCCCGAAATAAACACGTTTTTTCAGACAACTGTATCCCTATGTAACTGCAAGGCTCAGAAGAGCCCACACACTCAGGTCTTAACCCCAGTGTGCTGAAAGTGTCAAAACATGTTTTTCAGCAGAAATAAACATGTTTCTGCAAGTTTGGTCAACCCCATGTAAGTTATGGGTCAGTAACAGCTCACTTTTCAAAACGTGTTTTTCAGCCCGAAATAAACGCGTTTTTTCAGACAGCTGTATCCCTATGTAACTGCAAGGCTCAGAAGAGCCCACACACTCAGGTCTTAACCCCAGTGTGCTGAAAGTGTCAAAACATGTTTTTCAGCAGAAATAAACATGTTTCTGCAAGTTTGGTCAACCCCATGTAAGTTATGGGGCAGTAACAGCTCACTTTTCAAAACGTGTTTTTCAGCCCGAAATAAACGCGTTTTTTCAGACAGCTGTATCCCTATGTAACTGCAAGGCTCAGAAGAGCCCACACACTCAGGTCTTAACCCCAGTGTGCTGAAAGTGTCAAAACATGTTTTTCAGCAGAAATAAACATGTTTCTGCAAGTTTGGTCAACCCCATGTAAGTTATGGGTCAGTAACAGCTCACTTTTCAAAACGTGTTTTTCAGCCCGAAATAAACGCGTTTTTTCAGACAGCTGTATCCCTATGTAACTGCAAGGCTCAGAAGAGCCCACACACTCAGGTCTTAACCCCAGTGTGCTGAAAGTGTCAAAACATGTTTTTCAGCAGAAATAAACATGTTTTTGCAAGTTTGGTCAACCCCATGTAACTAATGGGGCAGTAACAGCTCACTTTTCAAAACGTGTTTTTCAGCCCGAAATAAACACGTTTTTTCAGACAGCTGTATCCCTATGTAACTGCAAGGCTCAGAAGAGCCCACACACTCAGGTCTTAACCCCAGTGTGCTGAAAGTGTCAAAACATGTTTTTCAGCAGAAATAAACATGTTTCTGCAAGTTTGGTCAACCCCATGTAAGTTATGGGGCAGTAACAGCTCACTTTTCAAAACGTGTTTTTCAGCCCGAAATAAACGCGTTTTTTCAGACAGCTGTATCCCTATGTAACTGCAAGGCTCAGAAGAGCCCACACACTCAGGTCTTAACCCCAGTGTACTGAAAGTGTCAAAACATGTTTTTCAGCAGAAATAAACATGTTTCTGCAAGTTTGGTCAACCCCATGTAAGTTATGGGTCAGTAACAGCTCACTTTTCAAAACTTGTTTTTCAGCCCGAAATAAACGCGTTTTTTCAGACAGCTGTATCCCTATGTAACTGCAAGGCTCAGAAGAGCCCACACACTCAGGTCTTAACCCCAGTGTGCTGAAAGTGTCAAAACATGTTTTTCAGCAGAAATAAACATGTTTCTGCAAGTTTGGTCAACCCCATGTAACTTATGGGGCAGTAACAGCTCACTTTTCAAAACGTGTTTTTCAGCCCGAAATAAACACGTTTTTTCAGACAGCTGTATCCCTATGTAACTGCAAGGCTCAGAAGAGCCCACACACTCAGGTCTTAACCCCAGTGTACTGAAAGTGTCAAAACATGTTTTTCAGCAGAAATAAACATGTTTCTGCAAGTTTGGTCAACCCCATGTAACTAATGGGGCAGTAACAGCTCACTTTTCAAAACGTGTTTTTCAGCCCGAAATAAACACGTTTTTTCAGACAGCTGTATCCCTATGTAACTGCAAGGCTCAGAAGAGCCCACACACTCAGGTCTTAACCCCAGTGTGCTGAAAGTGTCAAAACATGTTTTTCAGCAGAAATAAACATGTTTCTGCAAGTTTGGTCAACCCCATGTAAGTTATGGGGCAGTAACAGCTCACTTTTCAAAACGTGTTTTTCAGCCCGAAATAAACGCGTTTTTTCAGACAGCTGTATCCCTATGTAACTGCAAGGCTCAGAAGAGCCCACACACTCAGGTCTTAACCCCAGTGTACTGAAAGTGTCAAAACATGTTTTTCAGCAGAAATAAACATGTTTCTGCAAGTTTGGTCAACCCCATGTAAGTTATGGGTCAGTAACAGCTCACTTTTCAAAACGTGTTTTTCAGCCCGAAATAAACGCGTTTTTTCAGACAGCTGTATCCCTATGTAACTGCAAGGCTCAGAAGAGCCCACACACTCAGGTCTTAACCCCAGTGTGCTGAAAGTGTCAAAACATGTTTTTCAGCAGAAATAAACATGTTTCTGCAAGTTTGGTCAACCCCATGTAAGTTATGGGGCAGTAACAGCTCACTTTTCAAAACGTGTTTTTCAGCCCGAAATAAACGCGTTTTTTCAGACAGCTGTATCCCTATGTAACTGCAAGGCTCAGAAGAGCCCACACACTCAGGTCTTAACCCCAGTGTGCTGAAAGTGTCAAAACATGTTTTTCAGCAGAAATAAACATGTTTCTGCAAGTTTGGTCAACCCCATGTAAGTTATGGGGCAGTAACAGCTCACTTTTCAAAACGTGTTTTTCAGCCCGAAATAAATGCGTTTTTTCAGACAGCTGTATCCCTATGTAACTGCAAGGCTCAGAAGAGCCCACACACTCAGGTCTTAACCCCAGTGTGCTGAAAGTGTCAAAACATGTTTTTCAGCAGAAATAAACATGTTTCTGCAAGTTTGGTCAACCCCATGTAAGTTATGGGTCAGTAACAGCTCACTTTTCAAAACGTGTTTTTCAGCCCGAAATAAACGCGTTTTTTCAGACAGCTGTATCCCTATGTAACTGCAAGGCTCAGAAGAGCCCACACACTCAGGTCTTAACCCCAGTGTGCTGAAAGTGTCAAAACATGTTTTTCAGCAGAAATAAACATGTTTCTGCAAGTTTGGTCAACCCCATGTAAGTTATGGGTCAGTAACAGCTCACTTTTCAAAACGTGTTTTTCAGCCCGAAATAAACACGTTTTTTCAGACAGCTGTATCCCTATGTAACTGCAAGGCTCAGAAGAGCCCACACACTCAGGTCTTAACCCCAGTGTGCTGAAAGTGTCAAAACATGTTTTTCAGCAGAAATAAACATGTTTCTGCAAGTTTGGTCAACCCCATGTAAGTTATGGGTCAGTAACAGCTCACTTTTCAAAACTTGTTTTTCAGCCCGAAATAAACGCGTTTTTTCAGACAGCTGTATCCCTATGTAACTGCAAGGCTCAGAAGAGCCCACACACTCAGGTCTTAACCCCAGTGTGCTGAAAGTGTCAAAACATGTTTTTCAGCAGAAATAAACATGTTTCTGCAAGTTTGGTCAACCCCATGTAACTTATGGGGCAGTAACAGCTCACTTTTCAAAACGTGTTTTTCAGCCCGAAATAAACACGTTTTTTCAGACAGCTGTATCCCTATGTAACTGCAAGGCTCAGAAGAGCCCACACACTCAGGTCTTAACCCCAGTGTGCTGAAAGTGTCAAAACATGTTTTTCAGCAGAAATAAACATGTTTCTGCAAGTTTGGTCAACCCCATGTAACTTATGGGGCAGTAACAGCTCACTTTTCAAAACGTGTTTTTCAGCCCGAAATAAACGCGTTTTTTCATACAGCTGTATCCCTATGTAACTGCAAGGCTCAGAAGAGCCCACACACTCAGGTCTTAACCCCAGTGTGCTGAAAGTGTCAAAACATGTTTTTCAGCAGAAATAAACATGTTTCTGCAAGTTTGGTCAACCCCATGTAACTTATGGGGCAGTAACAGCTCACTTTTCAAAACGTGTTTTTCAGCCCGAAATAAACACGTTTTTTCAGACAGCTGTATCCCTATGTAACTGCAAGGCTCAGAAGAGCCCACACACTCAGGTCTTAACCCCAGTGTGCTGAAAGTGTCAAAACATGTTTTTCAGCAGAAATAAACATGTTTCTGCAAGTTTGGTCAACCCCATGTAACTAATGGGGCAGTAACAGCTCACTTTTCAAAACGTGTTTTTCAGCCCGAAATAAACACGTTTTTTCAGACAGCTGTATCCCTATGTAACTGCAAGGCTCAGAAGAGCCCACACACTCAGGTCTTAACCCCAGTGTGCTGAAAGTGTCAAAACATGTTTTTCAGCAGAAATAAACATGTTTCTGCAAGTTTGGTCAACCCCATGTAAGTTATGGGGCAGTAACAGCTCACTTTTCAAAACGTGTTTTTCAGCCCGAAATAAACGCGTTTTTTCAGACAGCTGTATCCCTATGTAACTGCAAGGCTCAGAAGAGCCCACACACTCAGGTCTTAACCCCAGTGTACTGAATGTGTCAAAACATGTTTTTCAGCAGAAATAAACATGTTTCTGCAAGTTTGGTCAACCCCATGTAAGTTATGGGTCAGTAACAGCTCACTTTTCAAAACGTGTTTTTCAGCCCGAAATAAACGCGTTTTTTCAGACAGCTGTATCCCTATGTAACTGCAAGGCTCAGAAGAGCCCACACACTCAGGTCTTAACCCCAGTGTGCTGAAAGTGTCAAAACATGTTTTTCAGCAGAAATAAACATGTTTCTGCAAGTTTGGTCAACCCCATGTAAGTTATGGGGCAGTAACAGCTCACTTTTCAAAACGTGTTTTTCAGCCCGAAATAAACGCGTTTTTTCAGACAGCTGTATCCCTATGTAACTGCAAGGCTCAGAAGAGCCCACACACTCAGGTCTTAACCCCAGTGTGCTGAATGTGTCAAAACATGTTTTTCAGCAGAAATAAACATGTTTCTGCAAGTTTGGTCAACCCCATGTAAGTTATGGGTCAGTAACAGCTCACTTTTCAAAACTTGTTTTTCAGCCCGAAATAAACGCGTTTTTTCAGACAGCTGTATCCCTATGTAACTGCAAGGCTCAGAAGAGCCCACACACTCAGGTCTTAACCCCAGTGTGCTGAAAGTGTCAAAACATGTTTTTCAGCAGAAATAAACATGTTTCTGCAAGTTTGGTCAACCCCATGTAACTTATGGGGCAGATACAGCTCACTTTTCAAAACGTGTTTTTCAGCCCGAAATAAATGCGTTTTTTCAGACAGCTGTATCCCTATGTAACTGCAAGGCTCAGAAGAGCCCACACACTCAGGTCTTAACCCCAGTGTGCTGAAAGTGTCAAAACATGTTTTTCAGCAGAAATAAACATGTTTCTGCAAGTTTGGTCAACCCCATGTAAGTTATGGGTCAGTAACAGCTCACTTTTCAAAACGTGTTTTTCAGCCCGAAATAAACGCGTTTTTTCAGACAGCTGTATCCCTATGTAACTGCAAGGCTCAGAAGAGCCCACACACTCAGGTCTTAACCCCAGTGTGCTGAAAGTGTCAAAACATGTTTTTCAGCAGAAATAAACATGTTTCTGCAAGTTTGGTCAACCCCATGTAAGTTATGGGTCAGTAACAGCTCACTTTTCAAAACGTGTTTTTCAGCCCGAAATAAACACGTTTTTTCAGACAGCTGTATCCCTATGTAACTGCAAGGCTCAGAAGAGCCCACACACTCAGGTCTTAACCCCAGTGTGCTGAAAGTGTCAAAACATGTTTTTCAGCAGAAATAAACATGTTTCTGCAAGTTTGGTCAACCCCATGTAAGTTATGGGTCAGTAACAGCTCACTTTTCAAAACTTGTTTTTCAGCCCGAAATAAACGCGTTTTTTCAGACAGCTGTATCCCTATTTAACTGCAAGGCTCAGAAGAGCCCACACACTCAGGTCTTAACCCCAGTGTGCTGAAAGTGTCAAAACATGTTTTTCAGCAGAAATAAACATGTTTCTGCAAGTTTGGTCAACCCCATGTAACTTATGGGGCAGTAACAGCTCACTTTTCAAAACGTGTTTTTCAGCCCGAAATAAACACGTTTTTTCAGACAGCTGTATCCCTATGTAACTGCAAGGCTCAGAAGAGCCCACACACTCAGGTCTTAACCCCAGTGTGCTGAAAGTGTCAAAACATGTTTTTCAGCAGAAATAAACATGTTTCTGCAAGTTTGGTCAACCCCATGTAACTTATGGGGCAGTAACAGCTCACTTTTCAAAACGTGTTTTTAAGCCCGAAATAAACGCGTTTTTTCATACAGCTGTATCCCTATGTAACTGCAAGGCTCAGAAGAGCCCACACACTCAGGTCTTAACCCCAGTGTGCTGAAAGTGTCAAAACATGTTTTTCAGCAGAAATAAACATGTTTCTGCAAGTTTGGTCAACCCCATGTAACTTATGGGGCAGTAACAGCTCACTTTTCAAAACGTGTTTTTCAGCCCGAAATAAACACGTTTTTTCAGACAGCTGTATCCCTATGTAACTGCAAGGCTCAGAAGAGCCCACACACTCAGGTCTTAACCCCAGTGTGCTGAAAGTGTCAAAACATGTTTTTCAGCAGAAATAAACATGTTTCTGCAAGTTTGGTCAACCCCATGTAACTAATGGGGCAGTAACAGCTCACTTTTCAAAACGTGTTTTTCAGCCCGAAATAAACACGTTTTTTCAGACAGCTGTATCCCTATGTAACTGCAAGGCTCAGAAGAGCCCACACACTCAGGTCTTAACCCCAGTGTGCTGAAAGTGTCAAAACATGTTTTTCAGCAGAAATAAACATGTTTCTGCAAGTTTGGTCAACCCCATGTAAGTTATGGGGCAGTAACAGCTCACTTTTCAAAACGTGTTTTTCAGCCCGAAATAAACGCGTTTTTTCAGACAGCTGTATCCCTATGTAACTGCAAGGCTCAGAAGAGCCCACACACTCAGGTCTTAACCCCAGTGTACTGAATGTGTCAAAACATGTTTTTCAGCAGAAATAAACATGTTTCTGCAAGTTTGGTCAACCCCATGTAAGTTATGGGTCAGTAACAGCTCACTTTTCAAAACGTGTTTTTCAGCCCGAAATAAACGCGTTTTTTCAGACAGCTGTATCCCTATGTAACTGCAAGGCTCAGAAGAGCCCACACACTCAGGTCTTAACCCCAGTGTGCTGAAAGTGTCAAAACATGTTTTTCAGCAGAAATAAACATGTTTCTGCAAGTTTGGTCAACCCCATGTAAGTTATGGGGCAGTAACAGCTCACTTTTCAAAACGTGTTTTTCAGCCCGAAATAAACGCGTTTTTTCAGACAGCTGTATCCCTATGTAACTGCAAGGCTCAGAAGAGCCCACACACTCAGGTCTTAACCCCAGTGTGCTGAAAGTGTCAAAACATGTTTTTCAGCAGAAATAAACATGTTTCTGCAAGTTTGGTCAACCCCATGTAAGTTATGGGTCAGTAACAGCTCACTTTTCAAAACGTGTTTTTCAGCCCGAAATAAACGCGTTTTTTCAGACAGCTGTATCCCTATGTAACTGCAAGGCTCAGAAGAGCCCACACACTCAGGTCTTAACCCCAGTGTGCTGAAAGTGTCAAAACATGTTTTTCAGCAGAAATAAACACGTTTCTGCAAGTTTGGTCAACCCCATGTAAGTTATGGGTCAGTAACAGCTCACTTTTCAAAACGTGTTTTTCAGCCCGAAATAAACACGTTTTTTCAGACAGCTGTATCCCTATGTAACTGCAAGGCTCAGAAGAGCCCACACACTCAGGTCTTAACCCCAGTGTGCTGAAAGTGTCAAAACATGTTTTTCAGCAGAAATAAACATGTTTCTGCAAGTTTGGTCAACCCCATGTAAGTTATGGGTCAGTAACAGCTCACTTTTCAAAACTTGTTTTTCAGCCCGAAATAAACGCGTTTTTTCAGACAGCTGTATCCCTATGTAACTGCAAGGCTCAGAAGAGCCCACACACTCAGGTCTTAACCCCAGTGTGCTGAAAGTGTCAAAACATGTTTTTCAGCAGAAATAAACATGTTTCTGCAAGTTTGGTCAACCCCATGTAACTTATGGGGCAGTAACAGCTCACTTTTCAAAACGTGTTTTTCAGCCCGAAATAAACACGTTTTTTCAGACAGCTGTATCCCTATGTAACTGCAAGGCTCAGAAGAGCCCACACACTCAGGTCTTAACCCCAGTGTGCTGAAAGTGTCAAAACATGTTTTTCAGCAGAAATAAACATGTTTCTGCAAGTTTGGTCAACCCCATGTAACTTATGGGGCAGTAACAGCTCACTTTTCAAAACGTGTTTTTCAGCCCGAAATAAACGCGTTTTTTCAGACAGCTGTATCCCTATGTAACTGCAAGGCTCAGAAGAGCCCACACACTCAGGTCTTAACCCCAGTGTGCTGAAAGTGTCAAAACATGTTTTTCAGCAGAAATAAACATGTTTCTGCAAGTTTGGTCAACCCCATGTAACTTATGGGGCAGTAACAGCTCACTTTTCAAAACGTGTTTTTCAGCCCGAAATAAACACGTTTTTTCAGACAGCTGTATCCCTATGTAACTGCAAGGCTCAGAAGAGCCCACACACTCAGGTCTTAACCCCAGTGTGCTGAAAGTGTCAAAACATGTTTTTCAGCAGAAATAAACATGTTTCTGCAAGTTTGGTCAACCCCATGTAACTAATGGGGCAGTAACAGCTCACTTTTCAAAACGTGTTTTTCAGCCCGAAATAAACACGTTTTTTCAGACAGCTGTATCCCTATGTAACTGCAAGGCTCAGAAGAGCCCACACACTCAGGTCTTAACCCCAGTGTGCTGAAAGTGTCAAAACATGTTTTTCAGCAGAAATAAACATGTTTCTGCAAGTTTGGTCAACCCCATGTAAGTTATGGGTCAGTAACAGCTCACTTTTCAAAACGTGTTTTTCAGCCCGAAATAAACGCGTTTTTTCAGACAGCTGTATCCCTATGTAACTGCAAGGCTCAGAAGAGCCCACACACTCAGGTCTTAACCCCAGTGTGCTGAAAGTGTCAAAACATGTTTTTCAGCAGAAATAAACATGTTTCTGCAAGTTTGGTCAACCCCATGTAACTAATGGGGCAGTAACAGCTCACTTTTCAAAACGTGTTTTTCAGCCCGAAATAAACACGTTTTTTCAGACAGCTGTATCCCTATGTAACTGCAAGGCTCAGAAGAGCCCACACACTCAGGTCTTAACCCCAGTGTGCTGAAAGTGTCAAAACATGTTTTTCAGCAGAAATAAACATGTTTCTGCAAGTTTGGTCAACCCCATGTAAGTTATGGGTCAGTAACAGCTCACTTTTCAAAACGTGTTTTTCAGCCCGAAATAAACGCGTTTTTTCAGACAGCTGTATCCCTATGTAACTGCAAGGCTCAGAAGAGCCCACACACTCAGGTCTTAACCCCAGTGTGCTGAAAGTGTCAAAACATGTTTTTCAGCAGAAATAAACATGTTTCTGCAAGTTTGGTCAACCCCATGTAACTTATGGGGCAGTAACAGCTCACTTTTCAAAACGTGTTTTTCAGCCCGAAATAAACACGTTTTTTCAGACAGCTGTATCCCTATGTAACTGCAAGGCTCAGAAGAGCCCACACACTCAGGTCTTAACCCCAGTGTGCTGAAAGTGTCAAAACATGTTTTTCAGCAGAAATAAACATGTTTCTGCAAGTTTGGTCAACCCCATGTAACTTATGGGGCAGTAACAGCTCACTTTTCAAAACGTGTTTTTCAGCCCGAAATAAACGCGTTTTTTCAGACAGCTGTATCCCTATGTAACTGCAAGGCTCAGAAGAGCCCACACACTCAGGTCTTAACCCCAGTGTGCTGAAAGTGTCAAAACATGTTTTTCAGCAGAAATAAACATGTTTCTGCAAGTTTGGTCAACCCCATGTAACTTATGGGGCAGTAACAGCTCACTTTTCAAAACGTGTTTTTCAGCCCGAAATAAACACGTTTTTTCAGACAGCTGTATCCCTATGTAACTGCAAGGCTCAGAAGAGCCCACACACTCAGGTCTTAACCCCAGTGTGCTGAAAGTGTCAAAACATGTTTTTCAGCAGAAATAAACATGTTTCTGCAAGTTTGGTCAACCCCATGTAACTAATGGGGCAGTAACAGCTCACTTTTCAAAACGTGTTTTTCAGCCCGAAATAAACACGTTTTTTCAAACAGCTGTATCCCTATGTAACTGCAAGGCTCAGAAGAGCCCACACACTCAGGTCTTAACCCCAGTGTGCTGAAAGTGTCAAAACATGTTTTTCAGCAGAAATAAACATGTTTCTGCAAGTTTGGTCAACCCCATGTAAGTTATGGGGCAGTAACAGCTCACTTTTCAAAACGTGTTTTTCAGCCCGAAATAAACGCGTTTTTTCAGACAGCTGTATCCCTATGTAACTGCAAGGCTCAGAAGAGCCCACACACTCAGGTCTTAACCCCAGTGTGCTGAAAGTGTCAAAACATGTTTTTCAGCAGAAATAAACATGTTTCTGCAAGTTTGGTCAACCCCATGTAAGTTATGGGTCAGTAACAGCTCACTTTTCAAAACGTGTTTTTCAGCCCGAAATAAACGCGTTTTTTCAGACAGCTGTATCCCTATGTAACTGCAAGGCTCAGAAGAGCCCACACACTCAGGTCTTAACCCCAGTGTGCTGAAAGTGTCAAAACATGTTTTTCAGCAGAAATAAACATGTTTCTGCAAGTTTGGTCAACCCCATGTAAGTTATGGGTCAGTAACAGCTCACTTTTCAAAACGTGTTTTTCAGCCCGAAATAAACGCGTTTTTTCAGACAGCTGTATCCCTATGTAACTGCAAGGCTCAGAAGAGCCCACACACTCAGGTCTTAACCCCAGTGTGCTGAAAGTGTCAAAACATGTTTTTCAGCAGAAATAAACATGTTTCTGCAAGTTTGGTTAACCCCATGTAAGTTATGGGGCAGTAACAGCTCACTTTTCAAAACGTGTTTTTCAGCCCGAAATAAACGCGTTTTTTCAGACAGCTGTATCCCTATGTAACTGCAAGGCTCAGAAGAGCCCACACACTCAGGTCTTAACCCCAGTGTGCTGAAAGTGTCAAAACATGTTTTTCAGCAGAAATAAACATGTTTCTGCAAGTTTGGTCAACCCCATGTAACTAATGGGGCAGTAACAGCTCACTTTTCAAAACGTGTTTTTCAGCCCGAAATAAACACGTTTTTTCAGACAGCTGTATCCCTATGTAACTGCAAGGCTCAGAAGAGCCCACACACTCAGGTCTTAACCCCAGTGTGCTGAAAGTGTCAAAACATGTTTTTCAGCAGAAATAAACATGTTTCTGCAAGTTTGGTCAACCCCATGTAAGTTATGGGTCAGTAACAGCTCACTTTTCAAAACGTGTTTTTCAGCCCGAAATAAACGCGTTTTTTCAGACAGCTGTATCCCTATGTAACTGCAAGGCTCAGAAGAGCCCACACACTCAGGTCTTAACCCCAGTGTGCTGAAAGTGTCAAAACATGTTTTTCAGCAGAAATAAACATGTTTCTGCAAGTTTGGTCAACCCCATGTAACTTATGGGGCAGATACAGCTCACTTTTCAAAACGTGTTTTTCAGCCCGAAATAAATGCGTTTTTTCAGACAGCTGTATCCCTATGTAACTGCAAGGCTCAGAAGAGCCCACACACTCAGGTCTTAACCCCAGTGTGCTGAAAGTGTCAAAACATGTTTTTCAGCAGAAATAAACATGTTTCTGCAAGTTTGGTCAACCCCATGTAAGTTATGGGTCAGTAACAGCTCACTTTTCAAAACGTGTTTTTCAGCCCGAAATAAACGCGTTTTTTCAGACAGCTGTATCCCTATGTAACTGCAAGGCTCAGAAGAGCCCACACACTCAGGTCTTAACCCCAGTGTGCTGAAAGTGTCAAAACATGTTTTTCAGCAGAAATAAACATGTTTCTGCAAGTTTGGTCAACCCCATGTAAGTTATGGGTCAGTAACAGCTCACTTTTCAAAACGTGTTTTTCAGCCCGAAATAAACACGTTTTTTCAGACAGCTGTATCCCTATGTAACTGCAAGGCTCAGAAGAGCCCACACACTCAGGTCTTAACCCCAGTGTGCTGAAAGTGTCAAAACATGTTTTTCAGCAGAAATAAACATGTTTCTGCAAGTTTGGTCAACCCCATGTAAGTTATGGGTCAGTAACAGCTCACTTTTCAAAACTTGTTTTTCAGCCCGAAATAAACGCGTTTTTTCAGACAGCTGTATCCCTATTTAACTGCAAGGCTCAGAAGAGCCCACACACTCAGGTCTTAACCCCAGTGTGCTGAAAGTGTCAAAACATGTTTTTCAGCAGAAATAAACATGTTTCTGCAAGTTTGGTCAACCCCATGTAACTTATGGGGCAGTAACAGCTCACTTTTCAAAACGTGTTTTTCAGCCCGAAATAAACACGTTTTTTCAGACAGCTGTATCCCTATGTAACTGCAAGGCTCAGAAGAGCCCACACACTCAGGTCTTAACCCCAGTGTGCTGAAAGTGTCAAAACATGTTTTTCAGCAGAAATAAACATGTTTCTGCAAGTTTGGTCAACCCCATGTAACTTATGGGGCAGTAACAGCTCACTTTTCAAAACGTGTTTTTAAGCCCGAAATAAACGCGTTTTTTCATACAGCTGTATCCCTATGTAACTGCAAGGCTCAGAAGAGCCCACACACTCAGGTCTTAACCCCAGTGTGCTGAAAGTGTCAAAACATGTTTTTCAGCAGAAATAAACATGTTTCTGCAAGTTTGGTCAACCCCATGTAACTTATGGGGCAGTAACAGCTCACTTTTCAAAACGTGTTTTTCAGCCCGAAATAAACACGTTTTTTCAGACAGCTGTATCCCTATGTAACTGCAAGGCTCAGAAGAGCCCACACACTCAGGTCTTAACCCCAGTGTGCTGAAAGTGTCAAAACATGTTTTTCAGCAGAAATAAACATGTTTCTGCAAGTTTGGTCAACCCCATGTAACTAATGGGGCAGTAACAGCTCACTTTTCAAAACGTGTTTTTCAGCCCGAAATAAACACGTTTTTTCAGACAGCTGTATCCCTATGTAACTGCAAGGCTCAGAAGAGCCCACACACTCAGGTCTTAACCCCAGTGTGCTGAAAGTGTCAAAACATGTTTTTCAGCAGAAATAAACATGTTTCTGCAAGTTTGGTCAACCCCATGTAAGTTATGGGGCAGTAACAGCTCACTTTTCAAAACGTGTTTTTCAGCCCGAAATAAACGCGTTTTTTCAGACAGCTGTATCCCTATGTAACTGCAAGGCTCAGAAGAGCCCACACACTCAGGTCTTAACCCCAGTGTACTGAATGTGTCAAAACATGTTTTTCAGCAGAAATAAACATGTTTCTGCAAGTTTGGTCAACCCCATGTAAGTTATGGGTCAGTAACAGCTCACTTTTCAAAACGTGTTTTTCAGCCCGAAATAAACGCGTTTTTTCAGACAGCTGTATCCCTATGTAACTGCAAGGCTCAGAAGAGCCCACACACTCAGGTCTTAACCCCAGTGTGCTGAAAGTGTCAAAACATGTTTTTCAGCAGAAATAAACATGTTTCTGCAAGTTTGGTCAACCCCATGTAAGTTATGGGGCAGTAACAGCTCACTTTTCAAAACGTGTTTTTCAGCCCGAAATAAACGCGTTTTTTCAGACAGCTGTATCCCTATGTAACTGCAAGGCTCAGAAGAGCCCACACACTCAGGTCTTAACCCCAGTGTGCTGAAAGTGTCAAAACATGTTTTTCAGCAGAAATAAACATGTTTCTGCAAGTTTGGTCAACCCCATGTAAGTTATGGGTCAGTAACAGCTCACTTTTCAAAACGTGTTTTTCAGCCCGAAATAAACGCGTTTTTTCAGACAGCTGTATCCCTATGTAACTGCAAGGCTCAGAAGAGCCCACACACTCAGGTCTTAACCCCAGTGTGCTGAAAGTGTCAAAACATGTTTTTCAGCAGAAATAAACACGTTTCTGCAAGTTTGGTCAACCCCATGTAAGTTATGGGTCAGTAACAGCTCACTTTTCAAAACGTGTTTTTCAGCCCGAAATAAACACGTTTTTTCAGACAGCTGTATCCCTATGTAACTGCAAGGCTCAGAAGAGCCCACACACTCAGGTCTTAACCCCAGTGTGCTGAAAGTGTCAAAACATGTTTTTCAGCAGAAATAAACATGTTTCTGCAAGTTTGGTCAACCCCATGTAAGTTATGGGTCAGTAACAGCTCACTTTTCAAAACTTGTTTTTCAGCCCGAAATAAACGCGTTTTTTCAGACAGCTGTATCCCTATGTAACTGCAAGGCTCAGAAGAGCCCACACACTCAGGTCTTAACCCCAGTGTGCTGAAAGTGTCAAAACATGTTTTTCAGCAGAAATAAACATGTTTCTGCAAGTTTGGTCAACCCCATGTAACTTATGGGGCAGTAACAGCTCACTTTTCAAAACGTGTTTTTCAGCCCGAAATAAACACGTTTTTTCAGACAGCTGTATCCCTATGTAACTGCAAGGCTCAGAAGAGCCCACACACTCAGGTCTTAACCCCAGTGTGCTGAAAGTGTCAAAACATGTTTTTCAGCAGAAATAAACATGTTTCTGCAAGTTTGGTCAACCCCATGTAACTTATGGGGCAGTAACAGCTCACTTTTCAAAACGTGTTTTTCAGCCCGAAATAAACGCGTTTTTTCAGACAGCTGTATCCCTATGTAACTGCAAGGCTCAGAAGAGCCCACACACTCAGGTCTTAACCCCAGTGTGCTGAAAGTGTCAAAACATGTTTTTCAGCAGAAATAAACATGTTTCTGCAAGTTTGGTCAACCCCATGTAACTTATGGGGCAGTAACAGCTCACTTTTCAAAACGTGTTTTTCAGCCCGAAATAAACACGTTTTTTCAGACAGCTGTATCCCTATGTAACTGCAAGGCTCAGAAGAGCCCACACACTCAGGTCTTAACCCCAGTGTGCTGAAAGTGTCAAAACATGTTTTTCAGCAGAAATAAACATGTTTCTGCAAGTTTGGTCAACCCCATGTAACTAATGGGGCAGTAACAGCTCACTTTTCAAAACGTGTTTTTCAGCCCGAAATAAACACGTTTTTTCAGACAGCTGTATCCCTATGTAACTGCAAGGCTCAGAAGAGCCCACACACTCAGGTCTTAACCCCAGTGTGCTGAAAGTGTCAAAACATGTTTTTCAGCAGAAATAAACATGTTTCTGCAAGTTTGGTCAACCCCATGTAAGTTATGGGGCAGTAACAGCTCACTTTTCAAAACGTGTTTTTCAGCCCGAAATAAACGCGTTTTTTCAGACAGCTGTATCCCTATGTAACTGCAAGGCTCAGAAGAGCCCACACACTCAGGTCTTAACCCCAGTGTACTGAAAGTGTCAAAACATGTTTTTCAGCAGAAA
This sequence comes from Lepisosteus platostomus, assembly GCF_059453375.1. Lineage (NCBI taxonomy): Eukaryota > Metazoa > Chordata > Actinopteri > Semionotiformes > Lepisosteidae > Lepisosteus > Lepisosteus platostomus. The sequence continues at coordinate 18,944,460 of NC_142628.1, forward strand.
TAAACATGTTTCTGCAAGTTTGGTTAACCCCATGTAAGTTATGGGTCAGTAACAGCTCACTTTTCAAAACGTGTTTTTCAGCCCGAAATAAACGCGTTTTTTCAGACAGCTGTATCCCTATGTAACTGCAAGGCTCAGAAGAGCCCACACACTCAGGTCTTAACCCCAGTGTGCTGAAAGTGTCAAAACATGTTTTTCAGCAGAAATAAACATGTTTCTGCAAGTTTGGTCAACCCCATGTACGTTATGGGTCAGTAACAGCTCACTTTTCAAAACGTGTTTTTCAGCCCGAAATAAACGCGTTTTTTCAGACAGCTGTATCCCTATGTAACTGCAAGGCTCAGAAGAGCCCACACACTCAGGTCTTAACCCCAGTGTGCTGAAAGTGTCAAAACATGTTTTTCAGCAGAAATAAACATGTTTCTGCAAGTTTGGTCAACCCCATGTAACTAATGGGGCAGTAACAGCTCACTTTTCAAAACGTGTTTTTCAGCCCGAAATAAACACGTTTTTTCAGACAGCTGTATCCCTATGTAACTGCAAGGCTCAGAAGAGCCCACACACTCAGGTCTTAACCCCAGTGTGCTGAAAGTGTCAAAACATGTTTTTCAGCAGAAATAAACATGTTTCTGCAAGTTTGGTCAACCCCATGTAAGTTATGGGTCAGTAACAGCTCACTTTTCAAAACGTGTTTTTCAGCCCGAAATAAACGCGTTTTTTCAGACAGCTGTATCCCTATGTAACTGCAAGGCTCAGAAGAGCCCACACACTCAGGTCTTAACCCCAGTGTGCTGAAAGTGTCAAAACATGTTTTTCAGCAGAAATAAACATGTTTCTGCAAGTTTGGTCAACCCCATGTAACTAATGGGGCAGTAACAGCTCACTTTTCAAAACGTGTTTTTCAGCCCGAAATAAACACGTTTTTTCAGACAGCTGTATCCCTATGTAACTGCAAGGCTCAGAAGAGCCCACACACTCAGGTCTTAACCCCAGTGTGCTGAAAGTGTCAAAACATGTTTTTCAGCAGAAATAAACATGTTTCTGCAAGTTTGGTCAACCCCATGTAAGTTATGGGTCAGTAACAGCTCACTTTTCAAAACGTGTTTTTCAGCCCGAAATAAACGCGTTTTTTCAGACAGCTGTATCCCTATGTAACTGCAAGGCTCAGAAGAGCCCACACACTCAGGTCTTAACCCCAGTGTGCTGAAAGTGTCAAAACATGTTTTTCAGCAGAAATAAACATGTTTCTGCAAGTTTGGTCAACCCCATGTAACTTATGGGGCAGTAACAGCTCACTTTTCAAAACGTGTTTTTCAGCCCGAAATAAACACGTTTTTTCAGACAGCTGTATCCCTATGTAACTGCAAGGCTCAGAAGAGCCCACACACTCAGGTCTTAACCCCAGTGTGCTGAAAGTGTCAAAACATGTTTTTCAGCAGAAATAAACATGTTTCTGCAAGTTTGGTCAACCCCATGTAACTTATGGGGCAGTAACAGCTCACTTTTCAAAACGTGTTTTTCAGCCCGAAATAAACGCGTTTTTTCAGACAGCTGTATCCCTATGTAACTGCAAGGCTCAGAAGAGCCCACACACTCAGGTCTTAACCCCAGTGTGCTGAAAGTGTCAAAACATGTTTTTCAGCAGAAATAAACATGTTTCTGCAAGTTTGGTCAACCCCATGTAACTTATGGGGCAGTAACAGCTCACTTTTCAAAACGTGTTTTTCAGCCCGAAATAAACACGTTTTTTCAGACAGCTGTATCCCTATGTAACTGCAAGGCTCAGAAGAGCCCACACACTCAGGTCTTAACCCCAGTGTGCTGAAAGTGTCAAAACATGTTTTTCAGCAGAAATAAACATGTTTCTGCAAGTTTGGTCAACCCCATGTAACTAATGGGGCAGTAACAGCTCACTTTTCAAAACGTGTTTTTCAGCCCGAAATAAACACGTTTTTTCAAACAGCTGTATCCCTATGTAACTGCAAGGCTCAGAAGAGCCCACACACTCAGGTCTTAACCCCAGTGTGCTGAAAGTGTCAAAACATGTTTTTCAGCAGAAATAAACATGTTTCTGCAAGTTTGGTCAACCCCATGTAAGTTATGGGGCAGTAACAGCTCACTTTTCAAAACGTGTTTTTCAGCCCGAAATAAACGCGTTTTTTCAGACAGCTGTATCCCTATGTAACTGCAAGGCTCAGAAGAGCCCACACACTCAGGTCTTAACCCCAGTGTGCTGAAAGTGTCAAAACATGTTTTTCAGCAGAAATAAACATGTTTCTGCAAGTTTGGTCAACCCCATGTAAGTTATGGGTCAGTAACAGCTCACTTTTCAAAACGTGTTTTTCAGCCCGAAATAAACGCGTTTTTTCAGACAGCTGTATCCCTATGTAACTGCAAGGCTCAGAAGAGCCCACACACTCAGGTCTTAACCCCAGTGTGCTGAAAGTGTCAAAACATGTTTTTCAGCAGAAATAAACATGTTTCTGCAAGTTTGGTCAACCCCATGTAAGTTATGGGTCAGTAACAGCTCACTTTTCAAAACGTGTTTTTCAGCCCGAAATAAACGCGTTTTTTCAGACAGCTGTATCCCTATGTAACTGCAAGGCTCAGAAGAGCCCACACACTCAGGTCTTAACCCCAGTGTGCTGAAAGTGTCAAAACATGTTTTTCAGCAGAAATAAACATGTTTCTGCAAGTTTGGTTAACCCCATGTAAGTTATGGGGCAGTAACAGCTCACTTTTCAAAACGTGTTTTTCAGCCCGAAATAAACGCGTTTTTTCAGACAGCTGTATCCCTATGTAACTGCAAGGCTCAGAAGAGCCCACACACTCAGGTCTTAACCCCAGTGTGCTGAAAGTGTCAAAACATGTTTTTCAGCAGAAATAAACATGTTTCTGCAAGTTTGGTCAACCCCATGTAACTAATGGGGCAGTAACAGCTCACTTTTCAAAACGTGTTTTTCAGCCCGAAATAAACACGTTTTTTCAGACAGCTGTATCCCTATGTAACTGCAAGGCTCAGAAGAGCCCACACACTCAGGTCTTAACCCCAGTGTGCTGAAAGTGTCAAAACATGTTTTTCAGCAGAAATAAACATGTTTCTGCAAGTTTGGTCAACCCCATGTAAGTTATGGGTCAGTAACAGCTCACTTTTCAAAACGTGTTTTTCAGCCCGAAATAAACGCGTTTTTTCAGACAGCTGTATCCCTATGTAACTGCAAGGCTCAGAAGAGCCCACACACTCAGGTCTTAACCCCAGTGTGCTGAAAGTGTCAAAACATGTTTTTCAGCAGAAATAAACATGTTTCTGCAAGTTTGGTCAACCCCATGTAACTAATGGGGCAGTAACAGCTCACTTTTCAAAACGTGTTTTTCAGCCCGAAATAAACACGTTTTTTCAGACAGCTGTATCCCTATGTAACTGCAAGGCTCAGAAGAGCCCACACACTCAGGTCTTAACCCCAGTGTGCTGAAAGTGTCAAAACATGTTTTTCAGCAGAAATAAACATGTTTCTGCAAGTTTGGTCAACCCCATGTAAGTTATGGGTCAGTAACAGCTCACTTTTCAAAACGTGTTTTTCAGCCCGAAATAAACGCGTTTTTTCAGACAGCTGTATCCCTATGTAACTGCAAGGCTCAGAAGAGCCCACACACTCAGGTCTTAACCCCAGTGTGCTGAAAGTGTCAAAACATGTTTTTCAGCAGAAATAAACATGTTTCTGCAAGTTTGGTCAACCCCATGTAACTTATGGGGCAGTAACAGCTCACTTTTCAAAACGTGTTTTTCAGCCCGAAATAAACGCGTTTTTTCAGACAGCTGTATCCCTATGTAACTGCAAGGCTCAGAAGAGCCCACACACTCAGGTCTTAACCCCAGTGTGCTGAAAGTGTCAAAACATGTTTTTCAGCAGAAATAAACATGTTTCTGCAAGTTTGGTCAACCCCATGTAACTTATGGGGCAGTAACAGCTCACTTTTCAAAACGTGTTTTTCAGCCCGAAATAAACACGTTTTTTCAGACAGCTGTATCCCTATGTAACTGCAAGGCTCAGAAGAGCCCACACACTCAGGTCTTAACCCCAGTGTGCTGAAAGTGTCAAAACATGTTTTTCAGCAGAAATAAACATGTTTCTGCAAGTTTGGTCAACCCCATGTAACTAATGGGGCAGTAACAGCTCACTTTTCAAAACGTGTTTTTCAGCCCGAAATAAACACGTTTTTTCAAACAGCTGTATCCCTATGTAACTGCAAGGCTCAGAAGAGCCCACACACTCAGGTCTTAACCCCAGTGTGCTGAAAGTGTCAAAACATGTTTTTCAGCAGAAATAAACATGTTTCTGCAAGTTTGGTCAACCCCATGTAAGTTATGGGGCAGTAACAGCTCACTTTTCAAAACGTGTTTTTCAGCCCGAAATAAACGCGTTTTTTCAGACAGCTGTATCCCTATGTAACTGCAAGGCTCAGAAGAGCCCACACACTCAGGTCTTAACCCCAGTGTGCTGAAAGTGTCAAAACATGTTTTTCAGCAGAAATAAACATGTTTCTGCAAGTTTGGTCAACCCCATGTAAGTTATGGGTCAGTAACAGCTCACTTTTCAAAACGTGTTTTTCAGCCCGAAATAAACGCGTTTTTTCAGACAGCTGTATCCCTATGTAACTGCAAGGCTCAGAAGAGCCCACACACTCAGGTCTTAACCCCAGTGTGCTGAAAGTGTCAAAACATGTTTTTCAGCAGAAATAAACATGTTTCTGCAAGTTTGGTCAACCCCATGTAAGTTATGGGTCAGTAACAGCTCACTTTTCAAAACGTGTTTTTCAGCCCGAAATAAACGCGTTTTTTCAGACAGCTGTATCCCTATGTAACTGCAAGGCTCAGAAGAGCCCACACACTCAGGTCTTAACCCCAGTGTGCTGAAAGTGTCAAAACATGTTTTTCAGCAGAAATAAACATGTTTCTGCAAGTTTGGTTAACCCCATGTAAGTTATGGGTCAGTAACAGCTCACTTTTCAAAACGTGTTTTTCAGCCCGAAATAAACGCGTTTTTTCAGACAGCTGTATCCCTATGTAACTGCAAGGCTCAGAAGAGCCCACACACTCAGGTCTTAACCCCAGTGTGCTGAAAGTGTCAAAACATGTTTTTCAGCAGAAATAAACATGTTTCTGCAAGTTTGGTCAACCCCATGTAACTAATGGGGCAGTAACAGCTCACTTTTCAAAACGTGTTTTTCAGCCCGAAATAAACACGTTTTTTCAGACAGCTGTATCCCTATGTAACTGCAAGGCTCAGAAGAGCCCACACACTCAGGTCTTAACCCCAGTGTGCTGAAAGTGTCAAAACATGTTTTTCAGCAGAAATAAACATGTTTCTGCAAGTTTGGTCAACCCCATGTAACTTATGGGGCAGTAACAGCTCACTTTTCAAAACGTGTTTTCCAGCCCGAAATAAACGCGTTTTTTCAGACAGCTGTATCCCTATGTAACTGCAAGGCTCAGAAGAGCCCACACACTCAGGTCTTAACCCCAGTGTGCTGAAAGTGTCAAAACATGTTTTTCAGCAGAAATAAACATGTTTCTGCAAGTTTGGTCAACCCCATGTAACTTATGGGGCAGTAACAGCTCACTTTTCAAAACGTGTTTTTCAGCCCGAAATAAACACGTTTTTTCAGACAGCTGTATCCCTATGTAACTGCAAGGCTCAGAAGAGCCCACACACTCAGGTCTTAACCCCAGTGTGCTGAAAGTGTCAAAACATGTTTTTCAGCAGAAATAAACATGTTTCTGCAAGTTTGGTCAACCCCATGTAACTAATGGGGCAGTAACAGCTCACTTTTCAAAACGTGTTTTTCAGCCCAAAATAAACACGTTTTTTCAGACAGCTGTATCCCTATGTAACTGCAAGGCTCAGAAGAGCCCACACACTCAGGTCTTAACCCCAGTGTGCTGAAAGTGTCAAAACATGTTTTTCAGCAGAAATAAACATGTTTCTGCAAGTTTGGTCAACCCCATGTAAGTTATGGGGCAGTAACAGCTCACTTTTCAAAACGTGTTTTTCAGCCCGAAATAAACGCGTTTTTTCAGACAGCTGTATCCCTATGTAACTGCAAGGCTCAGAAGAGCCCACACACTCAGGTCTTAACCCCAGTGTGCTGAAAGTGTCAAAACATGTTTTTCAGCAGAAATAAACATGTTTCTGCAAGTTTGGTCAACCCCATGTAAGTTATGGGTCAGTAACAGCTCACTTTTCAAAACGTGTTTTTCAGCCCGAAATAAACGCGTTTTTTCAGACAGCTGTATCCCTATGTAACTGCAAGGCTCAGAAGAGCCCACACACTCAGGTCTTAACCCCAGTGTGCTGAAAGTGTCAAAACATGTTTTTCAGCAGAAATAAACATGTTTCTGCAAGTTTGGTCAACCCCATGTAAGTTATGGGTCAGTAACAGCTCACTTTTCAAAACGTGTTTTTCAGCCCGAAATAAACGCGTTTTTTCAGACAGCTGTATCCCTATGTAACTGCAAGGCTCAGAAGAGCCCACACACTCAGGTCTTAACCCCAGTGTGCTGAAAGTGTCAAAACATGTTTTTCAGCAGAAATAAACATGTTTCTGCAAGTTTGGTCAACCCCATGTAACTTATGGGGCAGTAACAGCTCACTTTTCAAAACGTGTTTTTCAGCCCGAAATAAACACGTTTTTTCAGACAGCTGTATCCCTATGTAACTGCAAGGCTCAGAAGAGCCCACACACTCAGGTCTTAACCCCAGTGTGCTGAAAGTGTCAAAACATGTTTTTCAGCAGAAATAAACATGTTTCTGCAAGTTTGGTCAACCCCATGTAACTAATGGGGCAGTAACAGCTCACTTTTCAAAACGTGTTTTTCAGCCCGAAATAAACACGTTTTTTCAGACAGCTGTATCCCTATGTAACTGCAAGGCTCAGAAGAGCCCACACACTCAGGTCTTAACCCCAGTGTGCTGAAAGTGTCAAAACATGTTTTTCAGCAGAAATAAACATGTTTCTGCAAGTTTGGTCAACCCCATGTAACTTATGGGGCAGTAACAGCTCACTTTTCAAAACGTGTTTTTCAGCCCGAAATAAACGCGTTTTTTCAGACAGCTGTATCCCTATGTAACTGCAAGGCTCAGAAGAGCCCACACACTCAGGTCTTAACCCCAGTGTGCTGAAAGTGTCAAAACATGTTTTTCAGCAGAAATAAACATGTTTCTGCAAGTTTGGTCAACCCCATGTAAGTTATGGGTCAGTAACAGCTCACTTTTCAAAACGTGTTTTTCAGCCCGAAATAAACGCGTTTTTTCAGACAGCTGTATCCCTATGTAACTGCAAGGCTCAGAAGAGCCCACACACTCAGGTCTTAACCCCAGTGTGCTGAAAGTGTCAAAACATGTTTTTCAGCAGAAATAAACATGTTTCTGCAAGTTTGGTCAACCCCATGTAAGTTATGGGTTAGTAACAGCTCACTTTTCAAAACGTGTTTTTCAGCCCGAAATAAACGCGTTTTTTCAGACAGCTGTATCCCTATGTAACTGCAAGGCTCAGAAGAGCCCACACACTCAGGTCTTAACCCCAGTGTGCTGAAAGTGTCAAAACATGTTTTTCAGCAGAAATAAACATGTTTCTGCAAGTTTGGTCAACCCCATGTAACTAATGGGGCAGTAACAGCTCACTTTTCAAAACGTGTTTTTCAGCCCGAAATAAACACGTTTTTTCAGACAGCTGTATCCCTATGTAACTGCAAGGCTCAGAAGAGCCCACACACTCAGGTCTTAACCCCAGTGTGCTGAAAGTGTCAAAACATGTTTTTCAGCAGAAATAAACATGTTTCTGCAAGTTTGGTCAACCCCATGTAAGTTATGGGTCAGTAACAGCTCACTTTTCAAAACGTGTTTTTCAGCCCGAAATAAACGCGTTTTTTCAGACAGCTGTATCCCTATGTAACTGCAAGGCTCAGAAGAGCCCACACACTCAGGTCTTAACCCCAGTGTGCTGAAAGTGTCAAAACATGTTTTTCAGCACAAATAAACATGTTTCTGCAAGTTTGGTCAACCCCATGTAACTAATGGGGCAGTAACAGCTCACTTTTCAAAACGTGTTTTTCAGCCCGAAATAAACACGTTTTTTCAGACAGCTGTATCCCTATGTAACTGCAAGGCTCAGAAGAGCCCACACACTCAGGTCTTAACCCCAGTGTGCTGAAAGTGTCAAAACATGTTTTTCAGCAGAAATAAACATGTTTCTGCAAGTTTGGTCAACCCCATGTAAGTTATGGGTCAGTAACAGCTCACTTTTCAAAACGTGTTTTTCAGCCCGAAATAAACACGTTTTTTCAGACAGCTGTATCCCTATGTAACTGCAAGGCTCAGAAGAGCCCACACACTCAGGTCTTAACCCCAGTGTGCTGAAAGTGTCAAAACATGTTTTTCAGCAGAAATAAACATGTTTCTGCAAGTTTGGTCAACCCCATGTAAGTTATGGGTCAGTAACAGCTCACTTTTCAAAACGTGTTTTTCAGCCCGAAATAAACGCGTTTTTTCAGACAGCTGTATCCCTATGTAACTGCAAGGCTCAGAAGAGCCCACACACTCAGGTCTTAACCCCAGTGTGCTGAAAGTGTCAAAACATGTTTTTCAGCAGAAATAAACATGTTTCTGCAAGTTTGGTCAACCCCATGTAACTTATGGGGCAGTAACAGCTCACTTTTCAAAACGTGTTTTTCAGCCCGAAATAAACACGTTTTTTCAGACAGCTGTATCCCTATGTAACTGCAAGGCTCAGAAGAGCCCACACACTCAGGTCTTAACCCCAGTGTGCTGAAAGTGTCAAAACATGTTTTTCAGCAGAAATAAACATGTTTCTGCAAGTTTGGTCAACCCCATGTAACTTATGGGGCAGTAACAGCTCACTTTTCAAAACGTGTTTTTCAGCCCGAAATAAACGCGTTTTTTCAGACAGCTGTATCCCTATGTAACTGCAAGGCTCAGAAGAGCCCACACACTCAGGTCTTAACCCCAGTGTGCTGAAAGTGTCAAAACATGTTTTTCAGCAGAAATAAACATGTTTCTGCAAGTTTGGTCAACCCCATGTAACTTATGGGGCAGTAACAGCTCACTTTTCAAAACGTGTTTTTCAGCCCGAAATAAACACGTTTTTTCAGACAGCTGTATCCCTATGTAACTGCAAGGCTCAGAAGAGCCCACACACTCAGGTCTTAACCCCAGTGTGCTGAAAGTGTCAAAACATGTTTTTCAGCAGAAATAAACATGTTTCTGCAAGTTTGGTCAACCCCATGTAACTAATGGGGCAGTAACAGCTCACTTTTCAAAACGTGTTTTTCAGCCCGAAATAAACACGTTTTTTCAAACAGCTGTATCCCTATGTAACTGCAAGGCTCAGAAGAGCCCACACACTCAGGTCTTAACCCCAGTGTGCTGAAAGTGTCAAAACATGTTTTTCAGCAGAAATAAACATGTTTCTGCAAGTTTGGTCAACCCCATGTAAGTTATGGGGCAGTAACAGCTCACTTTTCAAAACGTGTTTTTCAGCCCGAAATAAACGCGTTTTTTCAGACAGCTGTATCCCTATGTAACTGCAAGGCTCAGAAGAGCCCACACACTCAGGTCTTAACCCCAGTGTGCTGAAAGTGTCAAAACATGTTTTTCAGCAGAAATAAACATGTTTCTGCAAGTTTGGTCAACCCCATGTAAGTTATGGGTCAGTAACAGCTCACTTTTCAAAACGTGTTTTTCAGCCCGAAATAAACGCGTTTTTTCAGACAGCTGTATCCCTATGTAACTGCAAGGCTCAGAAGAGCCCACACACTCAGGTCTTAACCCCAGTGTGCTGAAAGTGTCAAAACATGTTTTTCAGCAGAAATAAACATGTTTCTGCAAGTTTGGTCAACCCCATGTAAGTTATGGGTCAGTAACAGCTCACTTTTCAAAACGTGTTTTTCAGCCCGAAATAAACGCGTTTTTTCAGACAGCTGTATCCCTATGTAACTGCAAGGCTCAGAAGAGCCCACACACTCAGGTCTTAACCCCAGTGTGCTGAAAGTGTCAAAACATGTTTTTCAGCAGAAATAAACATGTTTCTGCAAGTTTGGTTAACCCCATGTAAGTTATGGGTCAGTAACAGCTCACTTTTCAAAACGTGTTTTTCAGCCCGAAATAAACGCGTTTTTTCAGACAGCTGTATCCCTATGTAACTGCAAGGCTCAGAAGAGCCCACACACTCAGGTCTTAACCCCAGTGTGCTGAAAGTGTCAAAACATGTTTTTCAGCAGAAATAAACATGTTTCTGCAAGTTTGGTCAACCCCATGTAACTAATGGGGCAGTAACAGCTCACTTTTCAAAACGTGTTTTTCAGCCCGAAATAAACACGTTTTTTCAGACAGCTGTATCCCTATGTAACTGCAAGGCTCAGAAGAGCCCACACACTCAGGTCTTAACCCCAGTGTGCTGAAAGTGTCAAAACATGTTTTTCAGCAGAAATAAACATGTTTCTGCAAGTTTGGTCAACCCCATGTAAGTTATGGGTCAGTAACAGCTCACTTTTCAAAACGTGTTTTTCAGCCCGAAATAAACGCGTTTTTTCAGACAGCTGTATCCCTATGTAACTGCAAGGCTCAGAAGAGCCCACACACTCAGGTCTTAACCCCTGTGTGCTGAAAGTGTCAAAACATGTTTTTCAGCAGAAATAAACATGTTTCTGCAAGTTTGGTCAACCCCATGTAACTTATGGGGCAGTAACAGCTCACTTTTCAAAACGTGTTTTTCAGCCCGAAATAAACACGTTTTTTCAGACAGCTGTATCCCTATGTAACTGCAAGGCTCAGAAGAGCCCACACACTCAGGTCTTAACCCCAGTGTGCTGAAAGTGTCAAAACATGTTTTTCAGCAGAAATAAACATGTTTCTGCAAGTTTGGTCAACCCCATGTAACTTATGGGGCAGTAACAGCTCACTTTTCAAAACGTGTTTTTCAGCCCGAAATAAACACGTTTTTTCAGACAGCTGTATCCCTATGTAACTGCAAGGCTCAGAAGAGCCCACACACTCAGGTCTTAACCCCAGTGTGCTGAAAGTGTCAAAACATGTTTTTCAGCAGAAATAAACATGTTTCTGCAAGTTTGGTCAACCCCATGTAACTAATGGGGCAGTAACAGCTCACTTTTCAAAACGTGTTTTTCAGCCCGAAATAAACGCGTTTTTTCAGACAGCTGTATCCCTATGTAACTGCAAGGCTCAGAAGAGCCCACACACTCAGGTCTTAACCCCAGTGTGCTGAAAGTGTCAAAACATGTTTTTCAGCAGAAATAAACATGTTTCTGCAAGTTTGGTCAACCCCATGTAACTTATGGGGCAGTAACAGCTCACTTTTCAAAACGTGTTTTTCAGCACGAAATAAACACGTTTTTTCAGACAGCTGTATCCCTATGTAACTGCAAGGTTCAGAAGAGCCCACACACTCAGGTCTTAACCCCAGTGTGCTGAAAGTGTCAAAACATGTTTTTCAGCAGAAATAAACATGTTTCTGCAAGTTTGGTCAACCCCATGTAAGTTATGGGTCAGTAACAGCTCACTTTTCAAAACGTGTTTTTCAGCCCGAAATAAACACGTTTTTTCAGACAGCTGTATCCCTATGTAACTGCAAGGCTCAGAAGAGCCCACACACTCAGGTCTTAACCCCAGTGTGCTGAAAGTGTCAAAACATGTTTTTCAGCAGAAATGAACATGTTTCTGCAAGTTTGGTTAACCCCATGTAAGTTATGGGGCAGTAACAGCTCACTTTTCAAAACGTGTTTTTCAGCCCGAAATAAACGCGTTTTTTCAGACAGCTGTATCCCTATGTAACTGCAAGGCTCAGAAGAGCCCACACACTCAGGTCTTAACCCCAGTGTGCTGAAAGTGTCAAAACATGTTTTTCAGCAGAAATAAACATGTTTCTGCAAGTTTGGTCAACCCCATGTAAGTTATGGGTTAGTAACAGCTCACTTTTCAAAACGTGTTTTTCAGCCCGAAATAAACGCGTTTTTTCAGACAGCTGTATCCCTATGTAACTGCAAGGCTCAGAAGAGCCCACACACTCAGGTCTTAACCCCAGTGTGCTGAAAGTGTCAAAACATGTTTTTCAGCAGAAATAAACATGTTTCTGCAAGTTTGGTCAACCCCATGTAACTAATGGGGCAGTAACAGCTCACTTTTCAAAACGTGTTTTTCAGCCCGAAATAAACGCGTTTTTTCAGACAGCTGTATCCCTATGTAACTGCAAGGCTCAGAAGAGCCCACACACTCAGGTCTTAACCCCAGTGTGCTGAAAGTGTCAAAACATGTTTTTCAGCAGAAATAAACATGTTTCTGCAAGTTTGGTCAACCCCATGTAAGTAATGGGTTAGTAACAGCTCACTTTTCAAAACGTGTTTTTCAGCCCGAAATAAACGCGTTTTTTCAGACAGCTGTATCCCTATGTAACTGCAAGGCTCAGAAGAGCCCACACACTCAGGTCTTAACCCCAGTGTGCTGAAAGTGTCAAAACATGTTTTTCAGCAGAAATAAACATGTTTCTGCAAGTTTGGTCAACCCCATGTAACTAATGGGGCAGTAACAGCTCACTTTTCAAAACGTGTTTTTCAGCCCGAAATAAACACGTTTTTTCAGACAGCTGTATCCCTATGTAACTGCAAGGCTCAGAAGAGCCCACACACTCAGGTCTTAACCCCAGTGTGCTGAAAGTGTCAAAACATGTTTTTCAGCAGAAATAAACATGTTTCTGCAAGTTTGGTCAACCCCATGTAAGTTATGGGTCAGTAACAGCTCACTTTTCAAAACGTGTTTTTCAGCCCGAAATAAACGCGTTTTTTCAGACAGCTGTATCCCTATGTAACTGCAAGGCTCAGAAGAGCCCACACACTCAGGTCTTAACCCCAGTGTGCTGAAAGTGTCAAAACATGTTTTTCAGCAGAAATAAACATGTTTCTGCAAGTTTGGTCAACCCCATGTAAGTTATGGGTCAGTAACAGCTCACTTTTCAAAACGTGTTTTTCAGCCCGAAATAAACGCGTTTTTTCAGACAGCTGTATCCCTATGTAACTGCAAGGCTCAGAAGAGCCCACACACTCAGGTCTTAACCCCAGTGTGCTGAAAGTGTCAAAACATGTTTTTCAGCAGAAATAAACATGTTTCTGCAAGTTTGGTCAACCCCATGTAAGTTATGGGTCAGTAACAGCTCACTTTTCAAAACGTGTTTTTCAGCCCGAAATAAACGCGTTTTTTCAGACAGCTGTATCCCTATGTAACTGCAAGGCTCAGAAGAGCCCACACACACAGGTCTTAACCCCAGTGTGCTGAAAGTGTCAAAACATGTTTTTCAGCAGAAATAAACATGTTTCTGCAAGTTTGGTCAACCCCATGTAACTTATGGGGCAGTAACAGCTCACTTTTCAAAACGTGTTTTTCAGCACGAAATAAACACGTTTTTTCAGACAGCTGTATCCCTATGTAACTGCAAGGTTCAGAAGAGCCCACACACTCAGGTCTAAACCCCAGTGTGCTGAAAGTGTCAAAACATGTTTTTCAGCAGAAATAAACATGTTTCTGCAAGTTTGGTCAACCCCATGTAAGTTATGGGTTAGTAACAGCTCACTTTTCAAAACGTGTTTTTCAGCCCGAAATAAACGCGTTTTTTCAGACAGCTGTATCCCTATGTAACTGCAAGGCTCAGAAGAGCCCACACACTCAGGTCTTAACCCCAGTGTGCTGAAAGTGTCAAAACATGTTTTTCAGCAGAAATAAACATGTTTCTGCAAGTTTGGTCAACCCCATGTAAGTTATGGGTTAGTAACAGCTCACTTTTCAAAACGTGTTTTTCAGCCCGAAATAAACGCGTTTTTTCAGACAGCTGTATCCCTATGTAACTGCAAGGCTCAGAAGAGCCCACACACTCAGGTCTTAACCCCAGTGTGCTGAAAGTGTCAAAACATGTTTTTCAGCAGAAATAAACATGTTTCTGCAAGTTTGGTCAACCCCATGTAACTTATGGGGCAGTAAGAGCTCACTTTTCAAAACGTGTTTTTCAGCCCGAAATAAACGCGTTTTTTCAGACAGCTGTATCCCTATGTAACTGCAAGGCTCAGAAGAGCCCACACACTCAGGTCTTAACCCCAGTGTGCTGAAAGTGTCAAAACATGTTTTTCAGCAGAAATAAACATGTTTCTGCAAGTTTGGTTAACCCCATGTAAGTTATGGGGCAGTAACAGCTCACTTTTCAAAACGTGTTTTTCAGCCCGAAATAAACGCGTTTTTTAAGACAGCTCTATCCCTATGTAACTGCAAGGCTCAGAAGAGCCCACACACTCAGTTCTTAACCCCAGTGTGCAGAAAGTGCCAAAACGTGTTTTTCAGCAGAAATAAACATGTTTCTGCAAGTTTGGTCAACCCCATGTAACTTATGGGGCAGTAACAGCTCACTTTTCAAAACGTGTTTTTCAGCCCGACATAAACACGTTTTTTCAGACAGCTGTATCCCTATGTAACTGCAAGGCTCAGAAGAGCCCACACACTCAGGTCTTAACCCCAGTGTGCTGAAAGTGTCAAAACATGTTTTTCAGCAGAAATAAACATGTTTCTGCAAGTTTGGTCAACCCCATGTAAGTTATGGGTCAGTAACAGCTCACTTTTCAAAACGTGTTTTTCAGCCCGAAATAAACGCGTTTTTTCAGACAGCTGTATCCCTATGTAACTGCAAGGCTCAGAAGAGCCCACACACTCAGGTCTTAACCCCAGTGTGCTGAAAGTATCAAAACATGTTTTTCAGCAGAAATAAACATGTTTCTGCAAGTTTGGTCAACCCCATGTAACTTATGGGGCAGTAACAGCTCACTTTTCAAAACGTGTTTTTCAGCCCGAAATAAAAGCGTTTTTTCAGACAGCTGTATCCCTATGTAACTGCAAGGCTCAGAAGAGCCCACACACTCAGGTCTTAACCCCAGTGTACTGAAAGTGTCAAAACATGTTTTTCAGCAGAAATAAACATGTTTCTGCAAGTTTGGTCAACCCCATCTAAGTTATGGGTCAGTAACAGCTCACTTTTCAAAACGTGTTTTTCAGCCCGAAATAAACGCGTTTTTCAGACAGCTGTATCCCTATGTAACTGCAAGGCTCAGAAGAGCCCACACACTCAGGTCTTAACCCCAGTGTGCTGAAAGTGTCAAAACATGTTTTTCAGCAGAAATAAACATGTTTCTGCAAGTTTGGTCAACCCCATGTAAGTTATGGGTCAGTAACAGCTCACTTTTCAAAACGTGTTTTTCAGCCCGAAATAAACGCGTTTTTTCAGACAGCTGTATCCCTATGTAACTGCAAGGCTCAGAAGAGCCCACACACTCAGGTCTTAACCCCACTGTGCTGAAAGTGTCAAAACATGTTTTTCAGCAGAAATAAACATGTTTCTGCAAGTTTGGTCAACCCCATGTAACTTATGGGGCAGTAACAGCTCACTTTTCAAAACGTGTTTTTCAGCCCGAAATAAAAGCGTTTTTTCAGACAGCTGTATCCCTATGTAACTGCAAGGCTCAGAAGAGCCCACACACTCAGGTCTTAACCCCAGTGTACTGAAAGTGTCAAAACATGTTTTTCAGCAGAAATAAAAATGTTTCTGCAAGTTTGGTCAACCCCATCTAAGTTATGGGTCAGTAACAGCTCACTTTTCAAAACGTGTTTTTCAGCCCGAAATAAACGCGTTTTTCAGACAGCTGTATCCCTATGTAACTGCAAGGCTCAGAAGAGCCCACACACTCAGGTCTTAACCCCAGTGTGCTGAAAGTGTCAAAACATGTTTTTCAGCAGAAATAAACATGTTTCTGCAAGTTTGGTCAACCCCATGTAAGTTATGGGTCAGTAACAGCTCACTTTTCAAAACGTGTTTTTCAGCCCGAAATAAACGCGTTTTTTCAGACAGCTGTATCCCTATGTAACTGCAAGGCTCAGAAGAGCCCACACACTCAGGTCTTAACCCCACTGTGCTGAAAGTGTCAAAACATGTTTTTCAGCAGAAATAAACATGTTTCTGCAAGTTTGGTCAACCCCATGTAACTTATGGCGCAGTAACAGCTCACTTTTCAAAACGTGTTTTTCAGCCCGAAATAAACGCGTTTTTTCAGACAGCTGTATCCCTATGTAACTGCAAGGCTCAGAAGAGCCCACACACTCAGGTCTTAACCCCAGTGTGCTGAAAGTGTCAAAACATGTTTTTCAGCAGAAATAAACATGTTTCTGCAAGTTTGGTCAACCCCGTGTAAGTTATGGGTCAGTAACAGCTCACTTTTCAAAACGTGTTTTTCAGCCCGAAATAAACGCGTTTTTTCAGACAGCTGTATCCCTATGTAACTGCAAGGCTCAGAAGAGCCCACACACTCAGGTCTTAACCCCAGTGTGCTGAAAGTGTCAAAACATGTTTTTCAGCAGAAATAAACGTTTCTGCAAGTTTGGTCAACCCCATGTAAGTTATGGGTCAGTAACAGCTCACTTTTCAAAACGTGTTTTTCAGCCCGAAATAAACACGTTTTTTCAGACAGCTGTATCCCTATGTAACTGCAAGGCTCAGAAGAGCCCACACACTCAGGTCTTAACCCCAGTGTGCTGAAAGTGTCAAAACATGTTTTTCAGCAGAAATAAACATGTTTCTGCAAGTTTGGTCAACCCCATGTAAGTTATGGGTCAGTAACAGCTCACTTTTCAAAACGTGTTTTTCAGCCCGAAATAAACGCGTTTTTTCAGACAGCTGTATCCCTACGTAACTGCAAGGCTCAGAAGAGCCCACACACTCAGGTCTTAACCCCAGTGTGCAGAAAGTGCCAAAACGTTTTTTTTAGCAGAAATAAACATGTTTCTGCAAGTTTGGTCAACCCCATGTAAGTTATGGGGCAGTAACAGCACACTTTTCAAAACGTATTTTTCAGCCCTAAATAAACACGTTTTTTCAGACTTCAGAATCTCCATGTAACTGCAAGGCTCAGAAGAGCCCACACACTCAGGTCTTAACCCCAGTGTGCAGAAAGTGTCAAAACATGTTTTTCAGCAGAAATAAACATGTTTCTGCAAGTTTGGTCAACCCCATGTAAGTTATGGGGCAGTAACAGCACACTTTTCAAAACGTGTTTTTCAGCCCGAAATAAATGCGTTTTTTCAGACAGCTGTATCCCTGTGTAACTGCAAGGCTCAGAAGAGCCCACACACTCAGGTCTTAACCCCAGTGTGCTGAAAGTGTCAAAACGTGTTTTTCAGCAGAAATAAACATGTTTCGTCAAGTTTGGTCACCCCCATGTAAGTTATGGGGCAGTAACAGCACACTTTTCAAAACGTGTTTATCAGCCCGAAATAAACGTGTTTTTCAGACTTCAGAATCCCAATGTAACTGCAAGGCTCAGAAGAGCCCACACACTCAGCGCTTAACTGCAGTGTGCTGAAAGTGTCAAAACATGTTTTTCAGAAGAAATAAACATGTTTCTGCAAGTTTGGTCAACCCCATGTAACTTATGGGGCAGTAACAGCTCACTTTTCAAAACGTGTTTTTCAGCCCGAAATAAACGCGTTTTTTCAGACAGCTGTATCCCTGTGTAACTGCAAGGCTCAAAAGAGCCTACACACTCAGGTCTTAACCCCAGTGTGATGAAAGTGTCAAAACATGTTTTTCAGCAGAAATAAACATGTTTCTGCAAGTTTGGTCAACCCCATGTAAGTTATGGGGCAGTAACAGCACACTTTTCAAAACGTGTCTTTCAGCCCGAAATAAACGCGTTTTTTCAGACAGCTGTATCCCTATGTAACTGCAAGGCTCAGAAGAGCCCACACACTCAGCTCTTAACCCCAGTGTGCAGAAAGTGCCAAAACGTGTTTTTCAGCAGAAATAAACATGTTTCTGCAAGTTTGGTCAACCCCATGTAAGTCATGGGGCAGTAACAGCACACTTTTTAAAACATGTTTTTCAGCCCGAAATAAACGCGTTTTTTCAGACAGCTGTATCCCTGTGTAACTGCAAGGCTCAGAAGAGCCCACACACTCAGGTCTTAACCCCAGTGTGCTGAAAGTGTCAAAACGTGTTTTTCAGCAGAAATAAACATGTTTCTGCAAATTTGGTCAACCCCATGTAAGTTATGGGGCAGTAACAGCACACTTTTCAAAACGTGTTTATCAGCCCGAAAAAAACGCGTTTTTTCAGACAGCTGTATCCCTATGTAACTGCAAGGATCAGAACAGCCCACACACTCAGCTCTTAACCCCAGTGTGCAGAAAGTGTCAAAACATGTTTTTCAGCAGAAATAAACATGTTTCTGCAAGTTTGGTCAACCCCATGTAAGTTATGGGGCAGTAACAGCACACTTTTCAAAAGGTGTCTTTCAGCCCGAAATAAACGCGTTTTTTCAGACAGCTGTATCCCTATGTAACTGCAAGGCTCAGAAGAGCCCACACAGCTCTTAACCCCAGTGTGCAGAAAGTGCCAAAACGTGTTTTTCAGCAGAAATAAACATGTTTCTGCAAGTTTGGTCAACCCCATGTAACTTATGGGGCAGTAACAGCTCACTTTTCAAAACGTGTTTTTCAGCCCGAAATAAACGCGTTTTTTCAGACAGCTCTATCCCTATGTAACTGCAAGGCTCAGAAGAGCCCACACACTCAGGTCTTAACCCCAGTGTGCTGAAAGTGTCAAAACGTGTTTTTCAGCAGAAATAAACATGTTTCTGCAAGTTTGGTCAACCCCATGTAAGTTATGGGGCAGTAACAGCACACTTTTCAAAACGTGTTTTTCAGCTTGAAATAAACACGTTTTTTCAGACAGCTGTATCCCTATGTAACTGCAAGGCTCAGAAGAGCCCATACAGCTCTTAACCCCAGTGTGCAGAAAGTGCCAAAACGTGTTTTTCAGCAGAAATAAACATGTTTCTGCAAGTTTGCTCAACCCCATGTAACTTATGGGGTAGTAACAGCTCACTTTTCAAAACGTGTTTTTCAGCCCGAAATAAACGCGTTTTTTCAGACAGCTCTATCCCTATTTAACTGCAAGGCTCAGAAGAGCCCACACACTCAGGTCTTAACCCCAGTGTGCTGAAAGTGTCAAAACGTGTTTTTCAGCAGAAATAAACATGTTTCTGCAGGTTTGGTCAACCCCATGTAAGTTATGGGGCAGTAACAGCACACTTTTCAAAACGTGTTTTTCAGCTTGAAATAAACACGTTTTTTCAGACAGCTGTATCCCTATGTAACTGCAAGGCTGAGAAGAGCCCACACACTCAGCTCTTAACCCCAGTGTGCAGAAAGTGCCAAAACGTATTTTTCAGCAGAAATAAACATGTTTCTGCAAGTTTGGTCAACCCCATGTAAGTTATGGGGCAGTAACAGCACACTTTTCAAAACGTATTTTTCAGCCCGAAATAAACACGTTTTTTCAGACTTCAGAATCTCCATGTAACTGCAAGGCTCAGAAGAGCCCACACACTCAGGTCTTAACCCCAGTGTGCAGAAAGTGCCAAAACTTGTTTTTCAGAAGAAATAAACATGTTTCTGCAAGTTTGGTCAACCCCATGTAAGTTATGGAGCAGTAACATCACACTTTTCAAAACGTGTTTTTCAGCCCGAAATAAGCGCGTTTTTTCAGACGCTGTATCCCTGTGTAACTGCAAGGCTCAGAAGAGCCCACACACTCAGGGCTTAACCCCAGTGTGCTGAAAGTGTCAAAACGTGTTTTTCAGCAGAAATAAACATGTTTCTGCAAGTTTGGTCACCCCCATGTAAGTTATGGGGCAGTAACAGCACACTTTTCAAAACGAGTTTATCAGCCCGAAATAAACGCGTTTTTCAGACTTCAGAATCCCAATGTAACTGCAAGGCTCAGAAGAGCCCACACACTCAGCTCTTAACTGCAGTGTGCTGAAAGTGTCAAAACATGTTTTTCAGAAGAAATAAACATGTTTCTGCAAGTTTGGTCAACCCCATGTAACTTATGGGGCAGTAACAGCTCACTTTTCAAAACGTGTTTTTCAGCCCGAAATAAACGCGTTTTTTCAGACAGCTGTATCCCTATGTAACTGCAAGGCTCAGAAGAGCCCACACACTCAGCTCTTAACCCCAGTGTGCAGAAAGTGCCAAAACGTGTTTTTCAGCAGAAATAAACATGTTTCTGCAAGTTTGGTCAACCCCATGTAAGTCATGGGGCAGTAACAGCACACTTTTTAAAACGTGTTTTTCAGCCCGAAATAAACGCGTTTTTTCAGACAGCTGTATCCCTATGTAACTGCAAGGCTCAGAAGAGCCCACACACTCAGGTCTTAACCCCAGTGTGCAGAAAGTGCCAAAACTTGTTTTTCAGCAGAAATAAACATGTTTCTGCAAGTTTGGTCAACTCCATGTAAGTTATGGGGCAGTAACAGCACACTTTTCAAAACGTGTTTTTCAGCCCGAAATAAACGCGTTTTTCAGACTTCAGAATCCCAATGTAACTGCAAGGCTCAGAAGAGCCCACACACTCAGGTCTTAACCCCAGTGTGCTGAAAGTCTCAAAACGTGTTTTTCAGCAGAAATAAAAATGTTTCTGCAAGTTTGGTCAACCCCATGTAAGTTATGGGGCAGTAACAGCACACTTTTTAAAACGTGTTTTTCAGCCCGAAATAAACGCGTTTTTTCAGACAGCTGTATCCCTATGTAACTGCAAGGCTCAGAAGAGCCCACACACTCAGCTCTTAACCCCAGTGTGCAGAAAGTGCCAAAACGTGTTTTTCAGCAGAAATAAACATGTTTCTGCAAGTTTGATCAACCCCATGTAACTTATAGGGCAGTAACAGCTCACTTTTCAAAACGTGTTTTTCAGCCCGAAATAAACGCGTTTTTTCAGACAGCTGTATCCCTATGTAACTGCAAGGCTCAGAAGAGCCCACACACTCAGGTCTTAACCCCAGTGTGCAGAAAGTGCCAAAACGTTTTTTTTAGCAGAAATAAACATGTTTCTGCAAGTTTGGTCAACCCCATGTAAGTTATGGGGCAGTAACAGCACACTTTTCAAAACGTATTTTTCAGCCCGAAATAAACACGTTTTTTCAGACTTCAGAATCTCCATGTAACTGCAAGGCTCAGAAGAGCCCACACACTCAGGTCTTAACCCCAGTGTGCTGAAAGTGTCAAAATGTGTTTTTCAGCAGAAATAAACATGTTTCTGCAAGTTTGGTCAACTCCATGTAAGTTATGGGGCAGTAACAGCACACTTTTCAAAACGTGTTTTTCAGCCCGAAATAAACGCGTTTTTCAGACTTCAGAATCCCAATGTAACTGCAAGGCTCAGAAGAGCCCACACACTCAGGTCTTAACCCCAGTGTGCTGAAAGTGTCAAAACGTGTTTTTCAGCAGAAATAAAAATGTTTCTGCAAGTTTGGTCAACCCCATGTAAGTTATGGGGCAGTAACAGCACACTTTTCAAAACGTATTTTTCAGCCCGAAATAAACACTTTTTTTCAGACAGCTGTATCCCTATGTAACTGCAAGGCTCAGAAGAGCCCACACACTCAGGTCTTAACCCCAGTGTGCTGAAAGTGTCAAAACGTGTTTTTCAGCAGAAATAAAGATGTTTCTGCAAGTTTGGTCAACCCCATGTAAGGTATGGGGCAGTAACAGCACACTTTTAAAAACGTGTTTTTCAGCCCGAAATAAACGCGTTTTTCAGACTTCAGAATCCCAATGTAACTGCAAGGCTCAGAAGAGCCCACACACTCAGCTCTTAAACCCAGTGTGCTGAAAGTGTCAGAACGTGTTTTTCAGAAGAAATAAACATGTTTCTGCAAGTTTGGTCAACCCCATGTAAGTTCTGGGGCAGTAACAGCACACTTTTCAAAACGTGTTTTTCAACCCGAAACAAACGCGTTTTTTCAGACAGCTGTATCCCTATGTAACTGCAAGGCTCAGAAGAGCCCACACACTCAGCTCTTAAACCCAGTGTGCTTAAAGTGTCAGAACGTGTTTTTCAGCAGAAATAAACATGTTTCTGCAAGTTTGGTCAACCCCATGTAACTTATGGGGCAGTAACAGCACACTTTTCAAAACGTGTCTTTCAGCCCGAAATAAACGCGTTTTTTCAGACAGCTGTATCCCTATGTAACTGCAAGGCTCAGAAGAGCCCACACACTCAGCTCTTAACCCCAGTGTGCAGAAAGTGCCAAAACGTGTTTTTCAGCAGAAATAAACATGTTTCTGCAAGTTTGGTCAACCCCATGTAAGTTATGGGGCAGTAACAGCACACTTTTCAAAACGTATTTTTCAGCCCGAAATAAACACGTTTTTTCAGACTTCAGAATCTCCATGTAACTGCAAGGCTCAGAAGAGCCCACACACTCAGGTCTTAACCCCAG
The DNA here is from genome assembly GCF_059453375.1 of Lepisosteus platostomus. Lineage (NCBI taxonomy): Eukaryota > Metazoa > Chordata > Actinopteri > Semionotiformes > Lepisosteidae > Lepisosteus > Lepisosteus platostomus. Next base: position 18,966,859 of record NC_142628.1, read on the forward strand.
TGTGCTGAAAGTGTCAAAATGTGTTTTTCAGCAGAAATAAACATGTTTCTGCAAGTTTGGTCAACCCCATGTAAGTTATGGGGCAGTAACAGCACACTTTTCAAAACGTGTTTTTCAGCCCGAAATAAACACTTTTTTTCAGACAGCTGTATCCCTATGTAACTGCAAGGCTCAGAAGAGCCCACACACTCAGGTCTTAACCCCAGTGTGCTGAAAGTGTCAAAACGTGTTTTTCAGCAGAAATAAACATGTTTCTGGAAGTTTGGTCAACCCCATGTAAGGTATGGGGCAGTAACAGCACACTTTTAAAAACGTGTTTTTCAGCCCGAAATAAACGCGTTTTTCAGTCTTCAGAATCCCAATGTAACTGCAAGGCTCAGAAGAGCCCACACACTCAGCTCTTAAACCCAGTGTGCTGAAAGTGTCAGAACGTGTTTTTCAGAAGAAATCAACATGTTTCTGCAAGTTTGGTCAACCCCATGTAAGTTCTGGGGCAGTAACAGCACACTTTTCAAAACGTGTTTTTCAACCCGAAACAAACGCGTTTTTTCAGACAGCTGTATCCCTATGTAACTGCAAGGCTCAGAAGAGCCCACACACTCAGCTCTTAAACCCAGTGTGCTTAAAGTGTCAGAACGTGTTTTTCAGCAGAAATAAACATGTTTCTGCAAGTTTGGTCAACCCCATGTAAGTTATGGGGCAGTAACAGCACACTTTTCAAAACGTGTTTTTCAGCCCGAAATAAACACGTTTTTTCAGACAGCTGTATCCCTATGTAACTGCAAGGCTCAGAAGAGCCCACACACTCAGCTCTTAACCCCAGTGTGCAGAAAGTGCCAAAACGTGTTTTTCAGCAGAAATAAACATGTTTCTGCAAGTTTGGTCAACCCCATGTAACTTATGGGGCAGTAACAGCACACTTTTCAAAACGTGTTTTTCAGCCCGAAATAAACGCGTTTTTTCAGACAGCTGTATCCCTGTGTAACTGCAAGGCTCAGAAGAGCCCACACACTCAGGTCTTAACCCCAGTGTGCAGAAAGTTTCAAAACGTGTTTTTCAGCAGAAATAAACATGTTTCTGCAAGTTTGGTCAACCCCATGTAAGTTATGGGGCAGTAACAGCACACTTTTCAAAACGTGTTTATCAGCCCGAAAAAAACGCGTTTTTTCAGACAGCTGTATCCCTATGTAACTGCAAGGCTCAGAAGAGCCCACACACTCAGCTCTTAACCCCAGTGTGCAGAAAGTGTCAAAACATGTTTTTCAGCAGAAATAAACATGTTTCTGCAAGTTTGGTCAACCCCATGTAAGTTATGGGGCAGTAAAAGCACACTTTTCAAAAGGTGTCTTTCAGCCCGAAATAAACGCGTTTTTTCAGACAGCTGTATCCCTATGTAACTGCAAGGCTCAGAAGAGCCCACACAGCTCTTAACCCCAGTGTGCAGAAAGTGCCAAAACGTGTTTTTCAGCAGAAATAAACATGTTTCTGCAAGTTTGGTCAACCCCATGTAACTTATGGGGCAGTAACAGCACACTTTTCAAAACGTGTTTTTCAGCTTGAAATAAACACGTTTTTTCAGACAGCTGTATCCCTATGTAACTGCAAGGCTGAGAAGAGCCCACACACTCAGGTTTTAACCCCAGTGTGCTGAAAGTGTCAAAATGTGTTTTTCAGCAGAAATAAACATGTTTCTGCAAGTTTGGTCAACTCCATGTAAGTTATGGGGCAGTAACAGCACAATTTTCAAAACGTGTTTTTCAGCCCGAAATAAACGCGTTTTTCAGACTTCAGAATTCCAATGTAACTGCAAGGCTCAGAAGAGCCCACACACTCAGGTCTTAACCCCAGTGTGCTGAAAGTGTCAAAACGTGTTTTTCAGCAGAAATAAAAATGTTTCTGCAAGTTTGGTCAACCCCATGTAAGTTATGGGGCAGTAACAGCACACTTTTCAAAACGTGTCTTTCAGCCCGAAATAAACGCGTTTTTTCAGACAGCTGTATCCCTATGTAACTGCAAGGCTCAGAAGAGCCCACACACTCAGCTCTTAACCCCAGTGTGCAGAAAGTGCCAAAACGTGTTTTTCAGCAGAAATAAACATGTTTCTGCAAGTTTGGTCAACCCCATGTAACTTATAGGGCAGTAACAGCTCACTTTTCAAAACGTGTTTTTCAGCCCGAAATAAACGCGTTTTTTCAGACAGCTGTATCCCTATGTAACTGCAAGGCTCAGAAGAGCCCACACACTCAGGTCTTAACCCCAGTGTGCAGAAAGTGCCAAAACATTTTTTTTAGCAGAAATAAACATGTTTCTGCAAGTTTGGTCAACCCCATGTAAGTTATGGAGCAGTAACAGCACACTTTTCAAAACGTATTTTTCAGCCCGAAATAAACACGTTTTTTCAGACTTCAGAATCTCCATGTAACTGCAAGGCTCAGAAGAGCCCACACACTAAGGTCTTAACCCCAGTGTGCTGAAAGTGTCAAAATGTGTTTTTCAGCAGAAATAAACATGTTTCTGCAAGTTTGGTCAACCCCATGTAAGTTATGGGGCAGTAACAGCACACTTTTCAAAACGTGTTTTTCAACCCGAAACAAACGCGTTTTTTCAGACAGCTGTATCCCTATGTAACTGCAAGGCTCAGAAGAGCCCACACACTCAGCTCTTAAACCCAGTGTGCTTAAAGTGTCAGAACGTGTTTTTCAGCAGAAATAAACATGTTTCTGCAAGTTTGGTCAACCCCATGTAAGTTATGGGGCAGTAACAGCACACTTTTCAAAACGTGTTTTTCAGCCCGAAATAAACACGTTTTTTCAGACAGCTGTATCCCTATGTAACTGCAAGGCTCAGAAGAGCCCACACACTCAGCTCTTAACCCCAGTGTGCAGAAAGTGCCAAAACGTGTTTTTCAGCAGAAATAAACATGTTTCTGCAAGTTTGGTCAACCCCATGTAACTTATGGGGCAGTAACAGCACACTTTTCAAAACGTGTTTTTCAGCCCGAAATAAACGCGTTTTTTCAGACAGCTGTATCCCTGTGTAACTGCAAGGCTCAGAAGAGCCCACACACTCAGGTCTTAACCCCAGTGTGCAGAAAGTTTCAAAACGTGTTTTTCAGCAGAAATAAACATGTTTCTGCAAGTTTGGTCAACCCCATGTAAGTTACGGGGCAGTAACAGCACACTTTTCAAAACGTGTTTATCAGCCCGAAAAAAACGCGTTTTTTCAGACAGCTGTATCCCTATGTAACTGCAAGGCTCAGAAGAGCCCACACACTCAGCTCTTAACCCCAGTGTGCAGAAAGTGTCAAAACATGTTTTTCAGCAGAAATAAACATGTTTCTGCAAGTTTGGTCAACCCCATGTAAGTTATGGGGCAGTAACAGCACACTTTTCAAAAGGTGTCTGTCAGCCCGAAATAAACGCGTTTTTTCAGACAGCTGTATCCCTATGTAACTGCAAGGCTCAGAAGAGCCCACACAGCTCTTAACCCCAGTGTGCAGAAAGTGCCAAAACGTGTTTTTCAGCAGAAATAAACATGTTTCTGCAAGTTTGGTCAACCCCATGTAACTTATGGGGCAGTAACAGCACACTTTTCAAAACGTGTTTTTCAGCTTGAAATAAACACGTTTTTTCAGACAGCTGTATCCCTATGTAACTGCAAGGCTGAGAAGAGCCCACACACTCAGGTTTTAACCCCAGTGTGCTGAAAGTGTCAAAATGTGTTTTTCAGCAGAAATAAACATGTTTCTGCAAGTTTGGTCAACTCCATGTAAGTTATGGGGCAGTAACAGCACACTTTTCAAAACGTGTTTTTCAGCCCGAAATAAACGCGTTTTTCAGACTTCAGAATTCCAATGTAACTGCAAGGCTCAGAAGAGCCCACACACTCAGGTCTTAACCCCAGTGTGCTGAAAGTGTCAAAACGTGTTTTTCAGCAGAAATAAAAATGTTTCTGCAAGTTTGGTCAACCCCATGTAAGTTATGGGGCAGTAACAGCACACTTTTCAAAACGTGTCTTTCAGCCCGAAATAAACGCGTTTTTTCAGACAGCTGTATCCCTATGTACCTGCAAGGCTCAGAAGAGCCCACACACTCAGCTCTTAACCCCAGTGTGCAGAAAGTGCCAAAACGTGTTTTTCAGCAGAAATAAACATGTTTCTGCAAGTTTGGTCAACCCCATGTAACTTATAGGGCAGTAACAGCTCACTTTTCAAAACGTGTTTTTCAGCCCGAAATAAACGCGTTTTTTCAGACAGCTGTATCCCTATGTAACTGCAAGGCTCAGAAGAGCCCACACACTCAGGTCTTAACCCCAGTGTGCAGAAAGTGCCAAAACATTTTTTTTAGCAGAAATAAACATGTTTCTGCAAGTTTGGTCAACCCCATGTAAGTTATGGGGCAGTAACAGCACACTTTTCAAAACGTATTTTTCAGCCCGAAATAAACACGTTTTTTCAGACTTCAGAATCTCCATGTAACTGCAAGGCTCAGAAGAGCCCACACACTAAGGTCTTAACCCCAGTGTGCTGAAAGTGTCAAAATGTGTTTTTCAGCAGAAATAAACATGTTTCTGCAAGTTTGGTCAACCCCATGTAAGTTATGGGGCAGTAACAGCACACTTTTCAAAACGTGTTTTTCAGCCCGAAATAAACACTTTTTTTCAGACAGCTGTATCCCTATATAACTGCAAGGCTCAGAAGAGCCCACACACTCAGGTCTTAACCCAAGTGTGCTGAAAGTGTCAAAACATGTTTTTCAGCAGAAATAAACATGTTTCTGCAAGTTTGGTCAACCCCATGTAAGGTATGGGGCAGTAACAGCACACTTTTAAAAACGTGTTTTTCAGCCCGAAATAAACGCGTTTTTCAGACTTCAGAATCCCAATGTAACTGCAAGGCTCAGAAGAGCCCACACACTCAGCTCTTAAACCCAGTGTGATGAAAGTGTCAGAACGTGTTTTTCAGAAGAAATAAACATGTTTCTGCAAGTTTGGTCAACCCCATGTAAGTTTTGGGGCAGTAACAGCACACTTTTCAAAACGTGTTTTTCAACCCGAAACAAACGCGTTTTTTCAGACAGCTGTATCCCTATGTAACTGCAAGGCTCAGAAGAGCCCACACACTCAGCTCTTAAACCCAGTGTGCTTAAAGTGTCAGAACGTGTTTTTCAGCAGAAATAAACATGTTTCTGCAAGTTTGGTCAACCCCATGTAAGTTATGGGGCAGTAACAGCACACTTTTCAAAACGTGTTTTTCAGCCCGAAATAAACACGTTTTTTCAGACAGCTGTATCCCTATGTAACTGCAAGGCTCAGAAGAGCCCACACACTCAGCTCTTAACCCCAGTGTGCAGAAAGTGCCAAAACGTGTTTTTCAGCAGAAATAAACATGTTTCTGCAAGTTTGGTCAACCCCATGTAAGTTATTGGGCAGTAACAGCACACTTTTCAAAACGTGTCTTTCAGCCCGAAATAAACGCGTTTTTTCAGACAGCTGTATCCCTATGTAACTGCAAGGCTCAGAAGAGCCCACACACTCAGCTCTTAACCCCAGTGTGCAGAAAGTGCCAAAACGTGTTTTTCAGCAGAAATAAACATGTTTCTGCAAGTTTGGTCAACCCCATGTAAGTTATGGGGCAGTAACAGCACACTTTTCAAAACGTATTTTTCAGCCCGAAATAAACACGTTTTTTCAGACTTCAGAATCTCCATGTAACTGCAAGGCTCAGAAGAGCCCACACACTAAGGTCTTAACCCCAGTGTGCTGAAAGTGTCAAAATGTGTTTTTCAGCAGAAATAAACATGTTTCTGCAAGTTTGGTCAACCCCATGTAAGTTATGGGGCAGTAACAGCACACTTTTCAAAACGTGTTTTTCAGCCCGAAATAAACACTTTTTTTCAGACAGCTGTATCCCTATGTAACTGCAAGGCTCAGAAGAGCCCACACACTCAGGTCTTAACCCCAGTGTGCTGAAAGTGTCAAAACGTGTTTTTCAGCAGAAATAAAGATGTTTCTGCAAGTTTGGTCAACCCCATGTAAGGTATGGGGCAGTAACAGCACACTTTTAAAAACGTGTTTTTCAGCCCGAAATAAACGCGTTTTTCAGACTTCAGAATCCCAATGTAACTGCAAGGCTCAGAAGAGCCCACACACTCAGCTATTAAACCCAGTGTGCTGAAAGTGTCAGAACGTGTTTTTCAGAAGAAATAAACATGTTTCTGCAAGTTTGGTCAACCCCATGTAAGTTCTGGGGCAGTAACAGCACACTTTTCAAAACGTGTTTTTCAACCCGAAACAAACGCGTTTTTTCAGACAGCTGTATCCCTATGTAACTGCAAGGCTCAGAAGAGCCCACACACCCAGCTCTTAAACCCAGTGTGCTTAAAGTGTCAGAACGTGTTTTTCAGCAGAAATAAACATGTTTCTGCAAGTTTGGTCAACCCCATGTAAGTTATGGGGCAGTAACAGCACACTTTTCAAAACGTGTTTTTCAGCCCGAAATAAACACGTTTTTTCAGACAGCTGTATCCCTATGTAACTGCAAGGCTCAGAAGAGCCCACACACTCAGCTCTTAACCCCAGTGTGCAGAAAGTGCCAAAACGTGTTTTTCAGCAGAAATAAACATGTTTCTGCAAGTTTGGTCAACCCCATGTAACTTATGGGGCAGTAACAGCACACTTTTCAAAACGTGTCTTTCAGCCCGAAATAAACGCGTTTTTTCAGACAGCTGTATCCCTATGTAACTGCAAGGCTCAGAAGAGCCCACACACTCAGCTCTTAACCCCAGTGTGCAGAAAGTGCCAAAACGTGTTTTTCAGCAGAAATAAACATGTTTCTGCAAGTTTGGTCAACCCCATGTAACTTATAGGGCAGTAACAGCTCACTTTTCAAAACGTGTTTTTCAGCCCGAAATAAACGCGTTTTTTCAGACAGCTGTATCCCTATGTAACTGCAAGGCTCAGAAGAGCCCACACACTCAGGTCTTAACCCCAGTGTGCAGAAAGTGCCAAAACGTTTTTTTTAGCAGAAATAAACATGTTTCTGCAAGTTTGGTCAACCCCATGTAAGTTATGGGGCAGTAACAGCACACTTTTCAAAACGTATTTTTCAGCCCGAAATAAACACGTTTTTTCAGACTTCAGAATCTCCATGTAACTGCAAGGCTCAGAAGAGCCCACACACTAAGGTCTTAACCCCAGTGTGCTGAAAGTGTCAAAATGTGTTTTTCAGCAGAAATAAACATGTTTCTGCAAGTTTGGTCAACCCCATGTAAGTTATGGGGCAGTAACAGCACACTTTTCAAAACGTGTTTTTCAGCCCGAAATAAACACTTTTTTTCAGACAGCTGTATCCCTATGTAACTGCAAGGCTCAGAAGAGCCCACACACTCAGGTCTTAACCCCAGTGTGCTGAAAGTGTCAAAACGTGTTTTTCAGCAGAAATAAACATGTTTCTGCAAGTTTGGTCAACCCCATGTAAGGTATGGGGCAGTAACAGCACACTTTTAAAAACGTGTTTTTCAGCCCGAAATAAACGCGTTTTTCAGACTTCAGAATCCCAATGTAACTGCAAGGCTCAGAAGAGCACACACACTCAGCTCTTAAACCCAGTGTGCTGAAAGTGTCAGAACGTGTTTTTCAGAAGAAATAAACATGTTTCTGCAAGTTTGGTCAACCCCATGTAAGTTCTGGGGCAGTAACAGCACACTTTTCAAAACGTGTTTTTCAACCCGAAACAAACGCGTTTTTTCAGACAGCTGTATCCCTATGTAACTGCAAGGCTCAGAAGAGCCCACACACTCAGCTCTTAAACCCAGTGTGCTTAAAGTGTCAGAACGTGTTTTTCAGCAGAAATAAACATTTTTCTGCAAGTTTGGTCAACCCCATGTAAGTTATGGGGCAGTAACAGCTCACTTTTCAAAACGTGTTTTTCAGCCCGAAATAAACGCGTTTTTTCAGACAGCTCTATCCCTATGTAACTGCAAGGCTCAGAAGAGCCCACACACTCAGGTCTTAACCCCAGTGTGCTGAAAGTGTCAAAACGTGTTTTTCAGCAGAAATAAACATGTTTCTGCAAGTTTGGTCAACCCCATGTAAGTTATGGGGCAGTAACAGCACACTTTTCAAAACGTGTTTTTCAGCTTGAAATAAACACGTTTTTTCAGACAGCTGTATCCCTATGTAACTGCAAGGCTCAGAAGAGCCCATACAGCTCTTAACCCCAGTGTGCAGAAAGTGCCAAAACGTGTTTTTCAGCAGAAATAAACATGTTTCTGCAAGTTTGCTCAACCCCATGTAACTTATGGGGTAGTAACAGCTCACTTTTCAAAACGTGTTTTTCAGCCCGAAATAAACGCGTTTTTTCAGACAGCTCTATCCCTATGTAACTGCAAGGCTCAGAAGAGCCCACACACTCAGGTCTTAACCCCAGTGTGCTGAAAGTGTCAAAACGTGTTTTTCAGCAGAAATAAACATGTTTCTGCAGGTTTGGTCAGCCCCATGTAAGTTATGGGGCAGTAACAGCACACTTTTCAAAACGTGTTTTTCAGCTTGAAATAAACACGTTTTTTCAGACAGCTGTATCCCTATGTAACTGCAAGGCTGAGAAGAGCCCACACACTCAGCTCTTAACCCCAGTGTGCAGAAAGTGCCAAAACGTATTTTTCAGCAGAAATAAACATGTTTCTGCAAGTTTGGTCAACCCCATGTAAGTTATGGGGCAGTAACAGCACACTTTTCAAAACGTATTTTTCAGCCCGAAATAAACACGTTTTTTCAGACTTCAGAATCTCCATGTAACTGCAAGGCTCAGAAGAGCCCACACACTCAGGTCTTAACCCCAGTGTGCAGAAAGTGCCAAAACTTGTTTTTCAGAAGAAATAAACATGTTTCTGCAAGTTTGGTCAACCCCATGTAAGTTATGGAGCAGTAACATCACACTTTTCAAAACGTGTTTTTCAGCCCGAAATAAGCGCGTTTTTTCAGACAGCTGTATCCCTGTGTAACTGCAAGGCTCAGAAGAGCCCACACACTCAGGTCTTAACCCCAGTGTGCTGAAAGTGTCAAAACGTGTTTTTCAGCAGAAATAAACATGTTTCTGCAAGTTTGGTCACCCCCATGTAAGTTATGGGGCAGTAACAGCACACTTTTCAAAACGAGTTTATCAGCCCGAAATAAACGCGTTTTTCAGACTTCAGAATCCCAATGTAACTGCAAGGCTCAGAAGAGCCCACACACTCAGCTCTTAACTGCAGTGTGCTGAAAGTGTCAAAACATGTTTTTCAGAAGAAATAAACATGTTTCTGCAAGTTTGGTCAACCCCATGTAACTTATGGGGCAGTAACAGCTCACTTTTCAAAACGTGTTTTTCAGCCCGAAATAAACGCGTTTTTTCAGACAGCTGTATCCCTATGTAACTGCAAGGCTCAGAAGAGCCCACACACTCAGCTCTTAACCCCAGTGTGCAGAAAGTGCCAAAACGTGTTTTTCAGCAGAAATAAACATGTTTCTGCAAGTTTGGTCAACCCCATGTAAGTCATGGGGCAGTAACAGCACACTTTTTAAAACGTGTTTTTCAGCCCGAAATAAACGTGTTTTTTCAGACAGCTGTATCCCTATGTAACTGCAAGGCTCAGAAGAGCCCACACACTCAGGTCTTAACCCCAGTGTGCAGAAAGTGCCAAAACTTGTTTTTCAGCAGAAATAAACATGTTTCTGCAAGTTTGGTCAACTCCATGTAAGTTATGGGGCAGTAACAGCACACTTTTCAAAACGTGTTTTTCAGCCCGAAATAAACGCGTTTTTCAGACTTCAGAATCCCAATGTAACTGCAAGGCTCAGAAGAGCCCACACACTCAGGTCTTAACCCCAGTGTGCTGAAAGTGTCAAAACGTGTTTTTCAGCAGAAATAAAAATGTTTCTGCAAGTTTGGTCAACCCCATGTAAGTTATGGGGCAGTAACAGCACACTTTTCAAAACGTGTCTTTCAGCCCGAAATAAACGCGTTTTTTCAGACAGCTGTATCCCTATGTAACTGCAAGGCTCAGAAGAGCCCACACACTCAGCTCTTAACCCCAGTGTGCAGAAAGTGCCAAAACGTGTTTTTCAGCAGAAATAAACATGTTTCTGCAAGTTTGGTCAACCCCATGTAACTTATAGGGCAGTAACAGCTCACTTTTCAAAACGTGTTTTTCAGCCCGAAATAAACGCGTTTTTTCAGACAGCTGTATCCCTATGTAACTGCAAGGCTCAGAAGAGCCCACACACTCAGCTCTTAACCCCAGTGTGCAGAAAGTGCCAAAACGTGTTTTTCAGCAGAAATAAACATGTTTCTGCAAGTTTGGTCACCCCCATGTAAGTTATGGGGCAGTAACAGCACACTTTTCAAAACGAGTTTATCAGCCCGAAATAAACGCGTTTTTCAGACTTCAGAATCCCAATGTAACTGCAAGGCTCAGAAGAGCCCACACACTCAGCTCTTAACCCCAGTGTGCAGAAAGTGCCAAAACGTGTTTTTCAGCAGAAATAAACATGTTTCTGCAAGTTTGGTCAACCCCATGTAAGTCATGGGGCAGTAACAGCACACTTTTTAAAACGTGTTTTTCAGCCCGAAATAAACGCGTTTTTTCAGACAGCTGTATCCCTATGTAACTGCAAGGCTCAGAAGAGCCCACACACTCAGGTCTTAACCCCAGTGTGCAGAAAGTGCCAAAACTTGTTTTTCAGCAGAAATAAACATGTTTCTGCAAGTTTGGTCAACTCCATGTAAGTTATGGGGCAGTAACAGCACACTTTTCAAAACGTGTTTTTCAGCCCGAAATAAACGCGTTTTTCAGACTTCAGAATCCCAATGTAACTGCAAGGCTCAGAAGAGCCCACACACTCAGGTCTTAACCCCAGTGTGCTGAAAGTGTCAAAACGTGTTTTTCAGCAGAAATAAAAATGTTTCTGCAAGTTTGGTCAACCCCATGTAAGTTATGGGGCAGTAACAGCACACTTTTCAAAACGTGTCTTTCAGCCCGAAATAAACGCGTTTTTTCAGACAGCTGTATCCCTATGTAACTGCAAGGCTCAGAAGAGCCCACACACTCAGCTCTTAACCCCAGTGTGCAGAAAGTGCCAAAACGTGTTTTTCAGCAGAAATAAACATGTTTCTGCAAGTTTGGTCAACCCCATGTAACTTATAGGGCAGTAACAGCTCACTTTTCAAAACGTGTTTTTCAGCCCGAAATAAACGCGTTTTTTCAGACAGCTGTATCCCTATGTAACTGCAAGGCTCAGAAGAGCCCACACACTCAGGTCTTAACCCCAGTGTGCAGAAAGTGCCAAAACGTTTTTTTTAGCAGAAATAAACATGTTTCTGCAAGTTTGGTCAACCCCATGTAAGTTATGGGGCAGTAACAGCACACTTTTCAAAACGTATTTTTCAGCCCGAAATAAACACGTTTTTTCAGACTTCAGAATCTCCATGTAACTGCAAGGCTCAGAAGAGCCCACACACTCAGGTCTTAACCCCAGTGTGCTGAAAGTGTCAAAATGTGTTTTTCAGCAGAAATAAACATGTTTCTGCAAGTTTGGTCAACTCCATGTAAGTTATGGGGCAGTAACAGCACACTTTTCAAAACGTGTTTTTCAGCCCGAAATAAACGCGTTTTTCAGACTTCAGAATCCCAATGTAACTGCAAGGCTCAGAAGAGCCCACACACTCAGGTCTTAACCCCAGTGTGCTGAAAGTGTCAAAACGTGTTTTTCAGCAGAAATAAAAATGTTTCTGCAAGTTTGGTCAACCCCATGTAAGTTATGGGGCAGTAACAGCACACTTTTCAAAACGTGTTTTTCAGCCCGAAATAAACACTTTTTTTCAGACAGCTGTATCCCTATGTAACTGCAAGGCTCAGAAGAGCCCACACACTCAGGTCTTAACCCCAGTGTGCTGAAAGTGTCAAAACGTGTTTTTCAGCAGAAATAAACATGTTTCTGCAAGTTTGGTCAACCCCATGTAAGGTATGGGGCAGTAACAGCACACTTTTAAAAACGTGTTTTTCAGCCCGAAATAAACGCGTTTTTCAGACTTCAGAATCCCAATGTAACTGCAAGGCTCAGAAGAGCCCACACACTCAGCTCTTAAACCCAGTGTGCTTAAAGTGTCAGAACGTGTTTTTCAGCAGAAATAAACATGTTTCTGCAAGTTTGGTCAACCCCATGTAAGTTATGGGGCAGTAACAGCACACTTTTCAAAACGTGTTTTTCAGCCCGAAATAAACACGTTTTTTCAGACAGCTGTATCCCTATGTAACTGCAAGGCTCAGAAGAGCCCACACACTCAGCTCTTAACCCCAGTGTGCAGAAAGTGCCAAAACGTGTTTTTCAGCAGAAATAAACATGTTTCTGCAAGTTTGGTCAACCCCATGTAACTTATGGGGCAGTAACAGCACACTTTTCAAAACGTGTCTTTCAGCCCGAAATAAACGCGTTTTTTCAGACAGCTGTATCCCTATGTAACTGCAAGGCTCAGAAGAGCCCACACACTCAGCTCTTAACCCCAGTGTGCAGAAAGTGCCAAAACGTGTTTTTCAGCAGAAATAAACATGTTTCTGCAAGTTTGGTCAACCCCATGTAACTTATAGGGCAGTAACAGCTCACTTTTCAAAACGTGTTTTTCAGCCCGAAATAAACGCGTTTTTTCAGACAGCTGTATCCCTATGTAACTGCAAGGCTCAGAAGAGCCCACACACTCAGGTCTTAACCCCAGTGTGCAGAAAGTGCCAAAACGTTTTTTTTAGCAGAAATAAACATGTTTCTGCAAGTTTGGTCAACCCCATGTAAGTTATGGGGCAGTAACAGCACACTTTTCAAAACGTATTTTTCAGCCCGAAATAAACACGTTTTTTCAGACTTCAGAATCTCCATGTAACTGCAAGGCTCAGAAGAGCCCACACACTAAGGTCTTAACCCCAGTGTGCTGAAAGTGTCAAAATGTGTTTTTCAGCAGAAATAAACATGTTTCTGCAAGTTTGGTCAACCCCATGTAAGTTATGGGGCAGTAACAGCACACTTTTCAAAACGTGTTTTTCAGCCCGAAATAAACACTTTTTTTCAGACAGCTGTATCCCTATGTAACTGCAAGGCTCAGAAGAGCCCACACACTCAGGTCTTAACCCCAGTGTGCTGAAAGTGTCAAAACGTGTTTTTCAGCAGAAATAAACATGTTTCTGCAAGTTTGGTCAACCCCATGTAAGGTATGGGGCAGTAACAGCACACTTTTAAAAACGTGTTTTTCAGCCCGAAATAAACGCGTTTTTCAGACTTCAGAATCCCAATGTAACTGCAAGGCTCAGAAGAGCACACACACTCAGCTCTTAAACCCAGTGTGCTGAAAGTGTCAGAACGTGTTTTTCAGAAGAAATAAACATGTTTCTGCAAGTTTGGTCAACCCCATGTAAGTTCTGGGGCAGTAACAGCACACTTTTCAAAACGTGTTTTTCAACCCGAAACAAACGCGTTTTTTCAGACAGCTGTATCCCTATGTAACTGCAAGGCTCAGAAGAGCCCACACACTCAGCTCTTAAACCCAGTGTGCTTAAAGTGTCAGAACGTGTTTTTAAGCAGAAATAAACATTTTTCTGCAAGTTTGGTCAACCCCATGTAAGTTATGGGGCAGTAACAGCTCACTTTTCAAAACGTGTTTTTCAGCCCGAAATAAACGCGTTTTTTCAGACAGCTCTATCCCTATGTAACTGCAAGGCTCAGAAGAGCCCACACACTCAGGTCTTAACCCCAGTGTGCTGAAAGTGTCAAAACGTGTTTTTCAGCAGAAATAAACATGTTTCTGCAAGTTTGGTCAACCCCATGTAAGTTATGGGGCAGTAACAGCACACTTTTCAAAACGTGTTTTTCAGCTTGAAATAAACACGTTTTTTCAGACAGCTGTATCCCTATGTAACTGCAAGGCTCAGAAGAGCCCATACAGCTCTTAACCCCAGTGTGCAGAAAGTGCCAAAACGTGTTTTTCAGCAGAAATAAACATGTTTCTGCAAGTTTGCTCAACCCCATGTAACTTATGGGGTAGTAACAGCTCACTTTTCAAAACGTGTTTTTCAGCCCGAAATAAACACGTTTTTTCAGACAGCTCTATCCCTATGTAACTGCAAGGCTCAGAAGAGCCCACACACTCAGGTCTTAACCCCAGTGTGCTGAAAGTGTCAAAACGTGTTTTTCAGCAGAAATAAACATGTTTCTGCAGGTTTGGTCAACCCCATGTAAGTTATGGGGCAGTAACAGCACACTTTTCAAAACGTGTTTTTCAGCTTGAAATAAACACGTTTTTTCAGACTTCAGAATCTCCATGTAACTGCAAGGCTCAGAAGAGCCCACACACTCAGGTCTTAACCCCAGTGTGCAGAAAGTGCCAAAACTTGTTTTTCAGAAGAAATAAACATGTTTCTGCAAGTTTGGTCAACCCCATGTAAGTTATGGAGCAGTAACATCACACTTTTCAAAACGTGTTTTTCAGCCCGAAATAAGCGCGTTTTTTCAGACAGCTGTATCCCTGTGTAACTGCAAGGCTCAGAAGAGCCCACACACTCAGGTCTTAACCCCAGTGTGCTGAAAGTGTCAAAACGTGTTTTTCAGCAGAAATAAACATGTTTCTGCAAGTTTGGTCACCCCCATGTAAGTTATGGGGCAGTAACAGCACACTTTTCAAAACGAGTTTATCAGCCCGAAATAAACGCGTTTTTCAGACTTCAGAATCCCAATGTAAGTGCAAGGCTCAGAAGAGCCCACACACTCAGCTCTTAACTGCAGTGTGCTGAAAGTGTCAAAACATGTTTTTCAGAAGAAATAAACATGTTTCTGCAAGTTTGGTCAACCCCATGTAACTTATGGGGCAGTAACAGCTCACTTTTCAAAACGTGTTTTTCAGCCCGAAATAAACGCGTTTTTTCAGACAGCTGTATCCCTATGTAACTGCAAGGCTCAGAAGAGCCCACACACTCAGCTCTTAACCCCAGTGTGCAGAAAGTGCCAAAACGTGTTTTTCAGCAGAAATAAACATGTTTCTGCAAGTTTGGTCAACCCCATGTAAGTCATGGGGCAGTAACAGCACACTTTTTAAAACGTGTTTTTCAGCCCGAAATAAACGTGTTTTTTCAGACAGCTGTATCCCTATGTAACTGCAAGGCTCAGAAGAGCCCACACACTCAGGTCTTAACCCCAGTGTGCAGAAAGTGCCAAAACTTGTTTTTCAGCAGAAATAAACATGTTTCTGCAAGTTTGGTCAACTCCATGTAAGTTATGGGGCAGTAACAGCACACTTTTCAAAACGTGTTTTTCAGCCCGAAATAAACGCGTTTTTCAGACTTCAGAATCCCAATGTAACTGCAAGGCTCAGAAGAGCCCACACACTCAGGTCTTAACCCCAGTGTGCTGAAAGTGTCAAAACGTGTTTTTCAGCAGAAATAAAAATGTTTCTGCAAGTTTGGTCAACCCCATGTAAGTTATGGGGCAGTAACAGCACACTTTTCAAAACGTGTCTTTCAGCCCGAAATAAACACGTTTTTTCAGACAGCTGTATCCCTATGTAACTGCAAGGCTCAGAAGAGCCCACACACTCAGCTCTTAACCCCAGTGTGCAGAAAGTGCCAAAACGTGTTTTTCAGCAGAAATAAACATGTTTCTGCAAGTTTGGTCAACCCCATGTAACTTATAGGGCAGTAACAGCTCACTTTTCAAAACGTGTTTTTCAGCCCGAAATAAACGCGTTTTTTCAGACAGCTGTATCCCTATGTAACTGCAAGGCTCAGAAGAGCCCACACACTCAGGTCTTAACCCCAGTGTGCAGAAAGTGCCAAAACGTTTTTTTTAGCAGAAATAAACATGTTTCTGCAAGTTTGGTCAACCCCATGTAAGTTATGGGGCAGTAACATCACACTTTTCAAAACGTATTTTTCAGCCCGAAATAAACACGTTTTTTCAGACTTCAGAATCTCCATGTAACTGCAAGGCTCAGAAGAGCCCACACACTCAGGTCTTAACCCCAGTGTGCTGAAAGTGTCAAAATGTGTTTTTCAGCAGAAATAAACATGTTTCTGCAAGTTTGGTCAACTCCATGTAAGTTATGGGGCAGTAACAGCACACTTTTCAAAACGTGTTTTTCAGCCCGAAATAAACGCGTTTTTCAGACTTCAGAATCCCAATGTAACTGCAAGGCTCAGAAGAGCCCACACACTCAGGTCTTAACCCCAGTGTGCTGAAAGTGTCAAAACGTGTTTTTCAGCAGAAATAAAAATGTTTCTGCAAGTTTGGTCAACCCCATGTAAGTTATGGGGCAGTAACAGCACACTTTTCAAAACGTGTTTTTCAGCCCGAAATAAACACTTTTTTTCAGACAGCTGTATCCCTATGTAACTGCAAGGCTCAGAAGAGCCCACACACTCAGGTCTTAACCCCAGTGTGCTGAAAGTGTCAAAACGTGTTTTTCAGCAGAAATAAACATGTTTCTGCAAGTTTGGTCAACCCCATGTAAGGTATGGGGCAGTAACAGCACACTTTTAAAAACGTGTTTTTCAGCCCGAAATAAACGCGTTTTTCAGACTTCAGAATCCCAATGTAACTGCAAGGCTCAGAAGAGCCCACACACTCAGCTCTTAAACCCAGTGTGCTGAAAGTGTCAGAACGTGTTTTTCAGAAGAAATAAACATGTTTCTGCAAGTTTGGTCAACCCCATGTAAGTTCTGGGGCAGTAACAGCACACTTTTCAAAACGTGTTTTTCAACCCGAAACAAACGCGTTTTTTCAGACAGCTGTATCCCTATGTAACTGCAAGGCTCAGAAGAGCCCACACACTCAGCTCTTAAACCCAGTGTGCTTAAAGTGTCAGAACGTGTTTTTCAGCAGAAATAAACATGTTTCTGCAAGTTTGGTCAACCCCATGTAAGTTATGGGGCAGTAACAGCACACTTTTCAAAACGTGTTTTTCAGCCCGAAATAAACACGTTTTTTCAGACAGCTGTATCCCTATGTAACTGCAAGGCTCAGAAGAGCCCACACACTCAGCTCTTAACCCCAGTGTGCAGAAAGTGCCAAAACGTGTTTTTCAGCAGAAATAAACATGTTTCTGCAAGTTTGGTCAACCCCATGTAACTTATGGGGCAGTAACAGCACACTTTTCAAAACGTGTCTTTCAGCCCGAAATAAACGCGTTTTTTCAGACAGCTGTATCCCTATGTAACTGCAAGGCTCAGAAGAGCCCACACGCTCAGCTCTTAACCCCAGTGTGCAGAAAGTGCCAAAACGTGTTTTTCAGCAGAAATAAACATGTTTCTGCAAGTTTGGTCAACCCCATGTAACTTATAGGGCAGTAACAGCTCACTTTTCAAAACGTGTTTTTCAGCCCGAAATAAACGCGTTTTTTCAGACAGCTGTATCCCTATGTAACTGCAAGGCTCAGAAGAGCCCACACACTCAGGTCTTAACCCCAGTGTGCAGAAAGTGCCAAAACGTTTTTTTTAGCAGAAATAAACATGTTTCTGCAAGTTTGGTCAACCCCATGTAAGTTATGGGGCAGTAACAGCACACTTTTCAAAACGTATTTTTCAGCCCGAAATAAACACGTTTTTTCAGACTTCAGAATCTCCATGTAACTGCAAGGCTCAGAAGAGCCCACACACTCAGGTCTTAACCCCAGTGTGCTGAAAGTGTCAAAATGTGTTTTTCAGCAGAAATAAACATGTTTCTGCAAGTTTGGTCAACCCCATGTAAGTTATGGGTCAGTAACAGCACACTTTTCAAAACGTGTTTTTCAGCCCGAAATAAACACTTTTTTTCAGACAGCTGTATCCCTATGTAACTGCAAGGCTCAGAAGAGCCCACACACTCAGGTCTTAACCCCAGTGTGCTGAAAGTGTCAAAACGTGTTTTTCAGCAGAAATAAACATGTTTCTGCAAGTTTGGTCAACCCCATGTAAGGTATGGGGCAGTAACAGCACACTTTTAAAAACGTGTTTTTCAGCCCGAAATAAACGCGTTTTTCAGTCTTCAGAATCCCAATGTAACTGCAAGGCTCAGAAGAGCCCACACACTCAGCTCTTAAACCCAGTGTGCTGAAAGTGTCAGAACGTGTTTTTCAGAAGAAATAAACATGTTTCTGCAAGTTTGGTCAACCCCATGTAAGTTCTGGGGCAGTAACAGCACACTTTTCAAAACGTGTTTTTCAACCCGAAACAAACGCGTTTTTTCAGACAGCTGTATCCCTATGTAACTGCAAGGCTCAGAAGAGCCCACACACTCAGCTCTTAAACCCAGTGTGCTTAAAGTGTCAGAACGTGTTTTTCAGCAGAAATAAACATGTTTCTGCAAGTTTGGTCAACCCCATGTAAGTTATGGGGCAGTAACAGCACACTTTTCAAAACGTGTTTTTCAGCCCGAAATAAACACGTTTTTTCAGACAGCTGTATCCCTATGTAACTGCAAGGCTCAGAAGAGCCCACACACTCAGCTCTTAACCCCAGTGTGCAGAAAGTGCCAAAACGTTTTTTTTAGCAGAAATAAACATGTTTCTGCAAGTTTGGTCAACCCCATGTAAGTTATGGGGCAGTAACAGCACACTTTTCAAAACGTATTTTTCAGCCCGAAATAAACACGTTTTTTCAGACTTCAGAATCTCCATGTAACTGCAAGGCTCAGAAGAGCCCACACACTCAGGTCTTAACCCCAGTGTGCTGAAAGTGTCAAAATGTGTTTTTCAGCAGAAATAAACATGTTTCTGCAAGTTTGGTCAACCCCATGTAAGTTATGGGTCAGTAACAGCACACTTTTCAAAACGTGTTTTTCAGCCCGAAATAAACACTTTTTTTCAGACAGCTGTATCCCTATGTAACTGCAAGGCTCAGAAGAGCCCACACACTCATGTCTTAACCCCAGTGTGCTGAAAGTGTCAAAACGTGTTTTTCAGCAGAAATAAACATGTTTCTGCAAGTTTGGTCAACCCCATGTAAGGTATGGGGCAGTAACAGCACACTTTTAAAAACGTGTTTTTCAGCCCGAAATAAACGCGTTTTTCAGTCTTCAGAATCCCAATGTAACTGCAAGGCTCAGAAGAGCCCACACACTCAGCTCTTAAACCCAGTGTGCTGAAAGTGTCAGAACGTGTTTTTCAGAAGAAATAAACATGTTTCTGCAAGTTTGGTCAACCCCATGTAAGTTCTGGGGCAGTAACAGCACACTTTTCAAAACGTGTTTTTCAACCCGAAACAAACGCGTTTTTTCAGACAGCTGTATCCCTATGTAACTGCAAGGCTCAGAAGAGCCCACACACTCAGCTCTTAAACCCAGTGTGCTTAAAGTGTCAGAACGTGTTTTTCAGCAGAAATAAACATGTTTCTGCAAGTTTGGTCAACCCCATGTAAGTTATGGGGCAGTAACAGCACACTTTTCAAAACGTGTTTTTCAGCCCGAAATAAACACGTTTTTTCAGACAGCTGTATCCCTATGTAACTGCAAGGCTCAGAAGAGCCCACACACTCAGCTCTTAACCCCAGTGTGCAGAAAGTGCCAAAACGTGTTTTTCAGCAGAAATAAACATGTTTCTGCAAGTTTGGTCAACCCCATGTAACTTATGGGGCAGTAACAGCACACTTTTCAAAACGTGTTTTTCAGCCCGAAATAAACGCGTTTTTTCAGACAGCTGTATCCCTGTGTAACTGCAAGGCTCAGAAGAGCCCACACACTCAGGTCTTAACCCCAGTGTGCAGAAAGTTTCAAAACGTGTTTTTCAGCAGAAATAAACATGTTTCTGCAAGTTTGGTCAACCCCATGTAAGTTATGGGGCAGTAACAGCACACTTTTCAAAACGTGTTTATCAGCCCGAAAAAAACGCGTTTTTTCAGACAGCTGTATCCCTATGTAACTGCAAGGCTCAGAAGAGCCCACACACTCAGCTCTTAACCCCAGTGTGCAGAAAGTGTCAAAACATGTTTTTCAGCAGAAATAAACATGTTTCTGCAAGTTTGGTCAACCCCATGTAAGTTATGGGGCAGTAACAGCACACTTTTCAAAAGGTGTCTTTCAGCCCGAAATAAACGCGTTTTTTCAGACAGCTGTATCCCTATGTAACTGCAAGGCTCAGAAGAGCCCACACAGCTCTTAACCCCAGTGTGCAGAAAGTGCCAAAACGTGTTTTTCAGCAGAAATAAACATGTTTCTGCAAGTTTGGTCAACCCCATGTAACTTATGGGGCAGTAACAGCACACTTTTCAAAACGTGTTTTTCAGCTTGAAATAAACACGTTTTTTCAGACAGCTGTATCCCTATGTAACTGCAAGGCTGAGAAGAGCCCACACACTCAGGTCTTAACCCCAGTGTGCTGAAAGTGTCAAAATGTGTTTTTCAGCAGAAATAAACATGTTTCTGCAAGTTTGGTCAACTCCATGTAAGTTATGGGGCAGTAACAGCACACTTTTCAAAACGTGTTTTTCAGCCCGAAATAAACGCGTTTTTCAGACTTCAGAATTCCAATGTAACTGCAAGGCTCAGAAGAGCCCACACACTCAGGTCTTAACCCCAGTGTGCTGAAAGTGTCAAAACGTGTTTTTCAGCAGAAATAATAATGTTTCTGCAAGTTTGGTCAACCCCATGTAAGTTATGGGGCAGTAACAGCACACTTTTCAAAACGTGTCTTTCAGCCCGAAATAAACGCGTTTTTTCAGACAGCTGTATCCCTATGTAACTGCAAGGCTCAGAAGAGCCCACACACTCAGCTCTTAACCCCAGTGTGCAGAAAGTGCCAAAACGTGTTTTTCAGCAGAAATAAACATGTTTCTGCAAGTTTGGTCAACCCCATGTAACTTATACGGCAGTAACAGCTCACTTTTCAAAACGTGTTTTTCAGCCCGAAATAAACGCGTTTTTTCAGACAGCTGTATCCCTATGTAACTGCAAGGCTCAGAAGAGCCCACACACTCAGGTCTTAACCCCAGTGTGCAGAAAGTGCCAAAACATTTTTTTTAGCAGAAATAAACATGTTTCTGCAAGTTTGGTCAACCCCATGTAAGTTATGGGGCAGTAACAGCACACTTTTCAAAACGTATTTTTCAGCCCGAAATAAACACGTTTTTTCAGACTTCAGAATCTCCATGTAACTGCAAGGCTCAGAAGAGCCCACACACTAAGGTCTTAACCCCAGTGTGCTGAAAGTGTCAAAATGTGTTTTTCAGCAGAAATAAACATGTTTCTGCAAGTTTGGTCAACCCCATGTAAGTTATGGGTCAGTAACAGCACACTTTTCAAAACGTGTTTTTCAGCCCGAAATAAACACTTTTTTTCAGACAGCTGTATCCCTATATAACCGCAAGGCTCAGAAGAGCCCACACACTCAGGTCTTAACCCCAGTGTGCTGAAAGTGTCAAAACATGTTTTTCAGCAGAAATAAACATGTTTCTGCAAGTTTGGTCAACCCCATGTAAGGTATGGGGCAGTAACAGCACACTTTTAAAAACGTGTTTTTCAGCCCGAAATAAACGCGTTTTTCAGACTTCAGAATCCCAATGTAACTGCAAGGCTCAGAAGAGCCCACACACTCAGCTCTTAAACCCAGTGTGCTGAAAGTGTCAGAACGTGTTTTTCAGAAGAAATAAACATGTT
Organism: Lepisosteus platostomus; assembly: GCF_059453375.1. Classification (NCBI taxonomy): domain Eukaryota; kingdom Metazoa; phylum Chordata; class Actinopteri; order Semionotiformes; family Lepisosteidae; genus Lepisosteus; species Lepisosteus platostomus. The sequence goes on from NC_142628.1 coordinate 18,988,495, forward strand.
TCTGCAAGTTTGGTCAACCCCATGTAAGTTCTGGGGCAGTAACAGCACACTTTTCAAAACGTGTTTTTCAACCCGAAACAAACGCGTTTTTCAGACAGCTGTATCCCTATGTAACTGCAAGGCTCAGAAGAGCCCACACACTCAGCTCTTAAACCCAGTGTGCTTAAAGTGTCAGAACGTGTTTTTCAGCAGAAATAAACATGTTTCTGCAAGTTTGGTCAACCCCATGTAAGTTATGGGGCAGTAACAGCACACTTTTCAAAACGTGTTTTTCAGCCCGAAATAAACACGTTTTTTCAGACAGCTGTATCCCTATGTAACTGCAAGGCTCAGAAGAGCCCACACACTCAGCTCTTAACCCCAGTGTGCAGAAAGTGCCAAAACGTGTTTTTCAGCAGAAATAAACATGTTTCTGCAAGTTTGGTCAACCCCATGTAAGTTATTGGGCAGTAACAGCACACTTTTCAAAACGTGTCTTTCAGCCCGAAATAAACGCGTTTTTTCAGACAGCTGTATCCCTATGTAACTGCAAGGCTCAGAAGAGCCCACACACTCAGCTCTTAACCCCAGTGCGCAGAAAGTGTCAAAACATGTTTTTCAGCAGAAATAAACATGTTTCTGCAAGTTTGGTCAACCCCATGTAAGTTATGGGGCAGTAACAGCACACTTTTCAAAAGGTGTCTTTCAGCCCGAAATAAACGCGTTTTTTCAGACAGCTGTATCCCTATGTAACTGCAAGGCTCAGAAGAGCCCACACAGCTCTTAACCCCAGTGTGCAGAAAGTGCCAAAACGTGTTTTTCAGCAGAAATAAACATGTTTCTGCAAGTTTGGTCAACCCCATGTAACTTATGGGGCAGTAACAGCACACTTTTCAAAACGTGTTTTTCAGCTTGAAATAAACACGTTTTTTCAGACAGCTGTATCCCTATGTAACTGCAAGGCTGAGAAGAGCCCACACACTCAGGTCTTAACCCCAGTGTGCTGAAAGTGTCAAAATGTGTTTTTCAGCAGAAATAAACATGTTTCTGCAAGTTTGGTCAACTCCATGTAAGTTATGGGGCAGTAACAGCACACTTTTCAAAACGTGTTTTTCAGCCCGAAATAAACGCGTTTTTCAGACTTCAGAATTCCAATGTAACTGCAAGGCTCAGAAGAGCCCACACACTCAGATCTTAACCCCAGTGTGCTGAAAGTGTCAAAACGTGTTTTTCAGCAGAAATAAAAATGTTTCTGCAAGTTTGGTCAACCCCATGTAAGTTATGGGGCAGTAACAGCACACTTTTCAAAACGTGTCTTTCAGCCCGAAATAAACGCGTTTTTTCAGACAGCTGTATCCCTATGTAACTGCAAGGCTTAGAAGAGCCCACACACTCAGCTCTTAACCCCAGTGTGCAGAAAGTGCCAAAACATTTTTTTTAGCAGAAATAAACATGTTTCTGCAAGTTTGGTCAACCCCATGTAAGTTATGGGGCAGTAACAGCACACTTTTCAAAACGTATTTTTCAGCCCGAAATCAACACGTTTTTTCAGACTTCAGAATCTCCATGTAACTGCAAGGCTCAGAAGAGCCCACACACTAAGGTCTTAACCCCAGTGTGCTGAAAGTGTCAAAATGTGTTTTTCAGCAGAAATAAACATGTTTCTGCAAGTTTGGTCAACCCCATGTAAGTTATGGGGCAGTAACAGCACACTTTTCAAAACGTGTTTTTCAGCCCGAAATAAACACTTTTTTTCAGACAGCTGTATCCCTATATAACTGCAAGGCTCAGAAGAGCCCACACACTCAGGTCTTAACCCCAGTGTGCTGAAAGTGTCAAAACATGTTTTTCAGCAGAAATAAACATGTTTCTGCAAGTTTGGTCAACCCCATGTAAGGTATGGGGCAGTAACAGCACACTTTTAAAAACGTGTTTTTCAGCCCGAAATAAACGCGTTTTTCAGACTTCAGAATCCCAATGTAACTGCAAGGCTCAGAAGAGCCCACACACTCAGCTCTTAAACCCAGTGTGCTGAAAGTGTCAGAACGTGTTTTTCAGAAGAAATAAACATGTTTCTGCAAGTTTGGTCAACCCCATGTAAGTTCTGGGGCAGTAACAGCACACTTTTCAAAACGTGTTTTTCAACCCGAAAAAAACGCGTTTTTCAGACAGCTGTATCCCTATGTAACTGCAAGGCTCAGAAGAGCCCACACACTCAGCTCTTAAACCCAGTGTGCTTAAAGTGTCAGAACGTGTTTTTCAGTAGAAATAAACATGTTTCTGCAAGTTTGGTCAACCCCATGTAAGTTATGGGGCAGTAACAGCACACTTTTCAAAACGTGTTTTTCAGCCCGAAATAAACACGTTTTTTCAGACAGCTGTATCCCTATGTAACTGCAAGGCTCAGAAGAGCCCACACACTCAGCTCTTAACCCCAGTGTGCAGAAAGTGCCAAAACGTGTTTTTCAGCAGAAATAAACATGTTTCTGCAAGTTTGGTCAACCCCATGTAAGTTATTGGGCAGTAACAGCACACTTTTCAAAACGTGTCTTTCAGCCCGAAATAAACGCGTTTTTTCAGACAGCTGTATCCCTATGTAACTGCAAGGCTCAGAAGAGCCCACACACTCAGCTCTTAACCCCAGTGTGCAGAAAGTGCCAAAACGTGTTTTTCAGCAGAAATAAACATGTTTCTGCAAGTTTGGTCAACCCCATGTAACTTATAGGGCAGTAACAGCTCACTTTTCAAAACGTGTTTTTCAGCCCGAAATAAACGCGTTTTTTCAGACAGCTGTATCCCTATGTAACTGCAAGGCTCAGAAGAGCCCACACACTCAGGTCTTAACCCCAGTGTGCAGAAAGTGCCAAAACGTTTTTTTTAGCAGAAATAAACATGTTTCTGCAAGTTTGGTCAACCCCATGTAAGTTATGGGGCAGTAACAGCACACTTTTCAAAACGTATTTTTCAGCCCGAAATAAACACGTTTTTTCAGACTTCAGAATCTCCATGTAACTGCAAGGCTCAGAAGAGCCCACACGCTAAGGTCTTAACCCCAGTGTGCTGAAAGTGTCAAAATGTGTTTTTCAGCAGAAATAAACATGTTTCTGCAAGTTTGGTCAACCCCATGTAAGTTATGGGGCAGTAACAGCACACTTTTCAAAACGTGTTTTTCAGCCCGAAATAAACACTTTTTTTCAGACAGCTGTATCCCTATGTAACTGCAAGGCTCAGAAGAGCCCACACACTCAGGTCTTAACCCCAGTGTGCTGAAAGTGTCAAAACGTGTTTTTCAGCAGAAATAAACATGTTTCTGCAAGTTTGGTCAACCCCATGTAAGGTATGGGGCAGTAACAGCACACTTTTAAAAACGTGTTTTTCAGCCCGAAATAAACGCGTTTTTCAGACTTCAGAATCCCAATGTAACTGCAAGGCTCAGAAGAGCCCACACACTCAGCTCTTAAACCCAGTGTGCTGAAAGTGTCAGAACGTGTTTTTCAGAAGAAATAAACATGTTTCTGCAAGTTTGGTCAACCCCATGTAAGTTCTGGGGCAGTAACAGCACACTTTTCAAAACGTGTTTTTCAACCCGAAACAAACGCGTTTTTTCAGACAGCTGTATCCCTATGTAACTGCAAGGCTCAGAAGAGCCCACACACTCAGCTCTTAAACCCAGTGTGCTTAAAGTGTCAGAACGTGTTTTTCAGCAGAAATAAACATGTTTCTGCAAGTTTGGTCAACCCCATGTAAGTTATGGGGCAGTAACAGCACACTTTTCAAAACGTGTTTTTCAGCCCAAAATAAACACGTTTTTTCAGACAGCTGTATCCCTATGTAACTGCAAGGCTCAGAAGAGCCCACACACTCAGCTCTTAACCCCAGTGTGCAGAAAGTGCCAAAACGTGTTTTTCAGCAGAAATAAACATGTTTCTGCAAGTTTGGTCAACCCCATGTAACTTATGGGGCAGTAACAGCACACTTTTCAAAACGTGTCTTTCAGCCCGAAATAAACGCGTTTTTTCAGACAGCTGTATCCCTATGTAACTGCAAGGCTCAGAAGAGCCCACACACTCAGCTCTTAACCCCAGTGTGCAGAAAGTGCCAAAACGTGTTTTTCAGCAGAAATAAACATGTTTCTGCAAGTTTGGTCAACCCCATGTAACTTATAGGGCAGTAACAGCTCACTTTTCAAAACGTGTTTTTCAGCCCGAAATAAACGCGTTTTTTCAGACAGCTGTATCCCTATGTAACTGCAAGGCTCAGAAGAGCCCACACACTCAGGTCTTAACCCCAGTGTGCAGAAAGTGCCAAAACGTTTTTTTTAGCAGAAATAAACATGTTTCTGCAAGTTTGGTCAACCCCATGTAAGTTATGGGGCAGTAACAGCACACTTTTCAAAACGTATTTTTCAGCCCGAAATAAACACGTTTTTTCAGACTTCAGAATCTCCATGTAACTGCAAGGCTCAGAAGAGCCCACACACTAAGGTCTTAACCCCAGTGTGCTGAAAGTGTCAAAATGTGTTTTTCAGCAGAAATAAACATGTTTCTGCAAGTTTGGTCAACCCCATGTAAGTTATGGGGCAGTAACAGCACACTTTTCAAAACGTGTTTTTCAGCCCGAAATAAACACTTTTTTTCAGACAGCTGTATCCCTATGTAACTGCAAGGCTCAGAAGAGCCCACACACTCAGGTCTTAACCCCAGTGTGCTGAAAGTGTCAAAACGTGTTTTTCAGCAGAAATAATCATGTTTCTGCAAGTTTGGTCAACCCCATGTAAGGTATGGGGCAGTAACAGCACACTTTTAAAAACGTGTTTTTCAGCCCGAAATAAACGCGTTTTTCAGACTTCAGAATCCCAATGTAACTGCAAGGCTCAGAAGAGCACACACACTCAGCTCTTAAACCCAGTGTGCTGAAAGTGTCAGAACGTGTTTTTCAGAAGAAATAAACATGTTTCTGCAAGTTTGGTCAACCCCATGTAAGTTCTGGGGCAGTAACAGCACACTTTTCAAAACGTGTTTTTCAACCCGAAACAAACGCGTTTTTTCAGACAGCTGTATCCCTATGTAACTGCAAGGCTCAGAAGAGCCCACACACTCAGCTCTTAAACCCAGTGTGCTTAAAGTGTCAGAACGTGTTTTTCAGCAGAAATAAACATTTTTCTGCAAGTTTGGTCAACCCCATGTAAGTTATGGGGCAGTAACAGCACACTTTTCAAAACGTGTTTTTCAGCCCGAAATAAACACGTTTTTTCAGACAGCTGTATCCCTATGTAACTGCAAGGCTCAGAAGAGCCCACACACTCAGCTCTTAACCCCAGTGTGCAGAAAGTGCCAAAACGTGTTTTTCAGCAGAAATAAACATGTTTCTGCAAGTTTGGTCAACCCCATGTAACTTATGGGGCAGTAACAGCACACTTTTCAAAACGTGTTTTTCAGCCCGAAATAAACGCGTTTTTTCAGACAGCTGTATCCCTATGTAACTGCAAGGCTCAGAAGAGCCCACACACTCAGCTCTTAACCCCAGTGTGCAGAAAGTGCCAAAACGTGTTTTTCAGCAGAAATAAACATGTTTCTGCAAGTTTGGTCAACCCCATGTAAGTTCTGGGGCAGTAACAGCACACTTTTCAAAACGTGTTTTTCAACCCGAAACAAATGCGTTTTTCAGACAGCTGTATCCCTATGTAACTGCAAGGCTCAGAAGAGCCCACACACTCAGCTCTTAAACCCAGTGTGCTTAAAGTGTCAGAACGTGTTTTTCAGCAGAAATAAACATGTTTCTGCAAGTTTGGTCAACCCCATGTAAGTTATGGGGCAGTAACAGCACACTTTTCAAAACGTGTTTTTCAGCCCGAAATAAACACGTTTTTTCAGACAGCTGTATCCCTATGTAACTGCAAGGCTCAGAAGAGCCCACACACTCAGCTCTTAACCCCAGTGTGCAGAAAGTGCCAAAACGTGTTTTTCAGCAGAAATAAACATGTTTCTGCAAGTTTGGTCAACCCCATGTAAGTTATGGGGCAGTAACAGCACACTTTTCAAAACGTGTTTTTCAGCCCGAAATAAACACGTTTTTTCAGACAGCTGTATCCCTATGTAACTGCAAGGCTCAGAAGAGCCCACACACTCAGCTCTTAACCCCAGTGTGCTGAAAGTGTCAAAACGTGTTTTTCAGCAGAAATAATCATGTTTCTGCAAGTTTGGTCAACCCCATGTAAGGTATGGGGCAGTAACAGCACACTTTTAAAAACGTGTTTTTCAGCCCGAAATAAACGCGTTTTTCAGACTTCAGAATCCCAATGTAACTGCAAGGCTCAGAAGAGCACACACACTCAGCTCTTAAACCCAGTGTGCTGAAAGTGTCAGAACGTGTTTTTCAGAAGAAATAAACATGTTTCTGCAAGTTTGGTCAACCCCATGTAAGTTCTGGGGCAGTAACAGCACACTTTTCAAAACGTGTTTTTCAACCCGAAACAAACGCGTTTTTTCAGACAGCTGTATCCCTATGTAACTGCAAGGCTCAGAAGAGCCCACACACTCAGCTCTTAAACCCAGTGTGCTTAAAGTGTCAGAACGTGTTTTTCAGCAGAAATAAACATTTTTCTGCAAGTTTGGTCAACCCCATGTAAGTTATGGGGCAGTAACAGCACACTTTTCAAAACGTGTTTTTCAGCCCGAAATAAACACGTTTTTTCAGACAGCTGTATCCCTATGTAACTGCAAGGCTCAGAAGAGCCCACACACTCAGCTCTTAACCCCAGTGTGCAGAAAGTGCCAAAACGTGTTTTTCAGCAGAAATAAACATGTTTCTGCAAGTTTGGTCAACCCCATGTAACTTATGGGGCAGTAACAGCACACTTTTCAAAACGTGTTTTTCAGCCCGAAATAAACGCGTTTTTTCAGATAGCTGTATCCCTATGTAACTGCAAGGCTCAGAAGAGCCCACACACTCAGCTCTTAACCCCAGTGTGCAGAAAGTGCCAAAACGTGTTTTTCAGCAGAAATAAACATGTTTCTGCAAGTTTGGTCAACCCCATGTAAGTTCTGGGGCAGTAACAGCACACTTTTAAAAACGTGTTTTTCAACCCGAAACAAACGCGTTTTTCAGACAGCTGTATCCCTATGTAACTGCAAGGCTCAGAAGAGCCCACACACTCAGCTCTTAAACCCAGTGTGCTTAAAGTGTCAGAACGTGTTTTTCAGCAGAAATAAACATGTTTCTGCAAGTTTGGTCAACCCCATGTAAGTTATGGGGCAGTAACAGCACACTTTTCAAAACGTGTTTTTCAGCCCGAAATAAACACGTTTTTTCAGACAGCTGTATCCCTATGTAACTGCAAGGCTCAGAAGAGCCCACACACTCAGCTCTTAACCCCAGTGTGCAGAAAGTGCCAAAACGTGTTTTTCAGCAGAAATAAACATGTTTCTGCAAGTTTGGTCAACCCCATGTAAGTTATTGGGCTGTAACAGCACACTTTTCAAAACGTGTCTTTCAGCCCGAAATAAACGCGTTTTTTCAGACAGCTGTATCCCTATGTAACTGCAAGGCTCAGAAGAGCCCACACACTCAGCTCTTAACCCCAGTGTGCAGAAAGTGCCAAAACGTGTTTTTCAGCAGAAATAAACATGTTTCTGCAAGTTTGGTCAACCCCATGTAACTTATAGGGCAGTAACAGCTCACTTTTCAAAACGTGTTTTTCAGCCCGAAATAAACGCGTTTTTTCAGACAGCTGTATCCCTATGTAACTGCAAGGCTCAGAAGAGCCCACACACTCAGGTCTTAACCCCAGTGTGCAGAAAGTGCCAAAACGTTTTTTTTAGCAGAAATAAACATGTTTCTGCAAGTTTGGTCAACCCCATGTAAGTTATGGGGCAGTAACAGCACACTTTTCAAAACGTATTTTTCAGCCCGAAATAAACACGTTTTTTCAGACTTCAGAATCTCCATGTAACTACAAGGCTCAGAAGAGCCCACACGCTAAGGTCTTAACCCCAGTGTGCTGAAAGTGTCAAAATGTGTTTTTCAGCAGAAATAAACATGTTTCTGCAAGTTTGGTCAACCCCATGTAAGTTATGGGGCAGTAACAGCACACTTTTCAAAACGTGTTTTTCAGCCCGAAATAAACACTTTTTTTCAGACAGCTGTATCCCTATGTAACTGCAAGGCTCAGAAGAGCCCACACACTCAGCTCTTAACCCCAGTGTGCAGAAAGTGCCAAAACGTGTTTTTCAGCAGAAATAAACATGTTTCTGCAAGTTTGGTCAACCCCATGTAACTTATAGGGCAGTAACAGCTCACTTTTCAAAACGTGTTTTTCAGCCCGAAATAAACGCGTTTTTTCAGACAGCTGTATCCCTATGTAACTGCAAGGCTCAGAAGAGCCCACACACTCAGGTCTTAACCCCAGTGTGCAGAAAGTGCCAAAACGTTTTTTTTAGCAGAAATAAACATGTTTCTGCAAGTTTGGTCAACCCCATGTAAGTTATGGGGCAGTAACAGCACACTTTTCAAAACGTATTTTTCAGCCCGAAATAAACACGTTTTTTCAGACTTCAGAATCTCCATGTAACTGCAAGGCTCAGAAGAGCCCACACACTAAGGTCTTAACCCCAGTGTGCTGAAAGTGTCAAAATGTGTTTTTCAGCAGAAATAAACATGTTTCTGCAAGTTTGGTCAACCCCATGTAAGTTATGGGGCAGTAACAGCACACTTTTCAAAACGTGTTTTTCAGCCCGAAATAAACACTTTTTTTCAGACAGCTGTATCCCTATGTAACTGCAAGGCTCAGAAGAGCCCACACACTCAGGTCGTAACCCCAGTGTGCTGAAAGTGTCAAAACGTGTTTTTCAGCAGAAATAATCATGTTTCTGCAAGTTTGGTCAACCCCATGTAAGGTATGGGGCAGTAACAGCACACTTTTAAAAACGTGTTTTTCAGCCCGAAATAAACGCGTTTTTCAGACTTCAGAATCCCAATGTAACTGCAAGGCTCAGAAGAGCACACACACTCAGCTCTTAAACCCAGTGTGCTGAAAGTGTCAGAACGTGTTTTTCAGAAGAAATAAACATGTTTCTGCAAGTTTGGTCAACCCCATGTAAGTTCTGGGGCAGTAACAGCACACTTTTCAAAACGTGTTTTTCAACCCGAAACAAACGCGTTTTTTCAGACAGCTGTATCCCTATGTAACTGCAAGGCTCAGAAGAGCCCACACACTCAGCTCTTAAACCCAGTGTGCTTAAAGTGTCAGAACGTGTTTTTCAGCAGAAATAAACATTTTTCTGCAAGTTTGGTCAACCCCATGTAAGTTATGGGGCAGTAACAGCACACTTTTCAAAACGTGTTTTTCAGCCCGAAATAAACACGTTTTTTCAGACAGCTGTATCCCTATGTAACTGCAAGGCTCAGAAGAGCCCACACACTCAGCTCTTAACCCCAGTGTGCAGAAAGTGCCAAAACGTGTTTTTCAGCAGAAATAAACATGTTTCTGCAAGTTTGGTCAACCCCATGTAACTTATGGGGCAGTAACAGCACACTTTTCAAAACGTGTTTTTCAGCCCGAAATAAACGCGTTTTTTCAGACAGCTGTATCCCTGTGTAACTGCAAGGCTCAGAAGAGCCCACACACTCAGGTCTTAACCCCAGTGTGCAGAAAGTTTCAAAACGTGTTTTTCAGCAGAAATAAACATGTTTCTGCAAGTTTGGTCAACCCCATGTAAGTTATGGGGCAGTAACAGCACACTGTTCAAAACGTGTCTTTCAGCCCGAAATAAACACGTTTTTTCAGACAGCTGTATCCCTATGTAACTGCAAGGCTCAGAAGAGCCCACACACTCAGCTCTTAACCCCAGTGTGCAGAAAGTGCCAAAACGTGTTTTTCAGCAGAAATAAACATGTTTCTGCAAGTTTGGTCAACCCCATGTAAGTTATGGGGCAATAACAGCTCACTTTTAAAAACGTGTTTTTCAGCCCGAAATAAACGAGTTTTTCAGACTTCAGAATCCCAATGTAACTGCAAGGCTCCGAAGAGCCCACACACTCAGGTCTTAACCCCAGTGTGCTGAAAGTGTCAAAACGTGTTTTTCACCAGAAATAAACGTTTCTGCAAGTTTGGTCAACCCCATGTAAGTTAATGGGCAGTAACAGCACACTTTTCAAAACGTGTTTTTCAGCCCGAAATAAACACGTTTTTTTAGACAGCTGTATCCCTATGTAACTGCAAGGCTCAGAAGAGCCCACACACTCAGCTCTTAACCCCAGTGTGCTGAAAGTGTCAGAATGTGTTTTTCAGCAGAAATAAACATGTTTCTGCAAGTTTGGTCAACCCCATGTAAGTTATGGGGCAGTAACAGCACACTTTTCAAAACGTGTTTTTCAGCCCGAAATAAACACGTTTTTTTAGACAGCTGTATCCCTATGTAACTGCAAGGCTCAGAAGAGCCCACACACTCAGCTCTTAACCCCAGTGTGCAGAAAGTGCCAAAACGTGTTTTTCAGCAGAAATAAACATGTTTCTGCAAGTTTGGTCAACCCCATGTAAGTTATGGGGCAGTAACAGCACACTTTTCAAAACGTGTTTTTCAGCCCGAAATAAACACGTTTTTTCAGACAGCTGTATCCCTATGTAACTGCAAGGCTCAGAAGAGCCCACACACTCAGGTCATAACCCCAGTGTGCAGAAAGTGCCAAAACCTGTTTTTTAGCAGAAATAAACATGTTTCTGCAAGTTTGGTCAACCCCATGTAAGTTATGGGGCAGTAACAGCACACTTTTCAAAACGTATTTTTCAGCCCGAAAGAAACACGTTTTTTCAGACTTCACAATCTCCATGTAACTGCAAGGCTCAGAAGAGCCCACACACTCAGGTCTTAACCCCAGTGTGCTGAAAGTGTCAAAACGTGTTTTTCAGCAGAAATAAGCATATTTCTGCAAGTTTGGTCAACCCCATGTAAGTTATGGGGCAGTAACAGCTCACTTTTCAAAACTTGCTTTTCAGCTTGAAAAAAACGCGTTTTTTCAGACATCAGAATTCCAATGTAACTGCAAGGCTCAGAAGAGCCCACACACTCAGCTCTTAACCCCAGTGTGCTGAAAGTGTCAAAATGTGTTTTTCAGCAGAAATAAACATGTTTCTGTAAGTTTGGTCAACCCCATGTAAGTTATGGGGCAGTAACAGCACACTTTTCAAAACGTGTTTTTCAGCCCGAAATAAATACGTTTTTTCAGACAGCTGTATCCCTATGTAACTGCAAGGCTCAGAAGAGCCCACACACTCAGCTCTTAACCCCAGTGTGCAGAAAGTGCCAAAACGTGTTTTTCAGCAGAAGTAAACATGTTTCTGCAAGTTTGGTCAACCCCATGTAAGTTATGGAGCAGTAACAGCACACTTTTCAAAACGATTTTTTCAGCCCGAAATAAACACGTTTTTTCAGACAACTGTATCCCTATGTAACTGCAAGGCTCGGAAGAGCCCACACACTCAGCTCTTAACCCCAGTGTGCAGAAAGTGCCAAAACGTTTTTTTTAGCAGAAATAAACATGTTTCTGCAAGTTTGGTCAACCCCATGTAAGTTATGGGGCAGTAACAGCACACTTTTCAAAACGTATTTTTCAGCCCGAAATAAATGCATTTTTTCAGACTTCAGAATCTCCATGTAACTGCAAGGCTCAGAAGAGCCCACACACTAAGGTCTTAACCCCAGTGTGCTGAAAGTGTCAAAATGTGTTTTTCAGCAGAAATAAACATGTTTCTGCAAGTTTGGTCAACCCCATGTAAGTTATGGGGCAGTAACAGCACACTTTTCAAAACGTGTTTTTCAGCCCGAAATAAACACTTTTTTTCAGACAGCTGTATCCCTATGTAACTGCAAGGCTCAGAAGAGCCCACACACTCAGGTCTTAACCCCAGTGTGCTGAAAGTGTCAAAACGTGTTTTTCAGCAGAAATAAACATGTTTCTGCAAGTTTGGTCAACCCCATGTAAGGTATGGGGCAGTAACAGCACACTTTTAAAAACGTGTTTTTCAGCCCGAAATAAACGCGTTTTTCAGACTTCAGAATCCCAATGTAACTGCAAGGCTCAGAAGAGCCCACACACTCAGCTCTTAAACCCAGTGTGCTGAAAGTGTCAGAACGTGTTTTTCAGAAGAAATAAACATGTTTCTGCAAGTTTGGTCAACCCCATGTAAGTTCTGGGGCAGTAACAGCACACTTTTCAAAACGTGTTTTTCAACCCGAAACAAACGCGTTTTTTCAGACAGCTGTATCCCTATGTAACTGCAAGGCTCAGAAGAGCCCACACACTCAGCTCTTAAACCCAGTGTGCTTAAAGTGTCAGAACGTGTTTTTCAGCAGAAATAAACATGTTTCTGCAAGTTTGGTCAACCCCATGTAAGTTATGGGGCAGTAACAGCACACTTTTCAAAACGTGTTTTTCAGCCCGAAATAAACACGTTTTTTCAGACAGCTGTATCCCTATGTAACTGCAAGGCTCAGAAGAGCCCACACACTCAGCTCTTAACCCCAGTGTGCAGAAAGTGCCAAAACGTGTTTTTCAGCAGAAATAAACATGTTTCTGCAAGTTTGGTCAACCCCATGTAACTTATGGGGCAGTAACAGCACACTTTTCAAAACGTGTCTTTCAGCCCGAAATAAACGCGTTTTTTCAGACAGCTGTATCCCTATGTAACTGCAAGGCTCAGAAGAGCCCACACACTCAGCTCTTAACCCCAGTGTGCAGAAAGTGCCAAAACGTGTTTTTCAGCAGAAATAAACATGTTTCTGCAAGTTTGGTCAACCCCATGTAACTTATAGGGCAGTAACAGCTCACTTTTCAAAACGTGTTTTTCAGCCCGAAATAAACGCGTTTTTTCAGACAGCTGTATCCCTATGTAACTGCAAGGCTCAGAAGAGCCCACACACTCAGCTCTTAACCCCAGTGTGCTGAAAGTGTCAGAATGTGTTTTTCAGCAGAAATAAACATGTTTCTGCAAGTTTGGTCAACCCCATGTAAGTTATGGGGCAGTAACAGCACACTTTTCAAAACGTGTTTTTCAGCCCGAAATAAACACGTTTTTTTAGACAGCTGTATCCCTATGTAACTGCAAGGCTCAGAAGAGCCCACACACTCAGGTCATAACCCCAGTGTGCAGAAAGTGCCAAAACCTGTTTTTTAGCAGAAATAAACATGTTTCTGCAAGTTTGGTCAACCCCATGTAAGTTATGGGGCAGTAACAGCACACTTTTCAAAACGTATTTTTCAGCCCGAAAGAAACACGTTTTTTCAGACTTCACAATCTCCATGTAACTGCAAGGCTCAGAAGAGCCCACACACTCAGGTCTTAACCCCAGTGTGCTGAAAGTGTCAAAACGTGTTTTTCAGCAGAAATAAGCATATTTCTGCAAGTTTGGTCAACCCCATGTAAGTTATGGGGCAGTAACAGCTCACTTTTCAAAACGTGCTTTTCAGCTTGAAAAAAACGCGTTTTTTCAGACTTCAGAATTCCAATGTAACTGCAAGGCTCAGAAGAGCCCACACACTCAGCTCTTAACCCCAGTGTGCTGAAAGTGTCAAAATGTGTTTTTCAGCAGAAATAAACATGTTTCTGTAAGTTTGGTCAACCCCATGTAAGTTATGGGGCAGTAACAGCACACTTTTCAAAACGTGTTTTTCAGCCCGAAATAAACACGTTTTTTCAGACAGCTGTATCCCTATGTAACTGCAAGGCTCAGAAGAGCCCACACACTCAGCTCTTAACCCCAGTGTGCAGAAAGTGCCAAAACGTGTTTTTCAGCAGAAATAAACATGTTTCTGCAAGTTTGGTCAACCCCATGTAAGTTATGGGGCAGTAACAGCACACTTTTCAAAACGTGCTTTTCAGCTTGAAAAAAACGCGTTTTTTCAGACTTCAGAATTCCAATGTAACTGCAAGGCTCAGAAGAGCCCACACACTCAGCTCTTAACCCCAGTGTGCTGAAAGTGTCAAAATGTGTTTTTCAGCAGAAATAAACATGTTTCTGTAAGTTTGGTCAACCCCATGTAAGTTATGGGGCAGTAACAGCTCACTTTTCAAAACGTGCTTTTCAGCTTGAAAAAAACGCGTTTTTTCAGACTTCAGAATTCCAATGTAACTGCAAGGCTCAGAAGAGCCCACACACTCAGCTCTTAACCCCAGTGTGCTGAAAGTGTCAAAATGTGTTTTTCAGCAGAAATAAACATGTTTCTGTAAGTTTGGTCAACCCCATGTAAGTTATGGGGCAGTAACAGCACACTTTTCAAAACGTGTTTTTCAGCCCGAAATAAACGCGTTTTTTCAGACAGCTGTATCCCTGTGTAACTGCAAGGCTCAGAAGAGCCCACACACTCAGGTCTTAACCCCAGTGTGCAGAAAGTTTCAAAACGTGTTTTTCAGCAGAAATAAACATGTTTCTGCAAGTTTGGTCAACCCCATGTAAGTTATGGGGCAGTAACAGCACACTGTTCAAAACGTGTCTTTCAGCCCGAAATAAACGCGTTTTTTCAGACAGCTGTATCCCTATGTAACTGCAAGGCTCAGAAGAGCCCACACACTCAGCTCTTAACCCCAGTGTGCAGAAAGTGCCAAAACGTGTTTTTCAGCAGAAATAAACATGTTTCTGCAAGTTTGGTCAACCCCATGTAAGTTATGGGGCAATAACAGCTCACTTTTAAAAACGTGTTTTTCAGCCCGAAATAAACGAGTTTTTCAGACTTCAGAATCCCAATGTAACTGCAAGGCTCCGAAGAGCCCACACACTCAGGTCTTAACCCCAGTGTGCTGAAAGTGTCAAAACGTGTTTTTCACCAGAAATAAACGTTTCTGCAAGTTTGGTCAACCCCATGTAAGTTAATGGGCAGTAACAGCACACTTTTCAAAACGTGTTTTTCAGCCCGAAATAAACATGTTTTTTTAGACAGCTGTATCCCTATGTAACTGCAAGGCTCAGAAGAGCCCACACACTCAGCTCTTAACCCCAGTGTGCTGAAAGTGTCAGAATGTGTTTTTCAGCAGAAATAAACATGTTTCTGCAAGTTTGGTCAACCCCATGTAAGTTATGGGGCAGTAACAGCACACTTTTCAAAACGTGTTTTTCAGCCCGAAATAAACACGTTTTTTTAGACAGCTGTATCCCTATGTAACTGCAAGGCTCAGAAGAGCCCACACACTCAGCTCTTAACCCCAGTGTGCAGAAAGTGCCAAAACGTGTTTTTCAGCAGAAATAAACATGTTTCTGCAAGTTTGGTCAACCCCATGTAAGTTATGGGGCAGTAACAGCACACTTTTCAAAACGTGTTTTTCAGCCCGAAATAAACACGTTTTTTCAGACAGCTGTATCCCTATGTAACTGCAAGGCTCAGAAGAGCCCACACACTCAGGTCATAACCCCAGTGTGCAGAAAGTGCCAAAACCTGTTTTTTAGCAGAAATAAACATGTTTCTGCAAGTTTGGTCAACCCCATGTAAGTTATGGGGCAGTAACAGCACACTTTTCAAAACGTATTTTTCAGCCCGAAAGAAACACGTTTTTTCAGACTTCACAATCTCCATGTAACTGCAAGGCTCAGAAGAGCCCACACACTCAGGTCTTAACCCCAGTGTGCTGAAAGTGTCAAAACGTGTTTTTCAGCAGAAATAAGCATATTTCTGCAAGTTTGGTCAACCCCATGTAAGTTATGGGGCAGTAAGAGCTCACTTTTCAAAACGTGCTTTTCAGCTTGAAAAAAACGCGTTTTTTCAGACATCAGAATTCCAATGTAACTGCAAGGCTCAGAAGAGCCCACACACTCAGCTCTTAACCCCAGTGTGCTGAAAGTGTCAAAATGTGTTTTTCAGCAGAAATAAACATGTTTCTGTAAGTTTGGTCAACCCCATGTAAGTTATGGGGCAGTAACAGCACACTTTTCAAAACGTGTTTTTCAGCCCGAAATAAATACGTTTTTTCAGACAGCTGTATCCCTATGTAACTGCAAGGCTCAGAAGAGCCCACACACTCAGCTCTTAACCCCAGTGTGCAGAAAGTGCCAAAACGTGTTTTTCAGCAGAAATAAACATGTTTCTGCAAGTTTGGTCAACCCCATGTAAGTTATGGGGCAGTAACAGCACACTTTTCAAAACGATTTTTTCAGCCCGAAATAAACACGTTTTTTCAGACAACTGTATCCCTATGTAACTGCAAGGCTCGGAAGAGCCCACACACTCAGCTCTTAACCCCAGTGTGCAGAAAGTGCCAAAACGTTTTTTTTAGCAGAAATAAACATGTTTCTGCAAGTTTGGTCAACCCCATGTAAGTTATGGGGCAGTAACAGCACACTTTTCAAAACGTATTTTTCAGCCCGAAATAAATGCATTTTTTCAGACTTCAGAATCTCCATGTAACTGCAAGGCTCAGAAGAGCCCACACACTAAGGTCTTAACCCCAGTGTGCTGAAAGTGTCAAAATGTGTTTTTCAGCAGAAATAAACATGTTTCTGCAAGTTTGGTCAACCCCATGTAAGTTATGGGGCAGTAACAGCACACTTTTCAAAACGTGTTTTTCAGCCCGAAATAAACACTTTTTTTCAGACAGCTGTATCCCTATGTAACTGCAAGGCTCAGAAGAGCCCACACACTCAGGTCTTAACCCCAGTGTGCTGAAAGTGTCAAAACGTGTTTTTCAGCAGAAATAAACATGTTTCTGCAAGTTTGGTCAACCCCATGTAAGGTATGGGGCAGTAACAGCACACTTTTAAAAACGTGTTTTTCAGCCCGAAATAAACGCGTTTTTCAGACTTCAGAATCCCAATGTAACTGCAAGGCTCAGAAGAGCCCACACACTCAGCTCTTAAACCCAGTGTGCTGAAAGTGTCAGAACGTGTTTTTCAGAAGAAATAAACATGTTTCTGCAAGTTTGGTCAACCCCATGTAAGTTCTGGGGCAGTAACAGCACACTTTTCAAAACGTGTTTTTCAACCCGAAACAAACGCGTTTTTTCAGACAGCTGTATCCCTATGTAACTGCAAGGCTCAGAAGAGCCCACACACTCAGCTCTTAAACCCAGTGTGCTTAAAGTGTCAGAACGTGTTTTTCAGCAGAAATAAACATGTTTCTGCAAGTTTGGTCAACCCCATGTAAGTTATGGGGCAGTAACAGCACACTTTTCAAAACGTGTTTTTCAGCCCGAAATAAACACGTTTTTTCAGACAGCTGTATCCCTATGTAACTGCAAGGCTCAGAAGAGCCCACACACTCAGCTCTTAACCCCAGTGTGCAGAAAGTGCCAAAACGTGTTTTTCAGCAGAAATAAACATGTTTCTGCAAGTTTGGTCAACCCCATGTAACTTATGGGGCAGTAACAGCACACTTTTCAAAACGTGTCTTTCAGCCCGAAATAAACGCGTTTTTTCAGACAGCTGTATCCCTATGTAACTGCAAGGCTCAGAAGAGCCCACACACTCAGCTCTTAACCCCAGTGTGCAGAAAGTGCCAAAACGTGTTTTTCAGCAGAAATAAACATGTTTCTGCAAGTTTGGTCAACCCCATGTAACTTATAGGGCAGTAACAGCTCACTTTTCAAAACGTGTTTTTCAGCCCGAAATAAACGCGTTTTTTCAGACAGCTGTATCCCTATGTAACTGCAAGGCTCAGAAGAGCCCACACACTCAGCTCTTAACCCCAGTGTGCTGAAAGTGTCAGAATGTGTTTTTCAGCAGAAATAAACATGTTTCTGCAAGTTTGGTCAACCCCATGTAAGTTATGGGGCAGTAACAGCACACTTTTCAAAACGTGTTTTTCAGCCCGAAATAAACACGTTTTTTTAGACAGCTGTATCCCTATGTAACTGCAAGGCTCAGAAGAGCCCACACACTCAGGTCATAACCCCAGTGTGCAGAAAGTGCCAAAACCTGTGTTTTAGCAGAAATAAACATGTTTCTGCAAGTTTGGTCAACCCCATGTAAGTTATGGGTCAGTAACAGCTCACTTTTCAAAACGTGTTTTTCAGCCCGAAATAAACGCGTTTTTTCAGACAGCTGTATCCCTATGTAACTGCAAGGCTCAGAAGAGCCCACACACTCAGGTCATAACCCCAGTGTGCAGAAAGTGCCAAAACCTGTGTTTTAGCAGAAATAAACATGTTTCTGCAAGTTTGGTCAACCCCATGTAAGTTATGGGCAGTAAGAGCACACTGTTCAAAACGTGTCTTTCAGCCCGAAATAAACGCGTTTTTTCAGACAGCTGTATCCCTATGTAACTGCAAGGCTCAGAAGAGCCCACACACTCAGCTCTTAACCCCAGTGTGCAGAAAGTGCCAAAACGTGTTTTTCAGCAGAAATAAACATGTTTCTGCAAGTTTGGTCAACCCCATGTAAGTTATGGGGCAATAACAGCTCACTTTTAAAAACGTGTTTTTCAGCCCGAAATAAACGAGTTTTTCAGACTTCAGAATCCCAATGTAACTGCAAGGCTCCGAAGAGCCCACACACTCAGGTCTTAACCCCAGTGTGCTGAAAGTGTCAAAACGTGTTTTTCAGCAGAAATAAACATGTTTCTGTAAGTTTGGTCAACCCCATGTAAGTTATGGGGCAGTAACAGCTCACTTTTCAAAACGTGTTTTTCAGCCCGAAATAAACGCGTTTTTTCAGACAGCTGTATCCCTATGTAACTGCAAGGCTCAGAAGAGCCCACACACTAAGGTCTTAACCCCAGTGTGCTGAAAGTGTCAAAACGTGTTTTTCAGCAGAAATAAACATGTTTCTGCAAGTTTGGTCAACCCCATGTAAGTTATGGGGCAGTAACAGCACACTTTTCAAAACGTGTTTTTCAGCCCGAAATAAACACGTTTTTTCAGACAGCTGTATCCCTATGTAACTGCAAGGCTCGGAAGAGCCCACACACTCAGCTCTTAACCCCAGTGTGCAGAAAGTGCCAAAACGTTTTTTTTAGCAGAAATAAACATGTTTCTGCAAGTTTGGTCAACCCCATGTAAGTTATGGGGCAGTAACAGCACACTTTTCAAAACGTATTTTTCAGCCCGAAAGAAACACGTTTTTTCAGACTTCACAATCTCCATGTAACTGCAAGGCTCAGAAGAGCCCACACACTCAGGTCTTAACCCCAGTGTGCTGAAAGTGTCAAAACGTGTTTTTCAGCAGAAATAAGCATATTTCTGCAAGTTTGGTCAACCCCATGTAAGTTATGGGGCAGTAAGAGCTCACTTTTCAAAACGTGCTTTTCAGCTTGAAAAAAACGCGTTTTTTCAGACATCAGAATTCCAATGTAACTGCAAGGCTCAGAAGAGCCCACACACTCAGCTCTTAACCCCAGTGTGCTGAAAGTGTCAAAATGTGTTTTTCAGCAGAAATAAACATGTTTCTGTAAGTTTGGTCAACCCCATGTAAGTTATGGGGCAGTAACAGCACACTTTTCAAAACGTGTTTTTCAGCCCGAAATAAATACGTTTTTTCAGACAGCTGTATCCCTATGTAACTGCAAGGCTCAGAAGAGCCCACACACTCAGCTCTTAACCCCAGTGTGCAGAAAGTGCCAAAACGTGTTTTTCAGCAGAAATAAACATGTTTCTGCAAGTTTGGTCAACCCCATGTAAGTTATGGGGCAGTAACAGCACACTTTTCAAAACGATTTTTTCAGCCCGAAATAAACACGTTTTTTCAGACAACTGTATCCCTATGTAACTGCAAGGCTCGGAAGAGCCCACACACTCAGCTCTTAACCCCAGTGTGCAGAAAGTGCCAAAACGTTTTTTTTAGCAGAAATAAACATGTTTCTGCAAGTTTGGTCAACCCCATGTAAGTTATGGGGCAGTAACAGCACACTTTTCAAAACGTATTTTTCAGCCCGAAATAAATGCATTTTTTCAGACTTCAGAATCTCCATGTAACTGCAAGGCTCAGAAGAGCCCACACACTAAGGTCTTAACCCCAGTGTGCTGAAAGTGTCAAAATGTGTTTTTCAGCAGAAATAAACATGTTTCTGCAAGTTTGGTCAACCCCATGTAAGTTATGGGGCAGTAACAGCACACTTTTCAAAACGTGTTTTTCAGCCCGAAATAAACACTTTTTTTCAGACAGCTGTATCCCTATGTAACTGCAAGGCTCAGAAGAGCCCACACACTCAGGTCTTAACCCCAGTGTGCTGAAAGTGTCAAAACGTGTTTTTCAGCAGAAATAAACATGTTTCTGCAAGTTTGGTCAACCCCATGTAAGGTATGGGGCAGTAACAGCACACTTTTAAAAACGTGTTTTTCAGCCCGAAATAAACGCGTTTTTCAGACTTCAGAATCCCAATGTAACTGCAAGGCTCAGAAGAGCCCACACACTCAGCTCTTAAACCCAGTGTGCTGAAAGTGTCAGAACGTGTTTTTCAGAAGAAATAAACATGTTTCTGCAAGTTTGGTCAACCCCATGTAAGTTCTGGGGCAGTAACAGCACACTTTTCAAAACGTGTTTTTCAACCCGAAACAAACGCGTTTTTTCAGACAGCTGTATCCCTATGTAACTGCAAGGCTCAGAAGAGCCCACACACTCAGCTCTTAAACCCAGTGTGCTTAAAGTGTCAGAACGTGTTTTTCAGCAGAAATAAACATGTTTCTGCAAGTTTGGTCAACCCCATGTAAGTTATGGGGCAGTAACAGCACACTTTTCAAAACGTGTTTTTCAGCCCGAAATAAACACGTTTTTTCAGACAGCTGTATCCCTATGTAACTGCAAGGCTCAGAAGAGCCCACACACTCAGCTCTTAACCCCAGTGTGCAGAAAGTGCCAAAACGTGTTTTTCAGCAGAAATAAACATGTTTCTGCAAGTTTGGTCAACCCCATGTAACTTATGGGGCAGTAACAGCACACTTTTCAAAACGTGTCTTTCAGCCCGAAATAAACGCGTTTTTTCAGACAGCTGTATCCCTATGTAACTGCAAGGCTCAGAAGAGCCCACACACTCAGCTCTTAACCCCAGTGTGCAGAAAGTGCCAAAACGTGTTTTTCAGCAGAAATAAACATGTTTCTGCAAGTTTGGTCAACCCCATGTAACTTATAGGGCAGTAACAGCTCACTTTTCAAAACGTGTTTTTCAGCCCGAAATAAACGCGTTTTTTCAGACAGCTGTATCCCTATGTAACTGCAAGGCTCAGAAGAGCCCACACACTCAGCTCTTAACCCCAGTGTGCTGAAAGTGTCAGAATGTGTTTTTCAGCAGAAATAAACATGTTTCTGCAAGTTTGGTCAACCCCATGTAAGTTATGGGGCAGTAACAGCACACTTTTCAAAACGTGTTTTTCAGCCCGAAATAAACACGTTTTTTTAGACAGCTGTATCCCTATGTAACTGCAAGGCTCAGAAGAGCCCACACACTCAGGTCATAACCCCAGTGTGCAGAAAGTGCCAAAACCTGTGTTTTAGCAGAAATAAACATGTTTCTGCAAGTTTGGTCAACCCCATGTAAGTTATGGGTCAGTAACAGCTCACTTTTCAAAACGTGTTTTTCAGCCCGAAATAAACGCGTTTTTTCAGACAGCTGTATCCCTATGTAACTGCAAGGCTCAGAAGAGCCCACACACTCAGGTCATAACCCCAGTGTGCAGAAAGTGCCAAAACCTGTGTTTTAGCAGAAATAAACATGTTTCTGCAAGTTTGGTCAACCCCATGTAAGTTATGGGCAGTAAGAGCACACTGTTCAAAACGTGTCTTTCAGCCCGAAATAAACGCGTTTTTTCAGACAGCTGTATCCCTATGTAACTGCAAGGCTCAGAAGAGCCCACACACTCAGCTCTTAACCCCAGTGTGCAGAAAGTGCCAAAACGTGTTTTTCAGCAGAAATAAACATGTTTCTGCAAGTTTGGTCAACCCCATGTAAGTTATGGGGCAATAACAGCTCACTTTTAAAAACGTGTTTTTCAGCCCGAAATAAACGAGTTTTTCAGACTTCAGAATCCCAATGTAACTGCAAGGCTCCGAAGAGCCCACACACTCAGGTCTTAACCCCAGTGTGCTGAAAGTGTCAAAACGTGTTTTTCAGCAGAAATAAACATGTTTCTGTAAGTTTGGTCAACCCCATGTAAGTTATGGGGCAGTAACAGCTCACTTTTCAAAACGTGTTTTTCAGCCCGAAATAAACGCGTTTTTTCAGACAGCTGTATCCCTATGTAACTGCAAGGCTCAGAAGAGCCCACACACTAAGGTCTTAACCCCAGTGTGCTGAAAGTGTCAAAACGTGTTTTTCAGCAGAAATAAACATGTTTCTGCAAGTTTGGTCAACCCCATGTAAGTTATGGGGCAGTAACAGCACACTTTTCAAAACGTGTTTTTCAGCCCGAAATAAACACGTTTTTTCAGACAGCTGTATCCCTATGTAACTGCAAGGCTCAGAAGAGCCCACACACTCAGCTCTTATCCCCAGTGTGCAGAAAGTGCCAAAACGTGTTTTTCAGCAGAAATAAACATGTTTCTGCAAGTTTGGTCAACCCCATGTAAGTTATGGGGCAGTAACAGCACACTTTTCAAAACGATTTTTTCAGCCCGAAATAAACACGTTTTTTCAGACAACTGTATCCCTATGTAACTGCAAGGCTCGGAAGAGCCCACACACTCAGCTCTTAACCCCAGTGTGCAGGAAGTGCCAAAACGTTTTTTTTAGCAGAAATAAACATGTTTCTGCAAGTTTGGTCAACCCCATGTAAGTTATGGGGCAGTAACAGCACACTTTTCAAAACGTATTTTTCAGCCCGAAATAAATGCATTTTTTCAGATTTCAGAATCTCCATGTAACTGCAAGGCTCAGAAGAGCCCACACACTAAGGTCTTAACCCCAGTGTGCTGAAAGTGTCAAAATGTGTTTTTCAGCAGAAATAAACATGTTTCTGCAAGTTTGGTCAACCCCATGTAAGTTATGGGGCAGTAACAGCACACTTTTCAAAACGTGTTTTTCAGCCCGAAATAAACACTTTTTTTCAGACAGCTGTATCCCTATGTAACTGCAAGGCTCAGAAGAGCCCACACACTCAGGTCTTAACCCCAGTGTGCTGAAAGTGTCAAAACGTGTTTTTCAGCAGAAATAAACATGTTTCTGCAAGTTTGGTCAACCCCATGTAAGGTATGGGGCAGTAACAGCACACTTTTAAAAACGTGTTTTTCAGCCCGAAATAAACGCGTTTTTCAGACTTCAGAATCCCAATGTAACTGCAAGGCTCAGAAGAGCCCACACACTCAGCTCTTAAACCCAGTGTGCTGAAAGTGTCAGAACGTGTTTTTCAGAAGAAATAAACATGTTTCTGCAAGTTTGGTCAACCCCATGTAAGTTCTGGGGCAGTAACAGCACACTTTTCAAAACGTGTTTTTCAACCCGAAACAAACGCGTTTTTTCAGACAGCTGTATCCCTATGTAACTGCAAGGCTCAGAAGAGCCCACACACTCAGCTCTTAAACCCAGTGTGCTTAAAGTGTCAGAACGTGTTTTTCAGCAGAAATAAACATGTTTCTGCAAGTTTGGTCAACCCCATGTAAGTTATGGGGCAGTAACAGCACACTTTTCAAAACGTGTTTTTCAGCCCGAAATAAACACGTTTTTTCAGACAGCTGTATCCCTATGTAACTGCAAGGCTCAGAAGAGCCCACACACTCAGCTCTTAACCCCAGTGTGCAGAAAGTGCCAAAACGTGTTTTTCAGCAGAAATAAACATGTTTCTGCAAGTTTGGTCAACCCCATGTAACTTATGGGGCAGTAACAGCACACTTTTCAAAACGTGTCTTTCAGCCCGAAATAAACGCGTTTTTTCAGACAGCTGTATCCCTATGTAACTGCAAGGCTCAGAAGAGCCCACACACTCAGCTCTTAACCCCAGTGTGCAGAAAGTGCCAAAACGTGTTTTTCAGCAGAAATAAACATGTTTCTGCAAGTTTGGTCAACCCCATGTAACTTATAGGGCAGTAACAGCTCACTTTTCAAAACGTGTTTTTCAGCCCGAAATAAACGCGTTTTTTCAGACAGCTGTATCCCTATGTAACTGCAAGGCTCAGAAGAGCCCACACACTCAGGTCTTAACCCCAGTGTGCAGAAAGTGCCAAAACGTTTTTTTTAGCAGAAATAAACATGTTTCTGCAAGTTTGGTCAACCCCATGTAAGTTATGGGGCAGTAACAGCACACTTTTCAAAACGTATTTTTCAGCCCGAAATAAACACGTTTTTTCAGACTTCAGAATCTCCATGTAACTGCAAGGCTCAGAAGAGCCCACACACTAAGGTCTTAACCCCAGTGTGCTGAAAGTGTCAAAATGTGTTTTTCAGCAGAAATAAACATGTTTCTGCAAGTTTGGTCAACCCCATGTAAGTTATGGGGCAGTAACAGCACACTTTTCAAAACGTGTTTTTCAGCCCGAAATAAACACTTTTTTTCAGACAGCTGTATCCCTATGTAACTGCAAGGCTCAGAAGAGCCCACACACTCAGGTCTTAACCCCAGTGTGCTGAAAGTGTCAAAACGTGTTTTTCAGCAGAAATAAACATGTTTCTGCAAGTTTGGTCAACCCCATGTAAGGTATGGGGCAGTAACAGCACACTTTTCAAAACGTGTTTTTCAGCCCGAAATAAACACTTTTTTTCAGACAGCTGTATCCCTATGTAACTGCAAGGCTCAGAAGAGCCCACACACTCAGGTCTTAACCCCAGTGTGCTGAAAGTGTCAAAACGTGTTTTTCAGGAGAAATAAACATGTTTCTGCAAGTTTGGTCAACCCCATGTAAGGTATGGGGCAGTAACAGCACACTTTTAAAAACGTGTTTTTCAGCCCAAAATAAACGCGTTTTTCAGACTTCAGAATCCCAATGTAACTGCAAGGCTCAGAAGAGCCCACACACTCAGCTCTTAAACCCAGTGTGCTGAAAGTGTCAAAATGTGTTTTTCAGCAGAAATAAACATGTTTCTGTAAGTTTGGTCAACCCCATGTAAGTTATGGGGCAGTAACAGCACACTTTTCAAAACGTGTTTTTCAACCCGAAACAAACGCGTTTTTTCAGACAGCTGTATCCCTATGTAACTGCAAGGCTCAGAAGAGCCCACACACTCAGCTCTTAAACCCAGTGTGCTTAAAGTGTCAGAACGTGTTTTTCAGCAGAAATAAACATGTTTCTGCAAGTTTGGTCAACCCCATGTAAGTTATGGGGCAGTAACAGCACACTTTTCAAAACGTGTTTTTCAGCCCGAAATAAACACGTTTTTTCAGACAGCTGTATCCCTATGTAACTGCAAGGCTCAGAAGAGCCCACACACTCAGCTCTTAACCCCAGTGTGCAGAAAGTGCCAAAACGTGTTTTTCAGCAGAAATAAACATGTTTCTGCAAGTTTGGTCAACTCCATGTAACTTATAGGGCAGTAACAGCTCACTTTTCAAAACGTGTTTTTCAGCCCGAAATAAACGCGTTTTTTCAGACAGCTGTATCCCTATGTAACTGCAAGGCTCAGAAGAGCCCACACACTCAGGTCTTAACCCCAGTGTGCAGAAAGTGCCAAAACGTGTTTTTTAGCAGAAATAAACATGTTTCTGCAAGTTTGGTCAACCCCATGTAAGTTATGGGGCAGTAACAGCACACTTTTCAAAACGTATTTTTCAGCCCGAAATAAACACGTTTTTTCAGACTTCAGAATCTCCATGTAACTGCAAGGCTCAGAAGAGCCCACACACTAAGGTCTTAACCCCAGTGTGCTGAAAGTGTCAAAACGTGTTTTTCAGCAGAAATAAACATGTTTCTGCAAGTTTGGTCAACCCCATGTAAGGTATGGGGCAGTAACAGCACACTTTTAAAAACGTGTTTTTCAGCCCGAAATAAACGCGTTTTTCAGGCTTCAGAATCCCAATGTAACTGCAAGGCTCAGAAGAGCCCACACACTCAGCTCTTAAACCCAGTGTGCTTAAAGTGTCAGAACGTGTTTTTCAGCAGAAATAAACATTTTTCTGCAAGTTTGGTCAACCCCATGTAAGTTATGGGGCAGTAACAGCACACTTTTCAAAACGTGTTTTTCAGCCCGAAATAAACACGTTTTTTCAGACAGCTGTATCCCTATGTAACTGCAAGGCTCAGAAGAGCCCACACACTCAGCTCTTAACCCCAGTGTGCAGAAAGTGCCAAAACGTGTTTTTCAGCAGAAATAAACATGTTTCTGCAAGTTTGGTCAACCCCATGTAACTTATGGGGCAGTAACAGCACACTTTTCAAAACGTGTTTTTCAGCCCGAAATAAACGCGTTTTTTCAGACAGCTGTATCCCTATGTAACTGCAAGGCTCAGAAGAGCCCACACACTCAGCTCTTAACCCCAGTGTGCAGAAAGTGCCAAAACGTGTTTTTCAGCAGAAATAAACATGTTTCTGCAAGTTTGGTCAACCCCATGTAAGTTATGGGCAGTAAGAGCACACTGTTCAAAACGTGTCTTTCAGCCCGAAATAAACGCGTTTTTTCAGACAGCTGTATCCCTATGTAACTGCAAGGCTCAGAAGAGCCCACACACTCAGCTCTTAACCCCAGTGTGCAGAAAGTGCCAAAACGTGTTTTTCAGCAGAAATAAACATGTTTCTGCAAGTTTGGTCAACCCCATGTAAGTTATGGGGCAATAACAGCTCACTTTTAAAAACGTGTTTTTCAGCCCGAAATAAACGAGTTTTTCAGACTTCAGAATCCCAATGTAACTGCAAGGCTCCGAAGAGCCCACACACTCAGGTCTTAACCCCAGTGTGCTGAAAGTGTCAAAACGTGTTTTTCAGCAGAAATAAACATGTTTCTGTAAGTTTGGTCAACCCCATGTAAGTTATGGGGCAGTAACAGCTCACTTTTCAAAACGTGTTTTTCAGCCCGAAATAAACGCGTTTTTTCAGACAGCTGTATCCCTATGTAACTGCAAGGCTCAGAAGAGCCCACACACTAAGGTCTTAACCCCAGTGTGCTGAAAGTGTCAAAACGTGTTTTTCAGCAGAAATAAACATGTTTCTGCAAGTTTGGTCAACCCCATGTAAGTTATGGGGCAGTAACAGCACACTTTTCAAAACGTGTTTTTCAGCCCGAAATAAACACGTTTTTTCAGACAGCTGTATCCCTATGTAACTGCAAGGCTCAGAAGAGCCCACACACTCAGCTCTTATCCCCAGTGTGCAGAAAGTGCCAAAACGTGTTTTTCAGCAGAAATAAACATGTTTCTGCAAGTTTGGTCAACCCCATGTAAGTTATGGGGCAGTAACAGCACACTTTTCAAAACGATTTTTTCAGCCCGAAATAAACACGTTTTTTCAGACAACTGTATCCCTATGTAACTGCAAGGCTCGGAAGAGCCCACACACTCAGCTCTTAACCCCAGTGTGCAGGAAGTGCCAAAACGTTTTTTTTAGCAGAAATAAACATGTTTCTGCAAGTTTGGTCAACCCCATGTAAGTTATGGGGCAGTAACAGCACACTTTTCAAAACGTATTTTTCAGCCCGAAATAAATGCATTTTTTCAGATTTCAGAATCTCCATGTAACTGCAAGGCTCAGAAGAGCCCACACACTAAGGTCTTAACCCCAGTGTGCTGAAAGTGTCAAAATGTGTTTTTCAGCAGAAATAAACATGTTTCTGCAAGTTTGGTCAACCCCATGTAAGTTATGGGGCAGTAACAGCACACTTTTCAAAACGTGTTTTTCAGCCCGAAATAAACACTTTTTTTCAGACAGCTGTATCCCTATGTAACTGCAAGGCTCAGAAGAGCCCACACACTCAGGTCTTAACCCCAGTGTGCTGAAAGTGTCAAAACGTGTTTTTCAGCAGAAATAAACATGTTTCTGCAAGTTTGGTCAACCCCATGTAAGGTATGGGGCAGTAACAGCACACTTTTAAAAACGTGTTTTTCAGCCCGAAATAAACGCGTTATTCAGACTTCAGAATCCCAATGTAACTGCAAGGCTCAGAAGAGCCCACACACTCAGCTCTTAAACCCAGTGTGCTGAAAGTGTCAGAACGTGTTTTTCAGAAGAAATAAACATGTTTCTGCAAGTTTGGTCAACCCCATGTAAGTTCTGGGGCAGTAACAGCACACTTTTCAAAACGTGTTTTTCAACCCGAAACAAACGCGTTTTTTCAGACAGCTGTATCCCTATGTAACTGCAAGGCTCAGAAGAGCCCACACACTCAGCTCTTAAACCCAGTGTGCTTAAAGTGTCAGAACGTGTTTTTCAGCAGAAATAAACATGTTTCTGCAAGTTTGGTCAACCCCATGTAAGTTATGGGGCAGTAACAGCACACTTTTCAAAACGTGTTTTTCAGCCCGAAATAAACACGTTTTTTCAGACAGCTGTATCCCTATGTAACTGCAAGGCTCAGAAGAGCCCACACACTCAGCTCTTAACCCCAGTGTGCAGAAAGTGCCAAAACGTGTTTTTCAGCAGAAATAAACATGTTTCTGCAAGTTTGGTCAACCCCATGTAACTTATGGGGCAGTAACAGCACACTTTTCAAAACGTGTCTTTCAGCCCGAAATAAACGCGTTTTTTCAGACAGCTGTATCCCTATGTAACTGCAAGGCTCAGAAGAGCCCACACACTCAGCTCTTAACCCCAGTGTGCAGAAAGTGCCAAAACGTGTTTTTCAGCAGAAATAAACATGTTTCTGCAAGTTTGGTCAACCCCATGTAACTTATAGGGCAGTAACAGCTCACTTTTCAAAACGTGTTTTTCAGCCCGAAATAAACGCGTTTTTTCAGACAGCTGTATCCCTATGTAACTGCAAGGCTCAGAAGAGCCCACACACTCAGGTCTTAACCCCAGTGTGCAGAAAGTGCCAAAACGTTTTTTTTAGCAGAAATAAACATGTTTCTGCAAGTTTGGTCAACCCCATGTAAGTTATGGGGCAGTAACAGCACACTTTTCAAAACGTATTTTTCAGCCCGAAATAAACACGTTTTTTCAGACTTCAGAATCTCCATGTAACTGCAAGGCTCAGAAGAGCCCACACACTAAGGTCTTAACCCCAGTGTGCTGAAAGTGTCAAAATGTGTTTTTCAGCAGAAATAAACATGTTTCTGCAAGTTTGGTCAACCCCATGTAAGTTATGGGGCAGTAACAGCACACTTTTCAAAACGTGTTTTTCAGCCCGAAATAAACACTTTTTTTCAGACAGCTGTATCCCTATGTAACTGCAAGGCTCAGAAGAGCCCACACACTCAGGTCTTAACCCCAGTGTGCTGAAAGTGTCAAAACGTGTTTTTCAGCAGAAATAAACATGTTTCTGCAAGTTTGGTCAACCCCATGTAAGGTATGGGGCAGTAACAGCACACTTTTCAAAACGTGTTTTTCAGCCCGAAATAAACACTTTTTTTCAGACAGCTGTATCCCTATGTAACTGCAAGGCTCAGAAGAGCCCACACACTCAGGTCTTAACCCCAGTGTGCTGAAAGTGTCAAAACGTGTTTTTCAGCAGAAATAAACATGTTTCTGCAAGTTTGGTCAACCCCATGTAAGGTATGGGGCAGTAACAGCACACTTTTAAAAACGTGTTTTTCAGCCCGAAATAAACGCGTTTTTCAGACTTCAGAATCCCAATGT
Organism: Lepisosteus platostomus; assembly: GCF_059453375.1. Lineage (NCBI taxonomy): Eukaryota > Metazoa > Chordata > Actinopteri > Semionotiformes > Lepisosteidae > Lepisosteus > Lepisosteus platostomus. The sequence goes on from NC_142628.1 coordinate 19,018,032, forward strand.
AACTGCAAGGCTCAGAAGAGCCCACACACTCAGCTCTTAAACCCAGTGTGCTGAAAGTGTCAAAATGTGTTTTTCAGCAGAAATAAACATGTTTCTGTAAGTTTGGTCAACCCCATGTAAGTTATGGGGCAGTAACAGCACACTTTTCAAAACGTGTTTTTCAACCCGAAACAAACGCGTTTTTTCAGACAGCTGTATCCCTATGTAACTGCAAGGCTCAGAAGAGCCCACACACTCAGCTCTTAAACCCAGTGTGCTTAAAGTGTCAGAACGTGTTTTTCAGCAGAAATAAACATGTTTCTGCAAGTTTGGTCAACCCCATGTAAGTTATGGGGCAGTAACAGCACACTTTTCAAAACGTGTTTTTCAGCCCGAAATAAACACGTTTTTTCAGACAGCTGTATCCCTATGTAACTGCAAGGCTCAGAAGAGCCCACACACTCAGCTCTTAACCCCAGTGTGCAGAAAGTGCCAAAACGTGTTTTTCAGCAGAAATAAACATGTTTCTGCAAGTTTGGTCAACTCCATGTAACTTATAGGGCAGTAACAGCTCACTTTTCAAAACGTGTTTTTCAGCCCGAAATAAACGCGTTTTTTCAGACAGCTGTATCCCTATGTAACTGCAAGGCTCAGAAGAGCCCACACACTCAGGTCTTAACCCCAGTGTGCAGAAAGTGCCAAAACGTGTTTTTTAGCAGAAATAAACATGTTTCTGCAAGTTTGGTCAACCCCATGTAAGTTATGGGGCAGTAACAGCACACTTTTCAAAACGTATTTTTCAGCCCGAAATAAACACGTTTTTTCAGACTTCAGAATCTCCATGTAACTGCAAGGCTCAGAAGAGCCCACACACTAAGGTCTTAACCCCAGTGTGCTGAAAGTGTCAAAACGTGTTTTTCAGCAGAAATAAACATGTTTCTGCAAGTTTGGTCAACCCCATGTAAGGTATGGGGCAGTAACAGCACACTTTTAAAAACGTGTTTTTCAGCCCGAAATAAACGCGTTTTTCAGGCTTCAGAATCCCAATGTAACTGCAAGGCTCAGAAGAGCCCACACACTCAGCTCTTAAACCCAGTGTGCTTAAAGTGTCAGAACGTGTTTTTCAGCAGAAATAAACATTTTTCTGCAAGTTTGGTCAACCCCATGTAAGTTATGGGGCAGTAACAGCACACTTTTCAAAACGTGTTTTTCAGCCCGAAATAAACACGTTTTTTCAGACAGCTGTATCCCTATGTAACTGCAAGGCTCAGAAGAGCCCACACACTCAGCTCTTAACCCCAGTGTGCAGAAAGTGCCAAAACGTGTTTTTCAGCAGAAATAAACATGTTTCTGCAAGTTTGGTCAACCCCATGTAACTTATGGGGCAGTAACAGCACACTTTTCAAAACGTGTTTTTCAGCCCGAAATAAACGCGTTTTTTCAGACAGCTGTATCCCTATGTAACTGCAAGGCTCAGAAGAGCCCACACACTCAGCTCTTAACCCCAGTGTGCAGAAAGTGCCAAAACGTGTTTTTCAGCAGAAATAAACATGTTTCTGCAAGTTTGGTCAACCCCATGTAAGTTATGGGCAGTAAGAGCACACTGTTCAAAACGTGTCTTTCAGCCCGAAATAAACGCGTTTTTTCAGACAGCTGTATCCCTATGTAACTGCAAGGCTCAGAAGAGCCCACACACTCAGCTCTTAACCCCAGTGTGCAGAAAGTGCCAAAACGTGTTTTTCAGCAGAAATAAACATGTTTCTGCAAGTTTGGTCAACCCCATGTAAGTTATGGGGCAATAACAGCTCACTTTTAAAAACGTGTTTTTCAGCCCGAAATAAACGAGTTTTTCAGACTTCAGAATCCCAATGTAACTGCAAGGCTCCGAAGAGCCCACACACTCAGGTCTTAACCCCAGTGTGCTGAAAGTGTCAAAACGTGTTTTTCAGCAGAAATAAACATGTTTCTGTAAGTTTGGTCAACCCCATGTAAGTTATGGGGCAGTAACAGCTCACTTTTCAAAACGTGTTTTTCAGCCCGAAATAAACGCGTTTTTTCAGACAGCTGTATCCCTATGTAACTGCAAGGCTCAGAAGAGCCCACACACTAAGGTCTTAACCCCAGTGTGCTGAAAGTGTCAAAACGTGTTTTTCAGCAGAAATAAACATGTTTCTGCAAGTTTGGTCAACCCCATGTAAGTTATGGGGCAGTAACAGCACACTTTTCAAAACGTGTTTTTCAGCCCGAAATAAACACGTTTTTTCAGACAGCTGTATCCCTATGTAACTGCAAGGCTCAGAAGAGCCCACACACTCAGCTCTTATCCCCAGTGTGCAGAAAGTGCCAAAACGTGTTTTTCAGCAGAAATAAACATGTTTCTGCAAGTTTGGTCAACCCCATGTAAGTTATGGGGCAGTAACAGCACACTTTTCAAAACGATTTTTTCAGCCCGAAATAAACACGTTTTTTCAGACAACTGTATCCCTATGTAACTGCAAGGCTCGGAAGAGCCCACACACTCAGCTCTTAACCCCAGTGTGCAGGAAGTGCCAAAACGTTTTTTTTAGCAGAAATAAACATGTTTCTGCAAGTTTGGTCAACCCCATGTAAGTTATGGGGCAGTAACAGCACACTTTTCAAAACGTATTTTTCAGCCCGAAATAAATGCATTTTTTCAGATTTCAGAATCTCCATGTAACTGCAAGGCTCAGAAGAGCCCACACACTAAGGTCTTAACCCCAGTGTGCTGAAAGTGTCAAAATGTGTTTTTCAGCAGAAATAAACATGTTTCTGCAAGTTTGGTCAACCCCATGTAAGTTATGGGGCAGTAACAGCACACTTTTCAAAACGTGTTTTTCAGCCCGAAATAAACACTTTTTTTCAGACAGCTGTATCCCTATGTAACTGCAAGGCTCAGAAGAGCCCACACACTCAGGTCTTAACCCCAGTGTGCTGAAAGTGTCAAAACGTGTTTTTCAGCAGAAATAAACATGTTTCTGCAAGTTTGGTCAACCCCATGTAAGGTATGGGGCAGTAACAGCACACTTTTAAAAACGTGTTTTTCAGCCCGAAATAAACGCGTTTTTCAGACTTCAGAATCCCAATGTAACTGCAAGGCTCAGAAGAGCCCACACACTCAGCTCTTAAACCCAGTGTGCTGAAAGTGTCAGAACGTGTTTTTCAGAAGAAATAAACATGTTTCTGCAAGTTTGGTCAACCCCATGTAAGTTCTGGGGCAGTAACAGCACACTTTTCAAAACGTGTTTTTCAACCCGAAACAAACGCGTTTTTTCAGACAGCTGTATCCCTATGTAACTGCAAGGCTCAGAAGAGCCCACACACTCAGCTCTTAAACCCAGTGTGCTTAAAGTGTCAGAACGTGTTTTTCAGCAGAAATAAACATGTTTCTGCAAGTTTGGTCAACCCCATGTAAGTTATGGGGCAGTAACAGCACACTTTTCAAAACGTGTTTTTCAGCCCGAAATAAACACGTTTTTTCAGACAGCTGTATCCCTATGTAACTGCAAGGCTCAGAAGAGCCCACACACTCAGCTCTTAACCCCAGTGTGCAGAAAGTGCCAAAACGTGTTTTTCAGCAGAAATAAACATGTTTCTGCAAGTTTGGTCAACCCCATGTAACTTATGGGGCAGTAACAGCACACTTTTCAAAACGTGTCTTTCAGCCCGAAATAAACGCGTTTTTTCAGACAGCTGTATCCCTATGTAACTGCAAGGCTCAGAAGAGCCCACACACTCAGCTCTTAACCCCAGTGTGCAGAAAGTGCCAAAACGTGTTTTTCAGCAGAAATAAACATGTTTCTGCAAGTTTGGTCAACCCCATGTAACTTATAGGGCAGTAACAGCTCACTTTTCAAAACGTGTTTTTCAGCCCGAAATAAACGCGTTTTTTCAGACAGCTGTATCCCTATGTAACTGCAAGGCTCAGAAGAGCCCACACACTCAGCTCTTAACCCCAGTGTGCTGAAAGTGTCAGAATGTGTTTTTCAGCAGAAATAAACATGTTTCTGCAAGTTTGGTCAACCCCATGTAAGTTATGGGGCAGTAACAGCACACTTTTCAAAACGTGTTTTTCAGCCCGAAATAAACACGTTTTTTTAGACAGCTGTATCCCTATGTAACTGCAAGGCTCAGAAGAGCCCACACACTCAGGTCATAACCCCAGTGTGCAGAAAGTGCCAAAACCTGTTTTTTAGCAGAAATAAACATGTTTCTGCAAGTTTGGTCAACCCCATGTAAGTTATGGGGCAGTAACAGCACACTTTTCAAAACGTATTTTTCAGCCCGAAAGAAACACGTTTTTTCAGACTTCACAATCTCCATGTAACTGCAAGGCTCAGAAGAGCCCACACACTCAGGTCTTAACCCCAGTGTGCTGAAAGTGTCAAAACGTGTTTTTCAGCAGAAATAAGCATATTTCTGCAAGTTTGGTCAACCCCATGTAAGTTATGGGGCAGTAACAGCTCACTTTTCAAAACGTGCTTTTCAGCTTGAAAAAAACGCGTTTTTTCAGACTTCAGAATTCCAATGTAACTGCAAGGCTCAGAAGAGCCCACACACTCAGCTCTTAACCCCAGTGTGCTGAAAGTGTCAAAATGTGTTTTTCAGCAGAAATAAACATGTTTCTGTAAGTTTGGTCAACCCCATGTAAGTTATGGGGCAGTAACAGCACACTTTTCAAAACGTGTTTTTCAGCCCGAAATAAACACGTTTTTTCAGACAGCTGTATCCCTATGTAACTGCAAGGCTCAGAAGAGCCCACACACTCAGCTCTTAACCCCAGTGTGCAGAAAGTGCCAAAACGTGTTTTTCAGCAGAAATAAACATGTTTCTGCAAGTTTGGTCAACCCCATGTAAGTTATGGGGCAGTAACAGCACACTTTTCAAAACGATTTTTTCAGCCCGAAATAAACACGTTTTTTCAGACAGCTGTATCCCTATGTAACTGCAAGGCTCGGAAGAGCCCACACACTCAGCTCTTAACCCCAGTGTGCAGAAAGTGCCAAAACGTTTTTTTTAGCAGAAATAAACATGTTTCTGCAAGTTTGGTCAACCCCATGTAAGTTATGGGGCAGTAACAGCACACTTTTCAAAACGTATTTTTCAGCCCGAAATAAATGCATTTTTTCAGACTTCAGAATCTCCATGTAACTGCAAGGCTCAGAAGAGCCCACACACTAAGGTCTTAACCCCAGTGTGCTGAAAGTGTCAAAATGTGTTTTTCAGCAGAAATAAACATGTTTCTGCAAGTTTGGTCAACCCCATGTAAGTTATGGGGCAGTAACAGCACACTTTTCAAAACGTGTTTTTCAGCCCGAAATAAACACTTTTTTTCAGACAGCTGTATCCCTATGTAACTGCAAGGCTCAGAAGAGCCCACACACTCAGGTCTTAACCCCAGTGTGCTGAAAGTGTCAAAACGTGTTTTTCAGCAGAAATAAACATGTTTCTGTAAGTTTGGTCAACCCCATGTAAGTTATGGGGCAGTAACAGCTCACTTTTCAAAACGTGTTTTTCAGCCCGAAATAAACGCGTTTTTTCAGACAGCTGTATCCCTATGTAACTGCAAGGCTCAGAAGAGCCCACACACTAAGGTCTTAACCCCAGTGTGCTGAAAGTGTCAAAACGTGTTTTTCAGCAGAAATAAACATGTTTCTGCAAGTTTGGTCAACCCCATGTAAGTTATGGGGCAGTAACAGCACACTTTTCAAAACGTGTTTTTCAGCCCGAAATAAACACGTTTTTTCAGACAGCTGTATCCCTATGTAACTGCAAGGCTCAGAAGAGCCCACACACTCAGCTCTTATCCCCAGTGTGCAGAAAGTGCCAAAACGTGTTTTTCAGCAGAAATAAACATGTTTCTGCAAGTTTGGTCAACCCCATGTAAGTTATGGGGCAGTAACAGCACACTTTTCAAAACGATTTTTTCAGCCCGAAATAAACACGTTTTTTCAGACAACTGTATCCCTATGTAACTGCAAGGCTCGGAAGAGCCCACACACTCAGCTCTTAACCCCAGTGTGCAGGAAGTGCCAAAACGTTTTTTTTAGCAGAAATAAACATGTTTCTGCAAGTTTGGTCAACCCCATGTAAGTTATGGGGCAGTAACAGCACACTTTTCAAAACGTATTTTTCAGCCCGAAATAAATGCATTTTTTCAGATTTCAGAATCTCCATGTAACTGCAAGGCTCAGAAGAGCCCACACACTAAGGTCTTAACCCCAGTGTGCTGAAAGTGTCAAAATGTGTTTTTCAGCAGAAATAAACATGTTTCTGCAAGTTTGGTCAACCCCATGTAAGTTATGGGGCAGTAACAGCACACTTTTCAAAACGTGTTTTTCAGCCGGAAATAAACACTTTTTTTCAGACAGCTGTATCCCTATGTAACTGCAAGGCTCAGAAGAGCCCACACACTCAGGTCTTAACCCCAGTGTGCTGAAAGTGTCAAAACGTGTTTTTCAGCAGAAATAAACATGTTTCTGCAAGTTTGGTCAACCCCATGTAAGGTATGGGGCAGTAACAGCACACTTTTAAAAACGTGTTTTTCAGCCCGAAATAAACGCGTTTTTCAGACTTCAGAATCCCAATGTAACTGCAAGGCTCAGAAGAGCCCACACACTCAGCTCTTAAACCCAGTGTGCTGAAAGTGTCAGAACGTGTTTTTCAGAAGAAATAAACATGTTTCTGCAAGTTTGGTCAACCCCATGTAAGTTCTGGGGCAGTAACAGCACACTTTTCAAAACGTGTTTTTCAACCCGAAACAAACGCGTTTTTTCAGACAGCTGTATCCCTATGTAACTGCAAGGCTCAGAAGAGCCCACACACTCAGCTCTTAAACCCAGTGTGCTTAAAGTGTCAGAACGTGTTTTTCAGCAGAAATAAACATGTTTCTGCAAGTTTGGTCAACCCCATGTAAGTTATGGGGCAGTAACAGCACACTTTTCAAAACGTGTTTTTCAGCCCGAAATAAACACGTTTTTTCAGACAGCTGTATCCCTATGTAACTGCAAGGCTCAGAAGAGCCCACACACTCAGCTCTTAACCCCAGTGTGCAGAAAGTGCCAAAACGTGTTTTTCAGCAGAAATAAACATGTTTCTGCAAGTTTGGTCAACCCCATGTAACTTATGGGGCAGTAACAGCACACTTTTCAAAACGTGTCTTTCAGCCCGAAATAAACGCGTTTTTTCAGACAGCTGTATCCCTATGTAACTGCAAGGCTCAGAAGAGCCCACACACTCAGCTCTTAACCCCAGTGTGCAGAAAGTGCCAAAACGTGTTTTTCAGCAGAAATAAACATGTTTCTGCAAGTTTGGTCAACCCCATGTAACTTATAGGGCAGTAACAGCTCACTTTTCAAAACGTGTTTTTCAGCCCGAAATAAACGCGTTTTTTCAGACAGCTGTATCCCTATGTAACTGCAAGGCTCAGAAGAGCCCACACACTCAGCTCTTAACCCCAGTGTGCTGAAAGTGTCAGAATGTGTTTTTCAGCAGAAATAAACATGTTTCTGCAAGTTTGGTCAACCCCATGTAAGTTATGGGGCAGTAACAGCACACTTTTCAAAACGTGTTTTTCAGCCCGAAATAAACACGTTTTTTTAGACAGCTGTATCCCTATGTAACTGCAAGGCTCAGAAGAGCCCACACACTCAGGTCATAACCCCAGTGTGCAGAAAGTGCCAAAACCTGTTTTTTAGCAGAAATAAACATGTTTCTGCAAGTTTGGTCAACCCCATGTAAGTTATGGGGCAGTAACAGCACACTTTTCAAAACGTATTTTTCAGCCCGAAAGAAACACGTTTTTTCAGACTTCACAATCTCCATGTAACTGCAAGGCTCAGAAGAGCCCACACACTCAGGTCTTAACCCCAGTGTGCTGAAAGTGTCAAAACGTGTTTTTCAGCAGAAATAAGCATATTTCTGCAAGTTTGGTCAACCCCATGTAAGTTATGGGGCAGTAACAGCTCACTTTTCAAAACGTGCTTTTCAGCTTGAAAAAAACGCGTTTTTTCAGACTTCAGAATTCCAATGTAACTGCAAGGCTCAGAAGAGCCCACACACTCAGCTCTTAACCCCAGTGTGCTGAAAGTGTCAAAATGTGTTTTTCAGCAGAAATAAACATGTTTCTGTAAGTTTGGTCAACCCCATGTAAGTTATGGGGCAGTAACAGCACACTTTTCAAAACGTGTTTTTCAGCCCGAAATAAACACGTTTTTTCAGACAGCTGTATCCCTATGTAACTGCAAGGCTCAGAAGAGCCCACACACTCAGCTCTTAACCCCAGTGTGCAGAAAGTGCCAAAACTTGTTTTTCAGCAGAAATAAACATGTTTCTGCAAGTTTGGTCAACCCCATGTAAGTTATGGGGCAGTAACAGCACACTTTTCAAAACGATTTTTTCAGCCCGAAATAAACACGTTTTTTCAGACAGCTGTATCCCTATGTAACTGCAAGGCTCGGAAGAGCCCACACACTCAGCTCTTAACCCCAGTGTGCAGAAAGTGCCAAAACGTTTTTTTTAGCAGAAATAAACATGTTTCTGCAAGTTTGGTCAACCCCATGTAAGTTATGGGGCAGTAACAGCACACTTTTCAAAACGTATTTTTCAGCCCGAAATAAATGCATTTTTTCAGACTTCAGAATCTCCATGTAACTGCAAGGCTCAGAAGAGCCCACACACTAAGGTCTTAACCCCAGTGTGCTGAAAGTGTCAAAATGTGTTTTTCAGCAGAAATAAACATGTTTCTGCAAGTTTGGTCAACCCCATGTAAGTTATGGGGCAGTAACAGCACACTTTTCAAAACGTGTTTTTCAGCCCGAAATAAACACTTTTTTTCAGACAGCTGTATCCCTATGTAACTGCAAGGCTCAGAAGAGCCCACACACTCAGGTCTTAACCCCAGTGTGCTGAAAGTGTCAAAACGTGTTTTTCAGCAGAAATAAACATGTTTCTGCAAGTTTGGTCAACCCCATGTAAGGTATGGGGCAGTAACAGCACACTTTTAAAAACGTGTTTTTCAGCCCGAAATAAACGCGTTTTTCAGACTTCAGAATCCCAATGTAACTGCAAGGCTCAGAAGAGCCCACACACTCAGCTCTTAACCCCAGTGTGCTGAAAGTGTCAGAACGTGTTTTTCAGAAGAAATAAACATGTTTCTGCAAGTTTGGTCAACCCCATGTAAGTTCTGGGGCAGTAACAGCACACTTTTCAAAACGTGTTTTTCAACCCGAAACAAACGCGTTTTTTCAGACAGCTGTATCCCTATGTAACTGCAAGGCTCAGAAGAGCCCACACACTCAGCTCTTAAACCCAGTGTGCTTAAAGTGTCAGAACGTGTTTTTCAGCAGAAATAAACATGTTTCTGCAAGTTTGGTCAACCCCATGTAAGTTATGGGGCAGTAACAGCACACTTTTCAAAACGTGTTTTTCAGCCCGAAATAAACACGTTTTTTCAGACAGCTGTATCCCTATGTAACTGCAAGGCTCAGAAGAGCCCACACACTCAGCTCTTAACCCCAGTGTGCAGAAAGTGCCAAAACGTGTTTTTCAGCAGAAATAAACATGTTTCTGCAAGTTTGGTCAACCCCATGTAACTTATGGGGCAGTAACAGCACACTTTTCAAAACGTGTCTTTCAGCCCGAAATAAACGCGTTTTTTCAGACAGCTGTATCCCTATGTAACTGCAAGGCTCAGAAGAGCCCACACACTCAGCTCTTAACCCCAGTGTGCAGAAAGTGCCAAAACGTGTTTTTCAGCAGAAATAAACATGTTTCTGCAAGTTTGGTCAACCCCATGTAACTTATAGGGCAGTAACAGCTCACTTTTCAAAACGTGTTTTTCAGCCCGAAATAAACGCGTTTTTTCAGACAGCTGTATCCCTATGTAACTGCAAGGCTCAGAAGAGCCCACACACTCAGGTCTTAACCCCAGTGTGCAGAAAGTGCCAAAACGTTTTTTTTAGCAGAAATAAACATGTTTCTGCAAGTTTGGTCAACCCCATGTAAGTTATGGGGCAGTAACAGCACACTTTTCAAAACGTATTTTTCAGCCCGAAATAAACACGTTTTTTCAGACTTCAGAATCTCCATGTAACTGCAAGGCTCAGAAGAGCCCACACACTAAGGTCTTAACCCCAGTGTGCTGAAAGTGTCAAAATGTGTTTTTCAGCAGAAATAAACATGTTTCTGCAAGTTTGGTCAACCCCATGTAAGTTATGGGGCAGTAACAGCACACTTTTCAAAACGTGTTTTTCAGCCCGAAATAAACACTTTTTTTCAGACAGCTGTATCCCTATGTAACTGCAAGGCTCAGAAGAGCCCACACACTCAGGTCTTAACCCCAGTGTGCTGAAAGTGTCAAAACGTGTTTTTCAGCAGAAATAAACATGTTTCTGCAAGTTTGGTCAACCCCATGTAAGGTATGGGGCAGTAACAGCACACTTTTCAAAACGTGTTTTTCAGCCCGAAATAAACACTTTTTTTCAGACAGCTGTATCCCTATGTAACTGCAAGGCTCAGAAGAGCCCACACACTCAGGTCTTAACCCCAGTGTGCTGAAAGTGTCAAAACGTGTTTTTCAGCAGAAATAAACATGTTTCTGCAAGTTTGGTCAACCCCATGTAAGGTATGGGGCAGTAACAGCACACTTTTAAAAACGTGTTTTTCAGCCCGAAATAAACGCGTTTTTCAGACTTCAGAATCCCAATGTAACTGCAAGGCTCAGAAGAGCCCACACACTCAGCTCTTAAACCCAGTGTGCTGAAAGTGTCAGAACGTGTTTTTCAGAAGAAATAAACATGTTTCTGCAAGTTTGGTCAACCCCATGTAAGTTCTGGGGCAGTAACAGCACACTTTTCAAAACGTGTTTTTCAACCCGAAACAAACGCGTTTTTTCAGACAGCTGTATCCCTATGTAACTGCAAGGCTCAGAAGAGCCCACACACTCAGCTCTTAAACCCAGTGTGCTTAAAGTGTCAGAACGTGTTTTTCAGCAGAAATAAACATTTTTCTGCAAGTTTGGTCAACCCCATGTAAGTTATGGGGCAGTAACAGCACACTTTTCAAAACGTGTTTTTCAGCCCGAAATAAACACGTTTTTTCAGACAGCTGTATCCCTATGTAACTGCAAGGCTCAGAAGAGCCCACACACTCAGCTCTTAACCCCAGTGTGCAGAAAGTGCCAAAACGTGTTTTTCAGCAGAAATAAACATGTTTCTGCAAGTTTGGTCAACCCCATGTAACTTATGGGGCAGTAACAGCACACTTTTCAAAATGTGTCTTTCAGCCCGAAATAAACGCGTTTTTTCAGACAGCTGTATCCCTATGTAACTGCAAGGCTCAGAAGAGCCCACACACTCAGCTCTTAACCCCAGTGTGCAGAAAGTGCCAAAACGTGTTTTTCAGCAGAAATAAACATGTTTCTGCAAGTTTGGTCAACCCCATGTAAGGTATGGGGCAGTAACAGCACACTTTTAAAAACGTGTTTTTCAGCCCGAAATAAACGCGTTTTTCAGACTTCAGAATCCCAATGTAACTGCAAGGCTCAGAAGAGCCCACACACTCAGCTCTTAAACCCAGTGTGCTGAAAGTGTCAGAACGTGTTTTTCAGAAGAAATAAACATGTTTCTGCAAGTTTGGTCAACCCCATGTAAGTTCTGGGGCAGTAACAGCACACTTTTCAAAACGTGTTTTTCAACCCGAAACAAACGCGTTTTTTCAGACAGCTGTATCCCTATGTAACTGCAAGGCTCAGAAGAGCCCACACACTCAGCTCTTAAACCCAGTGTGCTTAAAGTGTCAGAACGTGTTTTTCAGCAGAAATAAACATGTTTCTGCAAGTTTGGTCAACCCCATGTAAGTTATGGGGCAGTAACAGCACACTTTTCAAAACGTGTTTTTCAGCCCGAAATAAACACGTTTTTTCAGACAGCTGTATCCCTATGTAACTGCAAGGCTCAGAAGAGCCCACACACTCAGCTCTTAACCCCAGTGTGCAGAAAGTGCCAAAACGTGTTTTTCAGCAGAAATAAACATGTTTCTGCAAGTTTGGTCAACCCCATGTAACTTATGGGGCAGTAACAGCACACTTTTCAAAATGTGTCTTTCAGCCCGAAATAAACGCGTTTTTTCAGACAGCTGTATCCCTATGTAACTGCAAGGCTCAGAAGAGCCCACACACTCAGCTCTTAACCCCAGTGTGCAGAAAGTGCCAAAACGTGTTTTTCAGCAGAAATAAACATGTTTCTGCAAGTTTGGTCAACTCCATGTAACTTATAGGGCAGTAACAGCTCACTTTTCAAAACGTGTTTTTCAGCCCGAAATAAACGCGTTTTTTCAGACAGCTGTATCCCTATGTAACTGCAAGGCTCAGAAGAGCCCACACACTCAGGTCTTAACCCCAGTGTGCAGAAAGTGCCAAAACGTGTTTTTTAGCAGAAATAAACATGTTTCTGCAAGTTTGGTCAACCCCATGTAAGTTATGGGGCAGTAACAGCACACTTTTCAAAACGTATTTTTCAGCCCGAAATAAACACGTTTTTTCAGACTTCAGAATCTCCATGTAACTGCAAGGCTCAGAAGAGCCCACACACTAAGGTCTTAACCCCAGTGTGCTGAAAGTGTCAAAACGTGTTTTTCAGCAGAAATAAACATGTTTCTGCAAGTTTGGTCAACCCCATGTAAGGTATGGGGCAGTAACAGCACACTTTTCAAAACGTGTTTTTCAGCCCGAAATAAACACTTTTTTTCAGACAGCTGTATCCCTATGTAACTGCAAGGCTCAGAAGAGCCCACACACTCAGGTCTTAACCCCAGTGTGCTGAAAGTGTCAAAACGTGTTTTTCAGCAGAAATAAACATGTTTCTGCAAGTTTGGTCAACCCCATGTAAGGTATGGGGCAGTAACAGCACACTTTTCAAAACGTGTTTTTCAGCCCGAAATAAACACTTTTTTTCAGACAGCTGTATCCCTATGTAACTGCAAGGCTCAGAAGAGCCCACACACTCAGGTCTTAACCCCAGTGTGCTGAAAGTGTCAAAACGTGTTTTTCAGCAGAAATAAACATGTTTCTGCAAGTTTGGTCAACCCCATGTAAGGTATGGGGCAGTAACAGCACACTTTTAAAAACGTGTTTTTCAGCCCGAAATAAACGCGTTTTTCAGACTTCAGAATCCCAATGTAACTGCAAGGCTCAGAAGAGCCCACACACTCAGCTCTTAAACCCAGTGTGCTGAAAGTGTCAGAACGTGTTTTTCAGAAGAAATAAACATGTTTCTGCAAGTTTGGTCAACCCCATGTAAGTTCTGGGGCAGTAACAGCACACTTTTCAAAACGTGTTTTTCAACCCGAAACAAACGCGTTTTTTCAGACAGCTGTATCCCTATGTAACTGCAAGGCTCAGAAGAGCCCACACACTCAGCTCTTAAACCCAGTGTGCTTAAAGTGTCAGAACGTGTTTTTCAGCAGAAATAAACATGTTTCTGCAAGTTTGGTCAACCCCATGTAAGTTATGGGGCAGTAACAGCACACTTTTCAAAACGTGTTTTTCAGCCCGAAATAAACACGTTTTTTCAGACAGCTGTATCCCTATGTAACTGCAAGGCTCAGAAGAGCCCACACACTCAGCTCTTAACCCCAGTGTGCAGAAAGTGCCAAAACGTGTTTTTCAGCAGAAATAAACATGTTTCTGCAAGTTTGGTCAACCCCATGTAACTTATGGGGCAGTAACAGCACACTTTTCAAAATGTGTCTTTCAGCCCGAAATAAACGCGTTTTTTCAGACAGCTGTATCCCTATGTAACTGCAAGGCTCAGAAGAGCCCACACACTCAGCTCTTAACCCCAGTGTGCAGAAAGTGCCAAAACGTGTTTTTCAGCAGAAATAAACATGTTTCTGCAAGTTTGGTCAACTCCATGTAACTTATAGGGCAGTAACAGCTCACTTTTCAAAACGTGTTTTTCAGCCCGAAATAAACGCGTTTTTTCAGACAGCTGTATCCCTATGTAACTGCAAGGCTCAGAAGAGCCCACACACTCAGGTCTTAACCCCAGTGTGCAGAAAGTGCCAAAACGTGTTTTTTAGCAGAAATAAACATGTTTCTGCAAGTTTGGTCAACCCCATGTAAGTTATGGGGCAGTAACAGCACACTTTTCAAAACGTATTTTTCAGCCCGAAATAAACACGTTTTTTCAGACTTCAGAATCTCCATGTAACTGCAAGGCTCAGAAGAGCCCACACACTAAGGTCTTAACCCCAGTGTGCTGAAAGTGTCAAAACGTGTTTTTCAGCAGAAATAAACATGTTTCTGCAAGTTTGGTCAACCCCATGTAAGGTATGGGGCAGTAACAGCACACTTTTAAAAACGTGTTTTTCAGCCCGAAATAAACGCGTTTTTCAGACTTCAGAATCCCAATGTAACTGCAAGGCTCAGAAGAGCCCAAACACTCAGCTCTTAAACCCAGTGTGCTTAAAGTGTCAGAACGTGTTTTTCAGCAGAAATAAACATTTTTCTGCAAGTTTGGTCAACCCCATGTAAGTTATGGGGCAGTAACAGCACACTTTTCAAAACGTGTTTTTCAGCCCGAAATAAACACGTTTTTTCAGACAGCTGTATCCCTATGTAACTGCAAGGCTCAGAAGAGCCCACACACTCAGCTCTTAACCCCAGTGTGCAGAAAGTGCCAAAACGTGTTTTTCAGCAGAAATAAACATGTTTCTGCAAGTTTGGTCAACCCCATGTAACTTATGGGGCAGTAACAGCACACTTTTCAAAACGTGTTTTTCAGCCCGAAATAAACGCGTTTTTTCAGACAGCTGTATCCCTATGTAACTGCAAGGCTCAGAAGAGCCCACACACTCAGCTCTTAACCCCAGTGTGCAGAAAGTGCCAAAACGTGTTTTTCAGCAGAAATAAACATGTTTCTGCAAGTTTGGTCAACCCCATGTAAGTTATGGGGCAGTAAGAGCACACTGTTCAAAACGTGTCTTTCAGCCCGAAATAAACGCGTTTTTTCAGACAGCTGTATCCCTATGTAACTGCAAGGCTCAGAAGAGCCCACACACTCAGCTCTTAACCCCAGTGTGCAGAAAGTGCCAAAACGTGTTTTTCAGCAGAAATAAACATGTTTCTGCAAGTTTGGTCAACCCCATGTAAGTTATGGGGCAATAACAGCTCACTTTTAAAAACGTGTTTTTCAGCCCGAAATAAACGAGTTTTTCAGACTTCAGAATCCCAATGTAACTGCAAGGCTCCGAAGAGCCCACACACTCAGGTCTTAACCCCAGTGTGCTGAAAGTGTCAAAACGTGTTTTTCAGCAGAAATAAACATGTTTCTGCAAGTTTGGTCAACCCCATGTAAGTTAATGGGCAGTAACAGCACACTTTTCAAACGTGTTTTTCAGCCCGAAATAAACACGTTTTTTTAGACAGCTGTATCCCTATGTAACTGCAAGGCTCAGAAGAGCCCACACACTCAGCTCTTAACCCCAGTGTGCTGAAAGTGTCAGAATGTGTTTTTCAGCAGAAATAAACATGTTTCTACAAGTTTGGTCAACCCCATGTAAGTTATGGGGCAGTAACAGCACACTTTTCAAAACGTGTTTTTCAGCCCGAAATAAACACGTTTTTTTAGACAGCTGTATCCCTATGTAACTGCAAGGCTCAGAAGAGCCCACACACTCAGGTCTTAACCCCAGTGTGCAGAAAGTGCCAAAACCTGTTTTTTAGCAGAAATAAACATGTTTCTGCAAGTTTGGTCAACCCCATGTAAGTTATGGGGCAGTAACAGCACACTTTTCAAAACGTATTTTTCAGCCCGAAAGAAACACGTTTTTTCAGACTTCACAATCTCCATGTAACTGCAAGGCTCAGAAGAGCCCACACACTCAGGTCTTAACCCCAGTGTGCTGAAAGTGTCAAAACGTGTTTTTCAGCAGAAATAAGCATATTTCTGCAAGTTTGGTCAACCCCATGTAAGTTATGGGGCAGTAACAGCTCACTTTTCAAAACGTGCTTTTCAGCTTGAAAAAAACGTGTTTTTTCAGACTTCAGAATTCCAATGTAACTGCAAGGCTCAGAAGAGCCCACACACTCAGCTCTTAACCCCAGTGTGCTGAAAGTGTCAAAATGTGTTTTTCAGCAGAAATAAACATGTTTCTGTAAGTTTGGTCAACCCCATGTAAGTTATGGGGCAGTAACAGCACACTTTTCAAAACGTGTTTTTCAGCCCGAAATAAACACGTTTTTTCAGACAGCTGTATCCCTATGTAACTGCAAGGCTCAGAAGAGCCCACACACTCAGCTCTTAACCCCAGTGTGCAGAAAGTGCCAAAACGTGTTTTTCAGCAGAAATAAACATGTTTCTGCAAGTTTGGTCAACCCCATGTAAGTTATGGGGCAGTAACAGCACACTTTTCAAAACGATTTTTTCAGCCCGAAATAAACACGTTTTTTCAGACAGCTGTATCCCTATGTAACTGCAAGGCTCGGAAGAGCCCACACACTCAGCTCTTAACCCCAGTGTGCAGAAAGTGCCAAAACGTGTTTTTCAGCAGAAATAAACATGTTTCTGCAAGTTTGGTCAACCCCATGTAAGTTATGGGGCAGTAACAGCACACTTTTCAAAACGTGTTTTTCAGCCCGAAATAAATGCATTTTTTCAGACAGCTGTATCCCTATGTAACTGCAAGGCTCAGAAGAGCCCACACACTCAGGTCTTAACCCCAGTGTGCTGAAAGTGTCAAAATGTGTTTTTCAGCAGAAATAAACATGTTTCTGCAAGTTTGGTCAACCCCATGTAAGTTATGGGGCAGTAACAGCACACTTTTAAAAACGTGTTTTTCAGCCCGAAATAAACGCGTTTTTCAGACTTCAAAATCCCAATGTAACTGCAAGGCTCAGAAGAGCCCACACACTCAGCTCTTAACCCCAGTGTGCTGAAAGTGTCAAAATGTGTTTTTCAGCAGTAATAAACATGTTTCTGCAAGTTTGGTCAACCCCATGTAAGTTATGGGGCAGTAACAGCACACTTTTCAAAACGTGTTTTTCAGCCCGAAATAAACACGTTTTTTCAGACAGCTGTATCCCTATGTAACTGCAAGGCTCAGAAGAGCCCACACACTCAGGTCTTAACCCCAGTGTGCTGAAAGTGTCAAAACGTGTTTTTCAGCAGAAATAAACATGTTTCTGCAAGTTTGGTCAACCCCATGTAAGTTATGGGGCAAGAACAGCTCACTTTTCAAAACGTGTTTTTCAACCCGAAATAAACGCGTTTTTTCAGACTTCAGAATTCCAATGTAACTGCAAGTCTCAGAAGAGCCCACACACTCAGCTCTTAACCCCAGTGTGCTGAAAGTGTCAAAATGTGTTTTTCAGCAGAAATAAACATGTTTCTGCAAGTTTGGTCAACCCCATGTAAGTTATGGGGCAGTAACAGCACACTTTTCAAAACGTGTTTTTCAGCCCGAAATAAACACGTTTTTTCAGACAGCTGTATCCCTATGTAACTGCAAGGCTCAGAAGAGCCCACACACTCAGCTCTTAACCCCAGTGTGCAGAAAGTGCCAAAACGTGTTTTTCAGCAGAAATAAACATGTTTCTGCAAGTTTGGTCAACCCCATGTAAGTTATGGGGCAGTAACAGCACACTTTTCAAATGTGTTTTTCAGCCCGAAATAAACACGTTTTTTCAGACAGCTGTATCCCTATGTAACTGCAAGGCTCAGAAGAGCCCACACACTCAGGTCTTAACCCCAGTGTGCTGAAAGTGTCAAAACGTGTTTTTCAGCAGAAATAAACATGTTTCTGCAAGTTTGGTCAACCCCATGTAACTTATGGGGCAAGAACAGCTCACTTTTCAAAACGTGTTTTTCAACCCGAAATAAACGCGTTTTTTCAGACTTCAGAATTCCAATGTAACTGCAAGGCTCAGAAGAGCCCACACACTCAGGTCTTAACCCCAGTGTGCTGAAAGTGTCAAAACGTGTTTTTCAGCAGAAATAAGCATATTTCTGCAAGTTTGGTCAACCCCATGTAAGTTATGGGGCAGTAACAGCTCACTTTTCAAAACGTGCTTTTCAGCTTGAAATAAACGCGTTTTTTCAGACTTCAGAATTCCAGTGTAACTGCAAGGCTCAGAAGAGCCCACACACTCAGCTCTTAACCCCAGTGTGCTGAAAGTGTCAAAATGTGTTTTTCAGCAGAAATAAACATGTTTCTGTAAGTGGTCAACCCCATGTAAGTTATGGGGCAGTAACAGCACACTTTTCAAAACGTGTTTTTCAGCCCGAAATAAACACGTTTTTTCAGACAGCTGTATCCCTATGTAACTGCAAGGCTCAGAAGAGCCCACACACTCAGCTCTTAACCCCAGTGTGCAGAAAGTGCCAAAACGTGTTTTTCAGCAGAAATAAACATGTTTCTGCAAGTTTGGTCAACCCCATGTAAGTTATGGGGCAGTAACAGCACACTTTTCAAAACGTGTTTTTCAGCCCGAAATAAACACGTTTTTTCAGACAGCTGTATCCCTATGTAACTGCAAGGCTCAGAAGAGCACACACACTCAGCTCTTAACCCCAGTGTGCAGAAAGTGCCAAAACGTGTTTTTCAGCAGAAATAAACATGTTTCTGCAAGTTTGGTCAACCCCATGTAAGTTATGGGGCAGTAACAGCACACTTTTCAAAACGTGTTTTTCAGCCCGAAATAAATGCATTTTTTCAGACAGCTGTATCCCTATGTAACTGCAAGGCTCAGAAGAGCCCACACACTCAGGTCTTAACCCCAGTGTGCTGAAAGTGTCAAAATGTGTTTTTCAGCAGAAATAAACATGTTTCTGCAAGTTTGGTCAACCCCATGTAAGTTATGGGGCAGTAACAGCACACTTTTAAAAACGTGTTCTTCAGCCCGAAATAAACGTGTTTTTCAGACAGCTGTATCCCTATGTAACTGCAAGGCTCAGAAGAGCCCACACACTCAGCTCTTAACCCCAGTGTGCTGAAAGTGTCAAAATGTGTTTTTCAGCAGAAATAAACATGTTTCTGCAAGTTTGGTCAACCCCATGTAAGTTATGGGGCAGTAACAGCACACTTTTCAAAACGTGTTTTTCAGCCCGAAATAAATGCATTTTTTCAGACAGCTGTATCCCTATGTAACTGCAAGGCTCAGAAGAGCCCACACACTCAGGTCTTAACCCCAGTGTACTGAAAGTGTCAAAACATGTTTTTCAGCAGAAATAAACATTTTTCTGCAAGTTTGGTCAACCCCATGTAAGTTATGGGTCAGTAACAGCTCACTTTTCAAAACGTGTTTTTCAGCCCGAAATAAACGTGTTTTTCAGACAGCTGTATCCCTATGTAACTGCAAGGCTCAGAAGAGCCCACACACTCAGCTCTTAACCCCAGTGTGCTGAAAGTGTCAAAATGTGTTTTTCAGCAGAAATAAACATGTTTCTGCAAGTTTGGTCAACCCCATGTAAGTTATGGGGCAGTAACAGCACACTTTTCAAAACGTGTTTTTCAGCCCGAAATAAACACGTTTTTTCAGACAGCTGTATCCCTATGTAACTGCAAGGCTCAGAAGAGCCCACACACTCAGGTCTTAACCCCAGTGTGCTGAAAGTGTCAAAACGTGTTTTTCAGCAGAAATAAACATGTTTCTGCAAGTTTGGTCAACCCCATGTAAGTTATGGGGCAGTAACAGCACACTTTTCAAATGTGTTTTTCAGCCCGAAATAAACACGTTTTTTCAGACAGCTGTATCCCTATGTAACTGCAAGGCTCAGAAGAGCCCACACACTCAGGTCTTAACCCCAGTGTGCTGAAAGTGTCAAAACGTGTTTTTCAGCAGAAATAAACATGTTTCTGCAAGTTTGGTCAACCCCATGTAACTTATAGGGCAAGAACAGCTCACTTTTCAAAACGTGTTTTTCAGCCCGAAATAAACGCGTTTTTTCAGACTTCAGAATTCCAATGTAACTGCAAGGCTCAGAAGAGCCCACACACTCAGGTCTTAACCCCAGTGTGCTGAAAGTGTCAAAACGTGTTTTTCAGCAGAAATAAGCATATTTCTGCAAGTTTGGTCAACCCCATGTAAGTTATGGGGCAGTAACAGCACACTTTTCAAAACGTGTTTTTCAGCCCGAAATAAACACGTTTTTTTAGACAGCTGTATCCCTATGTAACTGCAAGGCTCAGAAGAGCCCACACACTCAGCTCTTAACCCCAGTGTGCAGAAAGTGCCAAAACGTGTTTTTCAGCAGAAATAAACATGTTTCTGCAAGTTTGGTCAACCCCATGTAAGTTATGGGGCAGTAACAGCACACTTTTCAAAACGTGTTTTTCAGCCCGAAATAAACACGTTTTTTCAGACAGCTGTATCCCTATGTAACTGCAAGGCTCAGAAGAGCACACACACTCAGCTCTTAACCCCAGTGTGCAGAAAGTGCCAAAACGTGTTTTTCAGCAGAAATAAACATGTTTCTGCAAGTTTGGTCAACCCCATGTAAGTTATGGGGCAGTAACAGCACACTTTTCAAAACGTGTTTTTCAGCCCGAAATAAATGCATTTTTTCAGACAGCTGTATCCCTATGTAACTGCAAGGCTCAGAAGAGCCCACACACTCAGGTCTTAACCCCAGTGTGCTGAAAGTGTCAAAATGTGTTTTTCAGCAGAAATAAACATGTTTCTGCAAGTTTGGTCAACCCCATGTAAGTTATGGGGCAGTAACAGCACACTTTTAAAAACGTGTTCTTCAGCCCGAAATAAACGTGTTTTTCAGACAGCTGTATCCCTATGTAACTGCAAGGCTCAGAAGAGCCCACACACTCAGCTCTTAACCCCAGTGTGCTGAAAGTGTCAAAATGTGTTTTTCAGCAGAAATAAACATGTTTCTGCAAGTTTGGTCAACCCCATGTAAGTTATGGGGCAGTAACAGCACACTTTTCAAAACGTGTTTTTCAGCCCGAAATAAATGCATTTTTTCAGACAGCTGTATCCCTATGTAACTGCAAGGCTCAGAAGAGCCCACACACTCAGGTCTTAACCCCAGTGTACTGAAAGTGTCAAAACATGTTTTTCAGCAGAAATAAACATTTTTCTGCAAGTTTGGTCAACCCCATGTAAGTTATGGGTCAGTAACAGCTCACTTTTCAAAACGTGTTTTTCAGCCCGAAATAAACGTGTTTTTCAGACAGCTGTATCCCTATGTAACTGCAAGGCTCAGAAGAGCCCACACACTCAGCTCTTAACCCCAGTGTGCTGAAAGTGTCAAAATGTGTTTTTCAGCAGAAATAAACATGTTTCTGCAAGTTTGGTCAACCCCATGTAAGTTATGGGGCAGTAACAGCACACTTTTCAAAACGTGTTTTTCAGCCCGAAATAAACACGTTTTTTCAGACAGCTGTATCCCTATGTAACTGCAAGGCTCAGAAGAGCCCACACACTCAGGTCTTAACCCCAGTGTGCTGAAAGTGTCAAAACGTGTTTTTCAGCAGAAATAAACATGTTTCTGCAAGTTTGGTCAACCCCATGTAAGTTATGGGGCAGTAACAGCACACTTTTCAAATGTGTTTTTCAGCCCGAAATAAACACGTTTTTTCAGACAGCTGTATCCCTATGTAACTACAAGGCTCAGAAGAGCCCACACACTCAGGTCTTAACCCCAGTGTGCTGAAAGTGTCAAAACGTGTTTTTCAGCAGAAATAAACATGTTTCTGCAAGTTTGGTCAACCCCATGTAACTTATGGGGCAAGAACAGCTCACTTTTCAAAACGTGTTTTTCAGCCCGAAATAAACGCGTTTTTTCAGACTTCAGAATTCCAATGTAACTGCAAGGCTCAGAAGAGCCCAGACACTCAGCTCTTAACCCCAGTGTGCTGAAAGTGTCAGAATGTGTTTTTCAGCAGAAATAAACATGTTTCTGCAAGTTTGGTCAACCCCATGTAAGTTATGGGGCAGTAACAGCACACTTTTCAAAACGTGTTTTTCAGCCCGAAATAAACACGTTTTTTTAGACAGCTGTATCCCTATGTAACTGCAAGGCTCAGAAGAGCCCACACACTCAGCTCTTAACCCCAGTGTGCAGAAAGTGCCAAAACGTGTTTTTCAACAGAAATAAACATGTTTCTGCAAGTTTGGTCAACCCCATGTAAGTTATGGGGCAGTAACAGCACACTTTTCAAAACGTGTTTTTCAGCCCGAAATAAACACGTTTTTTCAGACAGCTGTATCCCTATGTAACTGCAAGGCTCAGAAGAGCCCACACACTCAGGTCATAACCCCAGTGTGCAGAAAGTGCCAAAACGTGTTTTTTAGCAGAAATAAACATGTTTCTGCAAGTTTGGTCAACCCCATGTAAGTTATGGGGCAGTAACAGCACACTTTTCAAAACGTATTTTTCAGCCCGAAAGAAACACGTTTTTTCAGACTTCACAATCTCCATGTAACTGCAAGGCTCAGAAGAGCCCACACACTCAGGTCTTAACCCCAGTGTGCAGAAAGTGCCAAAACGTGTTTTTTAGCAGAAATAAACATGTTTCTGTAAGTTTGGTCAACCCCATGTAAGTTATGGGGCAGTAACAGCTCACTTTTCAAAACGTGTTTTTCAGCCCGAAATAAACACGTTTTTTCAGACAGCTGTATCCCTATGTAACTGCAAGGCTCAGAAGAGCCCACACACTCAGGTCTTAACCCCAGTGTGCAGAAAGTGCCAAAACGTGTTTTTTAGCAGAAATAAACATGTTTCTGCAAGTTTGGTCAACCCCATGTAAGTTATGGGGCAGTAACAGCTCACTTTTCAAAACGTGCTTTTCAGCTTGAAATAAACGCGTTTTTTCAGACTTCAGAATTCCAATGTAACTGCAAGGCTCAGAAGAGCCCACACACTCAGCTCTTAACCCCAGTGTGCTGAAAGTGTCAAAATGTGTTTTTCAGCAGAAATAAACATGTTTCTGTAAGTTTGGTCAACCCCATGTAAGTTATGGGGCAGTAACAGCACACTTTTCAAAACGTATTTTTCAGCCCGAAATAAACACGTTTTTTCAGACTTCAGAATCTCCATGTAACTGCAAGGCTCAGAAGAGCCCACACACTAAGGTCTTAACCCCAGTGTGCTGAAAGTGTCAAAATGTGTTTTTCAGCAGAAATAAACATGTTTCTGCAAGTTTGGTCAACCCCATGTAAGTTATGGGGCAGTAACAGCACACTTTTCAAAACGTGTTTTTCAGCCCGAAATAAACACTTTTTTTCAGACAGCTGTATCCCTATGTAACTGCAAGGCTCAGAAGAGCCCACACACTCAGGTCTTAACCCCAGTGTGCTGAAAGTGTCAAAACGTGTTTTTCAGCAGAAATAAACATGTTTCTGCAAGTTTGGTCAACCCCATGTAAGGTATGGGGCAGTAACAGCACACTTTTAAAAACGTGTTTTTCAGCCCGAAATAAACGCGTTTTTCAGACTTCAGAATCCCAATGTAACTGCAAGGCTCAGAAGAGCCCACACACTCAGCTCTTAAACCCAGTGTGCTAAAAGTGTCAGAACGTGTTTTTCAGAAGAAATAAACATGTTTCTGCAAGTTTGGTCAACCCCATGTAAGTTCTGGGGCAGTAACAGCACACTTTTCAAAACGTGTTTTTCAACCCGAAACAAACGCGTTTTTTCAGACAGCTGTATCCCTATGTAACTGCAAGGCTCAGAAGAGCCCACACACTCAGCTCTTAAACCCAGTGTGCTTAAAGTGTCAGAACGTGTTTTTCAGCAGAAATAAACATTTTTCTGCAAGTTTGGTCAACCCCATGTAAGTTATGGGGCAGTAACAGCACACTTTTCAAAACGTGTTTTTCAGCCCGAAATAAACACGTTTTTTCAGACAGCTGTATCCCTATGTAACTGCAAGGCTCAGAAGAGCCCACACACTCAGCTCTTAACCCCAGTGTGCAGAAAGTGCCAAAACGTGTTTTTCAGCAGAAATAAACATGTTTCTGCAAGTTTGGTCAACCCCATGTAACTTATGGGGCAGTAACAGCACACTTTTCAAAACGTGTTTTTCAGCCCGAAATAAACGCGTTTTTTCAGACAGCTGTATCCCTGTGTAACTGCAAGGCTCAGAAGAGCCCACACACTCAGGTCTTAACCCCAGTGTGCAGAAAGTTTCAAAACGTGTTTTTCAGCAGAAATAAACATGTTTCTGCAAGTTTGGTCAACCCCATGTAAGTTATGGGGCAGTAACAGCACACTTTTCAAAACGTGTTTATCAGCCCGAAAAAAACGCGTTTTTTCAGACAGCTGTATCCCTATGTAACTGCAAGGCTCAGAAGTGCCCACACACTCAGCTCTTAACCCCAGTGTGCAGAAAGTGCCAAAACGTGTTTTTCAGCAGAAATAAACATGTTTCTGCAAGTTTGGTCAACCCCATGTAAGTTATGGGGCAGTAACAGCACACTGTTCAAAACGTGTCTTTCAGCCCGAAATAAACGCGTTTTTTCAGACAGCTGTATCCCTATGTAACTGCAAGGCTCAGAAGAGCCCACACACTCAGCTCTTAACCCCAGTGTGCAGAAAGTGCCAAAACGTGTTTTTCAGCAGAAATAAACATGTTTCTGCAAGTTTGGTCAACCCCATGTAAGTTATGGGGCAGTAACAGCACACTTTTCAAAACGTATTTTTCAGCCCGAAATAAACACGTTTTTTCAGACTTCAGAATCTCCATGTAACTGCAAGGCTCAGAAGAGCCCACACACTCAGGTCTTAACCCCAGTGTGCTGAAAGTGTCAAAACGTGTTTTTCAGCAGAAATAAACATGTTTCTGCAAGTTTGGTCAACCCCATGTAACTTATGGGGCAAGAACAGCTCACTTTTCAAAACGTGTTTTTCAGCCCGAAATAAACGCGTTTTTTCAGACTTCAGAATTCCAATGTAACTGCAAGGCTCAGAAGAGCCCACACACTCAGCTCTTAACCCCAGTGTGCTGAAAGTGTCAGAATGTGTTTTTCAGCAGAAATAAACATGTTTCTGCAAGTTTGGTCAACCCCATGTAAGTTATGGGGCAGTAACAGCACACTTTTCAAAACGTGTTTTTCAGCCCGAAATAAACACGTTTTTTTAGACAGCTGTATCCCTATGTAACTGCAAGGCTCAGAAGAGCCCACACACTCAGCTCTTAACCCCAGTGTGCAGAAAGTGCCAAAACGTGTTTTTCAGCAGAAATAAACATGTTTCTGCAAGTTTGGTCAACCCCATGTAAGTTATGGAGCAGTAACAGCACACTTTTCAAAACGTGTTTTTCAGCCCGAAATAAACACGTTTTTTCAGACAGCTGTATCCCTATGTAACTGCAAGGCTCAGAAGAGCCCACACACTCAGGTCATAACCCCAGTGTGCAGAAAGTGCCAAAACGTGTTTTTTAGCAGAAATAAACATGTTTCTGCAAGTTTGGTCAACCCCATGTAAGTTATGGGGCAGTAACAGCACACTTTTCAAAACGTATTTTTCAGCCCGAAAGAAACACGTTTTTTCAGACTTCACAATCTCCATGTAACTGCAAGGCTCAGAAGAGCCCACACACTCAGGTCTTAACCCCAGTGTGCAGAAAGTGCCAAAACGTGTTTTTTAGCAGAAATAAACATGTTTCTGTAAGTTTGGTCAACCCCATGTAAGTTATGGGGCAGTAACAGCTCACTTTTCAAAACGTGTTTTTCAGCCCGAAATAAACACGTTTTTTCAGACAGCTGTATCCCTATGTAACTGCAAGGCTCAGAAGAGCCCACACACTCAGGTCTTAACCCCAGTGTGCAGAAAGTGCCAAAACGTGTTTTTTAGCAGAAATAAACATGTTTCTGCAAGTTTGGTCAACCCCATGTAAGTTATGGGGCAGTAACAGCTCACTTTTCAAAACGTGCTTTTCAGCTTGAAATAAACGCGTTTTTTCAGACTTCAGAATTCCAATGTAACTGCAAGGCTCAGAAGAGCCCACACACTCAGCTCTTAACCCCAGTGTGCTGAAAGTGTCAAAATGTGTTTTTCAGCAGAAATAAACATGTTTCTGTAAGTTTGGTCAACCCCATGTAAGTTATGGGGCAGTAACAGCACACTTTTCAAAACGTATTTTTCAGCCCGAAATAAACACGTTTTTTCAGACTTCAGAATCTCCATGTAACTGCAAGGCTCAGAAGAGCCCACACACTAAGGTCTTAACCCCAGTGTGCTGAAAGTGTCAAAATGTGTTTTTCAGCAGAAATAAACATGTTTCTGCAAGTTTGGTCAACCCCATGTAAGTTATGGGGCAGTAACAGCACACTTTTCAAAACGTGTTTTTCAGCCCGAAATAAACACTTTTTTTCAGACAGCTGTATCCCTATGTAACTGCAAGGCTCAGAAGAGCCCACACACTCAGGTCTTAACCCCAGTGTGCTGAAAGTGTCAAAACGTGTTTTTCAGCAGAAATAAACATGTTTCTGCAAGTTTGGTCAACCCCATGTAAGGTATGGGGCAGTAACAGCACACTTTTAAAAACGTGTTTTTCAGCCCGAAATAAACGCGTTTTTCAGACTTCAGAATCCCAATGTAACTGCAAGGCTCAGAAGAGCCCACACACTCAGCTCTTAAACCCAGTGTGCTAAAAGTGTCAGAACGTGTTTTTCAGAAGAAATAAACATGTTTCTGCAAGTTTGGTCAACCCCATGTAAGTTCTGGGGCAGTAACAGCACACTTTTCAAAACGTGTTTTTCAACCCGAAACAAACGCGTTTTTTCAGACAGCTGTATCCCTATGTAACTGCAAGGCTCAGAAGAGCCCACACACTCAGCTCTTAAACCCAGTGTGCTTAAAGTGTCAGAACGTGTTTTTCAGCAGAAATAAACATTTTTCTGCAAGTTTGGTCAACCCCATGTAAGTTATGGGGCAGTAACAGCACACTTTTCAAAACGTGTTTTTCAGCCCGAAATAAACACGTTTTTTCAGACAGCTGTATCCCTATGTAACTGCAAGGCTCAGAAGAGCCCACACACTCAGCTCTTAACCCCAGTGTTTAGAAAGTGCCAAAACGTGTTTTTCAGCAGAAATAAACATGTTTCTGCAAGTTTGGTCAACCCCATGTAACTTATGGGGCAGTAACAGCACACTTTTCAAAACGTGTTTTTCAGCCCGAAATAAACGCGTTTTTTCAGACAGCTGTATCCCTGTGTAACTGCAAGGCTCAGAAGAGCCCACACACTCAGGTCTTAACCCCAGTGTGCAGAAAGTTTCAAAACGTGTTTTTCAGCAGAAATAAACATGTTTCTGCAAGTTTGGTCAACCCCATGTAAGTTATGGGGCAGTAACAGCACACTTTTCAAAACGTGTTTATCAGCCCGAAAAAAATGCGTTTTTTCAGACAGCTGTATCCCTATGTAACTGCAAGGCTCAGAAGTGCCCACACACTCAGCTCTTAACCCCAGTGTGCAGAAAGTGCCAAAACGTGTTTTTCAGCAGAAATAAACATGTTTCTGCAAGTTTGGTCAACCCCATGTAAGTTATGGGGCAGTAACAGCACACTGTTCAAAACGTGTCTTTCAGCCCGAAATAAACGCGTTTTTTCAGACAGCTGTATCCCTATGTAACTGCAAGGCTCAGAAGAGCCCACACACTCAGCTCTTAACCCCAGTGTGCAGAAAGTGCCAAAACGTGTTTTTCAGCAGAAATAAACATGTTTCTGCAAGTTTGGTCAACCCCATGTAAGTTATGGGGCAATAACAGCTCACTTTTGAAAACGTGTTTTTCAGCCCGAAATAAACGAGTTTTTCAGACTTCAGAATCCCAATGTAACTGCAAGGCTCCGAAGAGCCCACACACTCAGGTCTTAACCCCAGTGTGCTGAAAGTGTCAAAACGTGTTTTTCAGCAGAAATAAACATGTTTCTGCAAGTTTGGTCAACCCCATGTAAGTTAATGGGCAGTAACAGCACACTTTTCAAAACGTGTTTTTCAGCCCGAAATAAACACGTTTTTTTAGACAGCTGTATCCCTATGTAACTGCAAGGCTCAGAAGAGCCCACACACTCAGCTCTTAACCCCAGTGTGCTGAAAGTGTCAGAATGTGTTTTTCAGCAGAAATAAACATGTTTCTGCAAGTTTGGTCAACCCCATGTAAGTTATGGGGCAGTAACAGCACACTTTTCAAAACGTGTTTTTCAGCCCGAAATAAACACGTTTTTTTAGACAGCTGTATCCCTATGTAACTGCAAGGCTCAGAAGAGCCCACACACTCAGCTCTTAACCCCAGTGTGCAGAAAGTGCCAAAACGTGTTTTTCAGCAGAAATAAACATGTTTCTGCAAGTTTGGTCAACCCCATGTAAGTTATGGGGCAGTAACAGCACACTTTTCAAAACGTGTTTTTCAGCCCGAAATGAACACGTTTTTTCAGACAGCTGTATCCCTATGTAACTGCAAGGCTCAGAAGAGCCCACACACTCAGGTCATAACCCCAGTGTGCAGAAAGTGCCAAAACCTGTTTTTTAGCAGAAATAAACATGTTTCTGCAAGTTTGGTCAACCCCATGTAAGTTATGGGGCAGTAACAGCACACTTTTCAAAACGTATTTTTCAGCCCGAAAGAAACACGTTTTTTCAGACTT
This sequence comes from Lepisosteus platostomus, assembly GCF_059453375.1. Taxonomy (NCBI): domain Eukaryota; kingdom Metazoa; phylum Chordata; class Actinopteri; order Semionotiformes; family Lepisosteidae; genus Lepisosteus; species Lepisosteus platostomus. The sequence goes on from NC_142628.1 coordinate 19,046,627, forward strand.
CACAATCTCCATGTAACTGCAAGGCTCAGAAGAGCCCACACACTCAGGTCTTAACCCCAGTGTGCTGAAAGTGTCAAAACGTGTTTTTCAGCAGAAATAAGCATATTTCTGCAAGTTTGGTCAACCCCATGTAAGTTATGGGGCAGTAACAGCTCACTTTTAAAAACGTGCTTTTCAGCTTGAAAAAAACGCGTTTTTTCAGACTTCAGAATTCCAATGTAACTGCAAGGCTCAGAAGAGCCCACACACTCAGCTCTTAACCCCAGTGTGCTGAAAGTGTCAAAATGTGTTTTTCAGCAGAAATAAACATGTTTCTGTAAGTTTGGTCAACCCCATGTAAGTTATGGGGCAGTAACAGCACACTTTTCAAAACGTGTTTTTCAGCCCGAAATAAACACGTTTTTTCAGACAGCTGTATCCCTAAGTAACTGCAAGGCTCAGAAGAGCCCACACACTCAGCTCTTAACCCCAGTGTGCAGAAAGTGCCAAAACGTGTTTTTCAGCAGAAATAAACATGTTTCTGCAAGTTTGGTCAACCCCATGTAAGTTATGGGGCAGTAACAGCACACTTTTCAAAACGATTTTTTCAGCCCGAAATAAACACGTTTTTTCAGACAGCTGTATCCCTATGTAACTGCAAGGCTCGGAAGAGCCCACACACTCAGCTCTTAACCCCAGTGTGCAGAAAGAGCCAAAACGTGTTTTTCAGCAGAAATAAACATGTTTCTGCAAGTTTGGTCAACCCCATGTAAGTTATGGGGCAGTAACAGCACACTTTTCAAAACGTGTTTTTCAGCCCGAAATAAATGCATTTTTTCAGACAGCTGTATCCCTATGTAACTGCAAGGCTCAGAAGAGCCCACACACTCAGGTCTTAACCCCAGTGTGCTGAAAGTGTCAAAACGTGTTTTTCAGCAGAAATAAACATGTTTCTGCAAGTTTGGTCAACCCCATGTAACTTATGGGGCAAGAACAGCTCACTTTTCAAAACGTGTTTTTCAGCCCGAAATAAACGCGTTTTTTCAGACTTCAGAATTCCAATGTAACTGCAAGGCTCAGAAGAGCCCACACACTCAGCTCTTAACCCCAGTGTGCTGAAAGTGTCAGAATGTGTTTTTCAGCAGAAATAAACATGTTTCTGTAAGTTTGGTCAACCCCATGTAAGTTATGGGGCAGTAACAGCACACTTTTAAAAACGTGTTCTTCAGCCCGAAATAAACGTGTTTTTCAGACAGCTGTATCCCTATGTAACTGCAAGGCTCAGAAGAGCCCACACACTCAGGTCTTAACCCCAGTGTGCTGAAAGTGTCAAAATGTGTTTTTCAGCAGAAATAAACATGTTTCTGCAAGTTTGGTCAACCCCATGTAAGTTATGGGGCAGTAACAGCACACTTTTAAAAACGTGTTCTTCAGCCCGAAATAAACGTGTTTTTCAGACAGCTGTATCCCTATGTAACTGCAAGGCTCAGAAGAGCCCACACACTCAGCTCTTAACCCCAGTGTGCTGAAAGTGTCAAAATGTGTTTTTCAGCAGAAATAAACATGTTTCTGCAAGTTTGGTCAACCCCATGTAAGTTATGGGGCAGTAACAGCACACTTTTCAAAACGTGTTTTTCAGCCCGAAATAAATGCATTTTTTCAGACAGCTGTATCCCTATGTAACTGCAAGGCTCAGAAGAGCCCACACACTCAGGTCTTAACCCCAGTGTACTGAAAGTGTCAAAACATGTTTTTCAGCAGAAATAAACATTTTTCTGCAAGTTTGGTCAACCCCATGTAAGTTAAGGGTCAGTAAAAGCTCACTTTTCAAAACGTGTTTTTCAGCCCGAAATAAACGTGTTTTTCAGACAGCTGTATCCCTATGTAACTGCAAGGCTCAGAAGAGCCCACACACTCAGCTCTTAACCCCAGTGTGCTGAAAGTGTCAAAACGTGTTTTTCAGCAGAAATAAACATGTTTCTGCAAGTTTGGTCAACCCCATGTAAGTTATGGGGCAGTAACAGCACACTTTTCAAATGTGTTTTTCAGCCCGAAATAAACACGTTTTTTCAGACAGCTGTATCCCTATGTAACTACAAGGCTCAGAAGAGCCCACACACTCAGGTCTTAACCCCAGTGTGCTGAAAGTGTCAAAACGTGTTTTTCAGCAGAAATAAACATGTTTCTGCAAGTTTGGTCAACCCCATGTAACTTATGGGGCAAGAACAGCTCACTTTTCAAAACGTGTTTTTCAGCCCGAAATAAACGCGTTTTTTCAGACTTCAGAATTCCAATGTAACTGCAAGGCTCAGAAGAGCCCACACACTCAGCTCTTAACCCCAGTGTGCTGAAAGTGTCAGAATGTGTTTTTCAGCAGAAATAAACATGTTTCTGCAAGTTTGGTCAACCCCATGTAAGTTATGGGGCAGTAACAGCACACTTTTCAAAACGTGTTTTTCAGCCCGAAATAAACACGTTTTTTTAGACAGCTGTATCCCTATGTAACTGCAAGGCTCAGAAGAGCCCACACACTCAGCTCTTAACCCCAGTGTGCAGAAAGTGCCAAAACGTGTTTTTCAGCAGAAATAAACATGTTTCTGCAAGTTTGGTCAACCCCATGTAAGTTATGGGGCAGTAACAGCACACTTTTCAAAACGTGTTTTTCAGCCCGAAATAAACACGTTTTTTCAGACAGCTGTATCCCTATGTAACTGCAAGGCTCAGAAGAGCCCACACACTCAGGTCATAACCCCAGTGTGCAGAAAGTGCCAAAACGTGTTTTTTAGCAGAAATAAACATGTTTCTGCAAGTTTGGTCAACCCCATGTAAGTTATGGGGCAGTAACAGCACACTTTTCAAAACGTATTTTTCAGCCCGAAAGAAACACGTTTTTTCAGACTTCACAATCTCCATGTAACTGCAAGGCTCAGAAGAGCCCACACACTCAGGTCTTAACCCCAGTGTGCAGAAAGTGCCAAAACGTGTTTTTTAGCAGAAATAAACATGTTTCTGTAAGTTTGGTCAACCCCATGTAAGTTATGGGGCAGTAACAGCTCACTTTTCAAAACGTGTTTTTCAGCCCGAAATAAACACGTTTTTTCAGACAGCTGTATCCCTATGTAACTCCAAGGCTCAGAAGAGCCCACACACTCAGGTCTTAACCCCAGTGTGCAGAAAGTGCCAAAACGTGTTTTTTAGCAGAAATAAACATGTTTCTGCAAGTTTGGTCAACCCCATGTAAGTTATGGGGCAGTAACAGCTCACTTTTCAAAACGTGCTTTTCAGCTTGAAATAAACGCGTTTTTTCAGACTTCAGAATTCCAATGTAACTGCAAGGCTCAGAAGAGCCCACACACTCAGCTCTTAACCCCAGTGTGCTGAAAGTGTCAAAATGTGTTTTTCAGCAGAAATAAACATGTTTCTGTAAGTTTGGTCAACCCCATGTAAGTTATGGGGCAGTAACAGCACACTTTTCAAAACGTGTTTTTCAGCCCGAAATAAACACGTTTTTTCAGACAGCTGTATCCCTATGTAACTGCAAGGCTCAGAAGAGCCCACACACTCAGGTCATAACCCCAGTGTGCAGAAAGTGCCAAAACGTGTTTTTTAGCAGAAATAAACATGTTTCTGTAAGTTTGGTCAACCCCATGTAAGTTATGGGGCAGTAACAGCACACTTTTCAAAACGTGTTTTTCAGCCCGAAATAAACACGTTTTTTCAGACAGCTGTATCCCTATGTAACTGCAAGGCTCAGAAGAGCCCACACACTCAGCTCTTAACCCCAGTTTGCAGAAAGTGCCAAAACGTGTTTTTCAGCAGAAATAAACATGTTTCTGCAAGTTTGGTCAACCCCATGTAAGTTATGGGGCAGTAACAGCACACTTTTCAAAACGTGTTTTTCAGCCCGAAATAAACACGTTTTTTCAGACAGCTGTATCCCTATGTAACTGCAAGGCTCAGAAGAGCCCACACACTCAGCTCTTAACCCCAGTGTGCAGAAAGTGCCAAAACGTGTTTTTCAGCAGAAATAAACATGTTTCTGCAAGTTTGGTCAACCCCATGTAAGTTATGGGGTAGTAACAGCACACTTTTCAAAACGTGTTTTTCAGCCCGAAATAAATGCATTTTTTCAGACAGCTGTATCCCTATGTAACTGCAAGGCTCAGAAGAGCCCACACACTCAGGTCTTAACCCCAGTGTGCTGAAAGTGTCAAAATGTGTTTTTCAGCAGAAATAAACATGTTTCTGCAAGTTTGGTCAACCCCATGTAAGTTATGGGGCAGTAACAGCACACTTTTCAAAACGTGTTTTTCAGCCCGAAATAAACGCGTTTTTTCAGACAGCTGTATCCTTATCTAACTGCAAGGCTCAGAAGAGCCCACACACTCAGCTCTTAACCCCAGTGTGCAGAAAGTGCCAAAACGTGTTTTTTAGCAGAAATAAACATGTTTCTGCAAGTTTGGTCAACCCCATGTAAGTTATGGGGCAGTAACAGCACACTTTTCAAAACGTGTTTTTCAGCCCGAAACAAACGCGTTTTTTCAGACAGCTGTATCCTTATGTAACTGCAAGGCTCAGAAGAGCCCACACACTCAGGTCTTAACCCCAGTGTGCTGAATGTGTCAAAACGTGTTTTTCAGCAGAAATAAACATGTTTCTGCAAGTTTGGTCAACCCCATGTAACTTATGGGGCAGTAACAGCACACTTTTCAAAACGTGTTTTTCAAACCGAAATAAACACGTTTTTTTAGACAGCTGTATCCCTATGTAACTGCAAGGCTCAGAAGAGCCCAAACACTCAGCTCTTAACCCCAGTGTGCAGAAAGTGCCAAAACGTGTTTTTCAGCAGAAATAAACATGTTTCTGCAAGTTTGGTCAACCCCATGTAAGTTATGGGGCAGTAACAGCACACATTTCAAAACGTGTTTTTCAGCCCGAAATAAACACGTTTTTTCAAACAGCTGTATCCCTATGTAACTGCAAGGCTCAGAAGAGCCCACACACTCAGCTCTTAACCCCATTGTGCAGAAAGTGCCAAAACGTGTTTTTCAGCAGAAATAAACATGTTTCTGCAAGTTTGGTCAACCCCATGTAAGTTATGGGGCAGTAACAGCACACTTTTCAAAACGTGTTTTTCAGCCCGAAATAAACACGTTTTTTCAGACAGCTGTATCCCTATGTAACTGCAAGGCTCAGAAGAGCCCACACACTCAGCTCTTAACCCCAGTGTGCAGAAAGTGCCAAAACGTTTTTTTTAGCAGAAATAAACATGTTTCTGCAAGTTTGGTCAACCCCATGTAAGTTATGGGGCAGTAACAGCACACTTTTCAAAACGTGTTTTTCAGCCCGAAATAAACACGTTTTTTCAGACAGCTGTATCCCTATGTAACTGCAAGGCTCAGAAGAGCCCACACACTCAGGTCATAACCCCAGTGTGCAGAAAGTGCCAAAACGTGTTTTTTAGCAGAAATAAACATGTTTCTGTAAGTTTGGTCAACCCCATGTAAGTTATGGGGCAGTAACAGCACACTTTTCAAAACGTGTTTTTCAGCCCGAAATAAACACGTTTTTTCAGACAGCTGAATCCCTATGTAACTGCAAGGCTCAGAAGAGCCCACACACTCAGCTCTTAACCCCAGTTTACAGAAAGTGCAAAAACGTGTTTTTCAGCAGAAATAAACATGTTTCTGCAAGTTTGGTCAACCCCATGTAAGTTATGGGGCAGTAACAGCACACTTTTCAAAACGTGTTTTTCAGCCCGAAATAAATGCATTTTTTCAGACAGCTGTATCCCTATGTAACTGCAAGGCTCAGAAGAGCCCACACACTCAGGTCTTAACCCCAGTGTACTGAAAGTGTCAAAACATGTTTTTCAGCAGAAATAAACATTTTTCTGCAAGTTTGGTCAACCCCATGTAAGTTATGGGTCAGTAACAGCTCACTTTTCAAAACGTGTTTTTCAGCCCGAAATAAACGTGTTTTTCAGACAGCTGTATCCCTATGTAACTGCAAGGCTCAGAAGAGCCCACACACTCAGCTCTTAACCCCAGTGTGCTGAAAGTGTCAAATTGTGTTTTTCAGCAGAAATAAACATGTTTCTGCAAGTTTGGTCAACCCCATGTAAGTTATGGGGCAGTAACAGCACACTTTTCAAAACGTGTTTTTCAGCCCGAAATAAACACGTTTTTTCAGACAGCTGTATCCCTATGTAACTGCAAGGCTCAGAAGAGCCCACACACTCAGGTCTTAACCCCAGTGTGCTGAAAGTGTCAAAACGTGTTTTTCAGCAGAAATAAACATGTTTCTGCAAGTTTGGTCAACCCCATGTAAGTTATGGGGCAGTAACAGCACACTTTTCAAATGTGTTTTTCAGCCCGAAATAAACACGTTTTTTCAGACAGCTGTATCCCTATGTAACTACAAGGCTCAGAAGAGCCCACACACTCAGGTCTTAACCCCAGTGTGCTGAAAGTGTCAAAACGTGTTTTTCAGCAGAAATAAACATGTTTCTGCAAGTTTGGTCAACCCCATGTAACTTATGGGGCAAGAACAGCTCACTTTTCAAAACGTGTTTTTCAGCCCGAAATAAACGCGTTTTTTCAGACTTCAGAATTCCAATGTAACTGCAAGGCTCAGAAGAGCCCACACACTCAGCTCTTAACCCCAGTGTGCTGAAAGTGTCAGAATGTGTTTTTCAGCAGAAATAAACATGTTTCTGCAAGTTTGGTCAACCCCATGTAAGTTATGGGGCAGTAACAGCACACTTTTCAAAACGTGTTTTTCAGCCCGAAATAAACACGTTTTTTTAGACAGCTGTATCCCTATGTAACTGCAAGGCTCAGAAGAGCCCACACACTCAGCTCTTAACCCCAGTGTGCAGAAAGTGCCAAAACGTGTTTTTCAGCAGAAATAAACATGTTTCTGCAAGTTTGGTCAACCCCATGTAAGTTATGGGGCAGTAACAGCACGCTTTTCAAATGTGTTTTTCAGCCCGAAATAAACACGTTTTTTCAGACAGCTGTATCCCTATGTAACTACAAGGCTCAGAAGAGCCCACACACTCAGGTCTTAACCCCAGTGTGCTGAAAGTGTCAAAACGTGTTTTTCAGCAGAAATAAACATGTTTCTGCAAGTTTGGTCAACCCCATGTAACTTATGGGGCAAGAACAGCTCACTTTTCAAAACGTGTTTTTCAGCCCGAAATAAACGCGTTTTTTCAGACTTCAGAATTCCAGTGTAACTGCAAGGCTCAGAAGAGCCCACACACTCAGCTCTTAACCCCAGTGTGCTGAAAGTGTCAGAATGTGTTTTTCAGCAGAAATAAACATGTTTCTGCAAGTTTGGTCAACCCCATGTAAGTTATGGGGCAGTAACAGCACACTTTTCAAAACGTGTTTTTCAGCCCGAAATAAACACGTTTTTTCAGACAGCTGTATCCCTATGTAACTGCAAGGCTCAGAAGAGCCCACACACTCAGGTCATAACCCCAGTGTGCAGAAAGTGCCAAAACGTGTTTTTTAGCAGAAATAAACATGTTTCTGCAAGTTTGGTCAACCCCATGTAAGTTATGGGGCAGTAACAGCACACTTTTCAAAACGTATTTTTCAGCCCGAAAGAAACACGTTTTTTCAGACTTCACAATCTCCATGTAACTGCAAGGCTCAGAAGAGCCCACACACTCAGGTCTTAACCCCAGTGTGCAGAAAGTGCCAAAACGTGTTTTTTAGCAGAAATATACATGTTTCTGCAAGTTTGGTCAACCCCATGTAAGTTATGGGGCAGTAACAGCTCACTTTTCAAAACGTGCTTTTCAGCTTGAAATAAACGCGTTTTTTCAGACTTCAGAATTCCAATGTAACTGCAAGGCTCAGAAGAGCCCACACACTCAGCTCTTAACCCCAGTGTGCTGAAAGTGTCAAAATGTGTTTTTCAGCAGAAATAAACATGTTTCTGTAAGTTTGGTCAACCCCATGTAAGTTATGGGGCAGTAACAGCACACTTTTCAAAACGTGTTTTTCAGCCCGAAATAAACACGTTTTTTCAGACAGCTGTATCCCTATGTAACTGCAAGGCTCAGAAGAGCCCACACACTCAGGTCATAACCCCAGTGTGCAGAAAGTGCCAAAACGTGTTTTTTAGCAGAAATAAACATGTTTCTGTAAGTTTGGTCAACCCCATGTAAGTTATGGGGCAGTAACAGCACACTTTTCAAAACGTGTTTTTCAGCCCGAAATAAACACGTTTTTTCAGACAGCTGTATCCCTATGTAACTGCAAGGCTCAGAAGAGCCCACACACTCAGCTCTTAACCCCAGTTTGCAGAAAGTGCCAAAACGTGTTTTTCAGCAGAAATAAACATGTTTCTGCAAGTTTGGTCAACCCCATGTAAGTTATGGGGCAGTAACAGCACACTTTTCAAAACGTGTTTTTCAGCCCGAAATAAACACGTTTTTTCAGACAGCTGTATCCCTATGTAACTGCAAGGCTCAGAAGAGCCCACACACTCAGCTCTTAACCCCAGTGTGCAGAAAGTGCCAAAACGTGTTTTTCAGCAGAAATAAACATGTTTCTGCAAGTTTGGTCAACCCCATGTAAGTTATGGGGTAGTAACAGCACACTTTTCAAAACGTGTTTTTCAGCCCGAAATAAATGCATTTTTTCAGACAGCTGTATTCCTATGTAACTGCAAGGCTCAGAAGAGCCCACACACTCAGGTCTTAACCCCAGTGTGCTGAAAGTGTCAAAATGTGTTTTTCAGCAGAAATAAACATGTTTCTGCAAGTTTGGTCAACCCCATGTAAGTTATGGGGCAGTAACAGCACACTTTTCAAAACGTGTTTTTCAGCCCGAAATAAACGCGTTTTTTCAGACAGCTGTATCCTTATCTAACTGCAAGGCTCAGAAGAGCCCACACACTCAGCTCTTAACCCCAGTGTGCAGAAAGTGCCAAAACGTGTTTTTTAGCAGAAATAAACATGTTTCTGCAAGTTTGGTCAACCCCATGTAAGTTATGGGGCAGTAACAGCACACTTTTCAAAACGTGTTTTTCAGCCCGAAACAAACGCGTTTTTTCAGACAGCTGTATCCTTATGTAACTGCAAGGCTCAGAAGAGCCCACACACTCAGGTCTTAACCCCAGTGTGCTGAATGTGTCAAAACGTGTTTTTCAGCAGAAATAAACATGTTTCTGCAAGTTTGGTCAACCCCATGTAACTTATGGGGCAAGAACAGCTCACTTTTCAAAACGTGTTTTTCAGCCCGAAATAAACGCGTTTTTTCAGACTTCAGAATTCCAATGTAACTGCAAGGCTCAGAAGAGCCCACACACTCAGCTCTTAACCCCAGTGTGCTGAAAGTGTCAGAATGTGTTTTTCAGCAGAAATAAACATGTTTCTGCAAGTTTGGTCAACCCCATGTAAGTTATGGGGCAGTAACAGCACACTTTTCAAAACGTGTTTTTCAGCCCGAAATAAACGCGTTTTTTCAGACAGCTGTATCCCTATGTAACTGCAAGGCTCAGAAGAGCCCACACACTCAGGTCTTAACACCAGTGTGCTGAAAGTGTCAAAACATGTTTTTCAGCAGAAATAAACATGTTTCTGCAAGTTTGGTCAACCCCATGTAAGTTATGGGGCAGTAACAGCACACTTTTCAAAACGTGTTTTTCAGCCCGAAATAAACGCGTTTTTTCAGACAGCTGTATCCTTATCTAACTGCAAGGCTCAGAAGAGCCCACACACTCAGCTCTTAACCCCAGTGTGCAGAAAGTGCCGAAACGTGTTTTTTAGCAGAAATAAACATGTTTCTGCAAGTTTGGTCAACCCCATGTAAGTTATGGGGCAGTAACAGCTCACTTTTCAAAACGTGTTTTTCAGCCCGAAATAAACACGTTTTTTCAGACAGCTGTATCCCTATGTAACTGCAAGGCTCAAAAGAGCCCACACACTCAGGTCTTAACCCCAGTGTGCAGAAAGTGCCAAAACGTGTTTTTTAGCAGAAATAAACATGTTTCTGCAAGTTTGGTCAACCCCATGTAAGTTATGGGGCAGTAACAGCTCACTTTTCAAAACGTGCTTTTCAGCTTGAAATAAACGCGTTTTTTCAGACTTCAGAATTCCAATGTAACTGCAAGGCTCAGAAGAGCCCACACACTCAGCTCTTAACCCCAGTGTGCTGAAAGTGTCAAAATGTGTTTTTCAGCAGAAATAAACATGTTTCTGCAAGTTTGGTCAACCCCATGTAAGTTATGGGGCAGTAACAGCACACATTTCAAAACGTGTTTTTCAGCCCGAAATAAACACGTTTTTTCAAACAGCTGTATCCCTATGTAACTGCAAGGCTCAGAAGAGCCCACACACTCAGCTCTTAACCCCATTGTGCAGAAAGTGCCAAAACGTGTTTTTCAGCAGAAATAAACATGTTTCTGCAAGTTTGGTCAACCCCATGTAAGTTATGGGGCAGTAACAGCACACTTTTCAAAACGTGTTTTTCAGCCCGAAATAAACACGTTTTTTCAGACAGCTGTATCCCTATGTAACTGCAAGGCTCAGAAGAGCCCACACACTCAGCTCTTAACCCCAGTGTGCAGAAAGTGCCAAAACGTTTTTTTTAGCAGAAATAAACATGTTTCTGCAAGTTTGGTCAACCCCATGTAAGTTATGGGGCAGTAACAGCACACTTTTCAAAACGTGTTTTTCAGCCCGAAATAAACACGTTTTTTCAGACAGCTGTATCCCTATGTAACTGCAAGGCTCAGAAGAGCCCACACACTCAGGTCATAACCCCAGTGTGCAGAAAGTGCCAAAACGTGTTTTTTAGCAGAAATAAACATGTTTCTGTAAGTTTGGTCAACCCCATGTAAGTTATGGGGCAGTAACAGCACACTTTTCAAAACGTGTTTTTCAGCCCGAAATAAACACGTTTTTTCAGACAGCTGAATCCCTATGTAACTGCAAGGCTCAGAAGAGCCCACACACTCAGCTCTTAACCCCAGTTTACAGAAAGTGCAAAAACGTGTTTTTCAGCAGAAATAAACATGTTTCTGCAAGTTTGGTCAACCCCATGTAAGTTATGGGGCAGTAACAGCACACTTTTCAAAACGTGTTTTTCAGCCCGAAATAAATGCATTTTTTCAGACAGCTGTATCCCTATGTAACTGCAAGGCTCAGAAGAGCCCACACACTCAGGTCTTAACCCCAGTGTACTGAAAGTGTCAAAACATGTTTTTCAGCAGAAATAAACATTTTTCTGCAAGTTTGGTCAACCCCATGTAAGTTATGGGTCAGTAACAGCTCACTTTTCAAAACGTGTTTTTCAGCCCGAAATAAACGTGTTTTTCAGACAGCTGTATCCCTATGTAACTGCAAGGCTCAGAAGAGCCCACACACTCAGCTCTTAACCCCAGTGTGCTGAAAGTGTCAAATTGTGTTTTTCAGCAGAAATAAACATGTTTCTGCAAGTTTGGTCAACCCCATGTAAGTTATGGGGCAGTAACAGCACACTTTTCAAAACGTGTTTTTCAGCCCGAAATAAACACGTTTTTTCAGACAGCTGTATCCCTATGTAACTGCAAGGCTCAGAAGAGCCCACACACTCAGGTCTTAACCCCAGTGTGCTGAAAGTGTCAAAACGTGTTTTTCAGCAGAAATAAACATGTTTCTGCAAGTTTGGTCAACCCCATGTAAGTTATGGGGCAGTAACAGCACACTTTTCAAATGTGTTTTTCAGCCCGAAATAAACACGTTTTTTCAGACAGCTGTATCCCTATGTAACTACAAGGCTCAGAAGAGCCCACACACTCAGGTCTTAACCCCAGTGTGCTGAAAGTGTCAAAACGTGTTTTTCAGCAGAAATAAACATGTTTCTGCAAGTTTGGTCAACCCCATGTAACTTATGGGGCAAGAACAGCTCACTTTTCAAAACGTGTTTTTCAGCCCGAAATAAACGCGTTTTTTCAGACTTCAGAATTCCAATGTAACTGCAAGGCTCAGAAGAGCCCACACACTCAGCTCTTAACCCCAGTGTGCTGAAAGTGTCAGAATGTGTTTTTCAGCAGAAATAAACATGTTTCTGCAAGTTTGGTCAACCCCATGTAAGTTATGGGGCAGTAACAGCACACTTTTCAAAACGTGTTTTTCAGCCCGAAATAAACACGTTTTTTTAGACAGCTGTATCCCTATGTAACTGCAAGGCTCAGAAGAGCCCACACACTCAGCTCTTAACCCCAGTGTGCAGAAAGTGCCAAAACGTGTTTTTCAGCAGAAATAAACATGTTTCTGCAAGTTTGGTCAACCCCATGTAAGTTATGGGGCAGTAACAGCACGCTTTTCAAATGTGTTTTTCAGCCCGAAATAAACACGTTTTTTCAGACAGCTGTATCCCTATGTAACTACAAGGCTCAGAAGAGCCCACACACTCAGGTCTTAACCCCAGTGTGCTGAAAGTGTCAAAACGTGTTTTTCAGCAGAAATAAACATGTTTCTGCAAGTTTGGTCAACCCCATGTAACTTATGGGGCAAGAACAGCTCACTTTTCAAAACGTGTTTTTCAGCCCGAAATAAACGCGTTTTTTCAGACTTCAGAATTCCAGTGTAACTGCAAGGCTCAGAAGAGCCCACACACTCAGCTCTTAACCCCAGTGTGCTGAAAGTGTCAGAATGTGTTTTTCAGCAGAAATAAACATGTTTCTGCAAGTTTGGTCAACCCCATGTAAGTTATGGGGCAGTAACAGCACACTTTTCAAAACGTGTTTTTCAGCCCGAAATAAACACGTTTTTTCAGACAGCTGTATCCCTATGTAACTGCAAGGCTCAGAAGAGCCCACACACTCAGGTCATAACCCCAGTGTGCAGAAAGTGCCAAAACGTGTTTTTTAGCAGAAATAAACATGTTTCTGCAAGTTTGGTCAACCCCATGTAAGTTATGGGGCAGTAACAGCACACTTTTCAAAACGTATTTTTCAGCCCGAAAGAAACACGTTTTTTCAGACTTCACAATCTCCATGTAACTGCAAGGCTCAGAAGAGCCCACACACTCAGGTCTTAACCCCAGTGTGCAGAAAGTGCCAAAACGTGTTTTTTAGCAGAAATAAACATGTTTCTGCAAGTTTGGTCAACCCCATGTAAGTTATGGGGCAGTAACAGCTCACTTTTCAAAACGTGCTTTTCAGCTTGAAATAAACGCGTTTTTTCAGACTTCAGAATTCCAATGTAACTGCAAGGCTCAGAAGAGCCCACACACTCAGCTCTTAACCCCAGTGTGCTGAAAGTGTCAAAATGTGTTTTTCAGCAGAAATAAACATGTTTCTGTAAGTTTGGTCAACCCCATGTAAGTTATGGGGCAGTAACAGCACACTTTTCAAAACGTGTTTTTCAGCCCGAAATAAACACGTTTTTTCAGACAGCTGTATCCCTATGTAACTGCAAGGCTCAGAAGAGCCCACACACTCAGGTCATAACCCCAGTGTGCAGAAAGTGCCAAAACGTGTTTTTTAGCAGAAATAAACATGTTTCTGTAAGTTTGGTCAACCCCATGTAAGTTATGGGGCAGTAACAGCACACTTTTCAAAACGTGTTTTTCAGCCCGAAATAAACACGTTTTTTCAGACAGCTGTATCCCTATGTAACTGCAAGGCTCAGAAGAGCCCACACACTCAGCTCTTAACCCCAGTTTGCAGAAAGTGCCAAAACGTGTTTTTCAGCAGAAATAAACATGTTTCTGCAAGTTTGGTCAACCCCATGTAAGTTATGGGGCAGTAACAGCACACTTTTCAAAACGTGTTTTTCAGCCCGAAATAAACACGTTTTTTCAGACAGCTGTATCCCTATGTAACTGCAAGGCTCAGAAGAGCCCACACACTCAGCTCTTAACCCCAGTGTGCAGAAAGTGCCAAAACGTGTTTTTCAGCAGAAATAAACATGTTTCTGCAAGTTTGGTCAACCCCATGTAAGTTATGGGGTAGTAACAGCACACTTTTCAAAACGTGTTTTTCAGCCCGAAATAAATGCATTTTTTCAGACAGCTGTATTCCTATGTAACTGCAAGGCTCAGAAGAGCCCACACACTCAGGTCTTAACCCCAGTGTGCTGAAAGTGTCAAAATGTGTTTTTCAGCAGAAATAAACATGTTTCTGCAAGTTTGGTCAACCCCATGTAAGTTATGGGGCAGTAACAGCACACTTTTCAAAACGTGTTTTTCAGCCCGAAATAAACGCGTTTTTTCAGACAGCTGTATCCTTATCTAACTGCAAGGCTCAGAAGAGCCCACACACTCAGCTCTTAACCCCAGTGTGCAGAAAGTGCCAAAACGTGTTTTTTAGCAGAAATAAACATGTTTCTGCAAGTTTGGTCAACCCCATGTAAGTTATGGGGCAGTAACAGCACACTTTTCAAAACGTGTTTTTCAGCCCGAAACAAACGCGTTTTTTCAGACAGCTGTATCCTTATGTAACTGCAAGGCTCAGAAGAGCCCACACACTCAGGTCTTAACCCCAGTGTGCTGAATGTGTCAAAACGTGTTTTTCAGCAGAAATAAACATGTTTCTGCAAGTTTGGTCAACCCCATGTAACTTATGGGGCAAGAACAGCTCACTTTTCAAAACGTGTTTTTCAGCCCGAAATAAACGCGTTTTTTCAGACTTCAGAATTCCAATGTAACTGCAAGGCTCAGAAGAGCCCACACACTCAGCTCTTAACCCCAGTGTGCTGAAAGTGTCAGAATGTGTTTTTCAGCAGAAATAAACATGTTTCTGCAAGTTTGGTCAACCCCATGTAAGTTATGGGGCAGTAACAGCACACTTTTCAAAACGTGTTTTTCAGCCCGAAATAAACGCGTTTTTTCAGACAGCTGTATCCCTATGTAACTGCAAGGCTCAGAAGAGCCCACACACTCAGGTCTTAACACCAGTGTGCTGAAAGTGTCAAAACATGTTTTTCAGCAGAAATAAACATGTTTCTGCAAGTTTGGTCAACCCCATGTAAGTTATGGGGCAGTAACAGCACACTTTTCAAAACGTGTTTTTCAGCCCGAAATAAACGCGTTTTTTCAGACAGCTGTATCCTTATCTAACTGCAAGGCTCAGAAGAGCCCACACACTCAGCTCTTAACCCCAGTGTGCAGAAAGTGCCGAAACGTGTTTTTTAGCAGAAATAAACATGTTTCTGCAAGTTTGGTCAACCCCATGTAAGTTATGGGGCAGTAACAGCTCACTTTTCAAAACGTGTTTTTCAGCCCGAAATAAACACGTTTTTTCAGACAGCTGTATCCCTATGTAACTGCAAGGCTCAAAAGAGCCCACACACTCAGGTCTTAACCCCAGTGTGCAGAAAGTGCCAAAACGTGTTTTTTAGCAGAAATAAACATGTTTCTGCAAGTTTGGTCAACCCCATGTAAGTTATGGGGCAGTAACAGCTCACTTTTCAAAACGTGCTTTTCAGCTTGAAATAAACGCGTTTTTTCAGACTTCAGAATTCCAATGTAACTGCAAGGCTCAGAAGAGCCCACACACTCAGCTCTTAACCCCAGTGTGCTGAAAGTGTCAAAATGTGTTTTTCAGCAGAAATAAACATGTTTCTGTAAGTTTGGTCAACCCCATGTAAGTTATGGGGCAGTAACAGCACACTTTTCAAAACGTGTTTTTCAGCCCGAAATAAACACGTTTTTTCAGACAGCTGTATCCCTATGTAACTGCAAGGCTCAGAAGAGCCCACACACTCAGGTCATAACCCCAGTGTGCAGAAAGTGCCAAAACGTGTTTTTTAGCAGAAATAAACGTTTCTGTAAGTTTGGTCAACCCCATGTAAGTTATGGGGCAGTAACAGCACACTTTTCAAAACGTGTTTTTCAGCCCGAAATAAACACGTTTTTTCAGATAGCTGTATCCCTATGTAACTGCAAGGCTCAGAAGAGCCCACACACTCAGCTCTTAACCCCAGTTTGCAGAAAGTGCCAAAATGTGTTTTTCAGCAGAAATAAACATGTTTCTGCAAGTTTGGTCAACCCCATGTAAGTTATGGGGCAGTAACAGCACACTTTTCAAAACGTGTTTTTCAGCCCGAAATAAACACGTTTTTTCAGACAGCTGTATCCCTATGTAACTGCAAGGCTCAGAAGAGCCCACACACTCAGCTCTTAACCCCAGTGTGCAGAAAGTGCCAAAACATGTTTTTCAGCAGAAATAAACATGTTTCTGCAAGTTTGGTCAACCCCATGTAAGTTATGGGGTAGTAACAGCACACTTTTCAAAACGTGTTTTTCAGCCCGAAACAAACGCGTTTTTTCAGACAGCTGTATCCTTATGTAACTGCAAGGCTCAGAAGAGCCCACACACTCAGGTCTTAACCCCAGTGTGCTGAATGTGTCAAAACGTGTTTTTCAGCAGAAATAAACATGTTTCTGCAAGTTTGGTCAACCCCATGTAACTTATGGGGCAAGAACAGCTCACTTTTCAAAACGTGTTTTTCAGCCCGAAATAAACGCGTTTTTTCAGACTTCAGAATTCCAATGTAACTGCAAGGCTCAGAAGAGCCCACACACTCAGCTCTTAACCCCAGTGTGCTGAAAGTGTCAGAATGTGTTTTTCAGCAGAAATAAACATGTTTCTGCAAGTTTGGTCAACCCCATGTAAGTTATGGGGCAGTAACAGCACACTTTTCAAAACGTGTTTTTCAGCCCGAAATAAACACGTTTTTTTAGACAGCTGTATCCCTATGTAACTGCAAGGCTCAGAAGAGCCCACACACTCAGCTCTTAACCCCAGTGTGCAGAAAGTGCCAAAACGTGTTTTTCAGCAGAAATAAACATGTTTCTGCAAGTTTGGTCAACCCCATGTAAGTTATGGGGCAGTAACAGCACACTTTTCAAATGTGTTTTTCAGCCCGAAATAAACACGTTTTTTCAGACAGCTGTATCCCTATGTAACTACAAGGCTCAGAAGAGCCCACACACTCAGGTCTTAACCCCAGTGTGCTGAAAGTGTCAAAACGTGTTTTTCAGCAGAAATAAACATGTTTCTGCAAGTTTGGTCAACCCCATGTAACTTATGGGGCAAGAACAGCTCACTTTTCAAAACGTGTTTTTCAGCCCGAAATAAACGCGTTTTTTCAGACTTCAGAATTCCAGTGTAACTGCAAGGCTCAGAAGAGCCCACACACTCAGCTCTTAACCCCAGTGTGCTTAAAGTGTCAGAATGTGTTTTTCAGCAGAAATAAACATGTTTCTGCAAGTTTGGTCAACCCCATGTAAGTTATGGGGCAGTAACAGCACACTTTTCAAAACGTGTTTTTCAGCCCGAAATAAACACGTTTTTTTAGACAGCTGTATCCCTATGTAACTGCAAGGCTCAGAAGAGCCCACACACTCAGCTCTTAACCCCAGTGTGCAGAAAGTGCCAAAACGTGTTTTTCAGCAGAAATAAACATGTTTCTGCAAGTTTGGTCAACCCCATGTAAGTTATGGGGCAGTAACAGCACACTTTTCAAAACGTGTTTTTCAGCCCGAAATAAACACGTTTTTTCAGACAGCTGTATCCCTATGTAACTGCAAGGCTCAGAAGAGCCCACACACTCAGGTCATAACCCCAGTGTGCAGAAAGTGCCAAAACGTGTTTTTTAGCAGAAATAAACATGTTTCTGCAAGTTTGGTCAACCCCATGTAAGTTATGGGGCAGTAACAGCACACTTTTCAAAACGTATTTTTCAGCCCGAAAGAAACACGTTTTTTCAGACTTCACAATCTCCATGTAACTGCAAGGCTCAGAAGAGCCCACACACTCAGGTCTTAACCCCAGTGTGCAGAAAGTGCCAAAACGTGTTTTTTAGCAGAAATAAACATGTTTCTGCAAGTTTGGTCAACCCCATGTAAGTTATGGGGCAGTAACAGCTCACTTTTCAAAACGTGCTTTTCAGCTTGAAATAAACGCGTTTTTTCAGACTTCAGAATTCCAATGTAACTGCAAGGCTCAGAAGAGCCCATACACTCAGCTCTTAACCCCAGTGTGCTGAAAGTGTCAAAATGTGTTTTTCAGCAGAAATAAACATGTTTCTGTAAGTTTGGTCAACCCCATGTAAGTTATGGGGCAGTAACAGCACACTTTTCAAAACGTGTTTTTCAGCCCGAAATAAACACGTTTTTTCAGACAGCTGTATCCCTATGTAACTGCAAGGCTCAGAAGAGCCCACACACTCAGGTCATAACCCCAGTGTGCAGAAAGTGCCAAAACGTGTTTTTTAGCAGAAATAAACATGTTTCTGTAAGTTTGGTCAACCCCATGTAAGTTATGGGGCAGTAACAGCACACTTTTCAAAACGTGTTTTTCAGCCCGAAATAAACACGTTTTTTCAGACAGCTGTATCCCTATGTAACTGCAAGGCTCAGAAGAGCCCACACACTCAGCTCTTAACCCCAGTTTGCAGAAAGTGCCAAAACGTGTTTTTCAGCAGAAATAAACATGTTTCTGCAAGTTTGGTCAACCCCATGTAAGTTATGGGGCAGTAACAGCACACTTTTCAAAACGTGTTTTTCAGCCCGAAATAAACACGTTTTTTCAGACAGCTGTATCCCTATGTAACTGCAAGGCTCAGAAGAGCCCACACACTCAGCTCTTAACCCCAGTGTGCAGAAAGTGCCAAAACGTGTTTTTCAGCAGAAATAAACATGTTTCTGCAAGTTTGGTCAACCCCATGTAAGTTATGGGGTAGTAACAGCACACTTTTCAAAACGTGTTTTTCAGCCCGAAATAAATGCATTTTTTCAGACAGCTGTATCCCTATGTAACTGCAAGGCTCAGAAGAGCCCACACACTCAGGTCTTAACCCCAGTGTGCTGAAAGTGTCAAAATGTGTTTTTCAGCAGAAATAAACATGTTTCTGCAAGTTTGGTCAACCCCATGTAAGTTATGGGGCAGTAACAGCACACTTTTCAAAACGTGTTTTTCAGCCCGAAATAAACGCGTTTTTTCAGACAGCTGTATCCTTATCTAACTGCAAGGCTCAGAAGAGCCCACACACTCAGCTCTTAACCCCAGTGTGCAGAAAGTGCCAAAACGTGTTTTTTAGCAGAAATAAACATGTTTCTGCAAGTTTGGTCAACCCCATGTAAGTTATGGGGCAGTAACAGCACACTTTTCAAAACGTGTTTTTCAGCCCGAAACAAACGCGTTTTTTCAGACAGCTGTATCCTTATGTAACTGCAAGGCTCAGAAGAGCCCACACACTCAGGTCTTAACCCCAGTGTGCTGAATGTGTCAAAACGTGTTTTTCAGCAGAAATAAACATGTTTCTGCAAGTTTGGTCAACCCCATGTAACTTATGGGGCAAGAACAGCTCACTTTTCAAAACGTGTTTTTCAGCCCGAAATAAACGCGTTTTTTCAGACTTCAGAATTCCAATGTAACTGCAAGGCTCAGAAGAGCCCACACACTCAGCTCTTAACCCCAGTGTGCTGAAAGTGTCAGAATGTGTTTTTCAGCAGAAATAAACATGTTTCTGCAAGTTTGGTCAACCCCATGTAAGTTATGGGGCAGTAACAGCACACTTTTCAAAACGTGTTTTTCAGCCCGAAATAAACGCGTTTTTTCAGACAGCTGTATCCCTATGTAACTGCAAGGCTCAGAAGAGCCCACACACTCAGGTCTTAACACCAGTGTGCTGAAAGTGTCAAAACATGTTTTTCAGCAGAAATAAACATGTTTCTGCAAGTTTGGTCAACCCCATGTAAGTTATGGGGCAGTAACAGCACACTTTTCAAAACGTGTTTTTCAGCCCGAAATAAACGCGTTTTTTCAGACAGCTGTATCCTTATCTAACTGCAAGGCTCAGAAGAGCCCACACACTCAGCTCTTAACCCCAGTGTGCAGAAAGTGCCGAAACGTGTTTTTTAGCAGAAATAAACATGTTTCTGCAAGTTTGGTCAACCCCATGTAAGTTATGGGGCAGTAACAGCTCACTTTTCAAAACGTGTTTTTCAGCCCGAAATAAACACGTTTTTTCAGACAGCTGTATCCCTATGTAACTGCAAGGCTCAAAAGAGCCCACACACTCAGGTCTTAACCCCAGTGTGCAGAAAGTGCCAAAACGTGTTTTTTAGCAGAAATAAACATGTTTCTGCAAGTTTGGTCAACCCCATGTAAGTTATGGGGCAGTAACAGCTCACTTTTCAAAACGTGCTTTTCAGCTTGAAATAAACGCGTTTTTTCAGACTTCAGAATTCCAATGTAACTGCAAGGCTCAGAAGAGCCCACACACTCAGCTCTTAACCCCAGTGTGCTGAAAGTGTCAAAATGTGTTTTTCAGCAGAAATAAACATGTTTCTGTAAGTTTGGTCAACCCCATGTAAGTTATGGGGCAGTAACAGCACACTTTTCAAAACGTGTTTTTCAGCCCGAAATAAACACGTTTTTTCAGACAGCTGTATCCCTATGTAACTGCAAGGCTCAGAAGAGCCCACACACTCAGGTCATAACCCCAGTGTGCAGAAAGTGCCAAAACGTGTTTTTTAGCAGAAATAAACGTTTCTGTAAGTTTGGTCAACCCCATGTAAGTTATGGGGCAGTAACAGCACACTTTTCAAAACGTGTTTTTCAGCCCGAAATAAACACGTTTTTTCAGATAGCTGTATCCCTATGTAACTGCAAGGCTCAGAAGAGCCCACACACTCAGCTCTTAACCCCAGTTTGCAGAAAGTGCCAAAATGTGTTTTTCAGCAGAAATAAACATGTTTCTGCAAGTTTGGTCAACCCCATGTAAGTTATGGGGCAGTAACAGCACACTTTTCAAAACGTGTTTTTCAGCCCGAAATAAACACGTTTTTTCAGACAGCTGTATCCCTATGTAACTGCAAGGCTCAGAAGAGCCCACACACTCAGCTCTTAACCCCAGTGTGCAGAAAGTGCCAAAACGTGTTTTTCAGCAGAAATAAACATGTTTCTGCAAGTTTGGTCAACCCCATGTAAGTTATGGGGTAGTAACAGCACACTTTTCAAAACGTGTTTTTCAGCCCGAAACAAACGCGTTTTTTCAGACAGCTGTATCCTTATGTAACTGCAAGGCTCAGAAGAGCCCACACACTCAGGTCTTAACCCCAGTGTGCTGAATGTGTCAAAACGTGTTTTTCAGCAGAAATAAACATGTTTCTGCAAGTTTGGTCAACCCCATGTAACTTATGGGGCAAGAACAGCTCACTTTTCAAAACGTGTTTTTCAGCCCGAAATAAACGCGTTTTTTCAGACTTCAGAATTCCAATGTAACTGCAAGGCTCAGAAGAGCCCACACACTCAGCTCTTAACCCCAGTGTGCTGAAAGTGTCAGAATGTGTTTTTCAGCAGAAATAAACATGTTTCTGCAAGTTTTGTCAACCCCATGTAAGTTATGGGGCAGTAACAGCACACTTTTCAAAACGTGTTTTTCAAACCGAAATAAACACGTTTTTTTAGACAGCTGTATCCCTATGTAACTGCAAGGCTCAGAAGAGCCCAAACACTCAGCTCTTAACCCCAGTGTGCAGAAAGTGCCAAAACGTGTTTTTCAGCAGAAATAAACATGTTTCTGCAAGTTTGGTCAACCCCATGTAAGTTATGGGGCAGTAACAGCACACTTTTCAAAACGTGTTTTTCAGCCCGAAATAAACACGTTTTTTCAAACAGCTGTATCCCTATGTAACTGCAAGGCTCAGAAGAGCCCACACACTCAGCTCTTAACCCCATTGTGCAGAAAGTGCCAAAACGTGTTTTTCAGCAGAAATAAACATGTTTCTGCAAGTTTGGTCAACCCCATGTAAGTTATGGGGCAGTAACAGCACACTTTTCAAAACGTGTTTTTCAGCCCGAAATAAACACGTTTTTTCAGACAGCTGTATCCCTATGTAACTGCAAGGCTCAGAAGAGCCCACACACTCAGCTCTTAACCCCAGTGTGCAGAAAGTGCCAAAACGTTTTTTTTAGCAGAAATAAACATGTTTCTGCAAGTTTGGTCAACCCCATGTAAGTTATGGGGCAGTAACAGCACACTTTTCAAAACGTGTTTTTCAGCCCGAAATAAACACGTTTTTTCAGACAGCTGTATCCCTATGTAACTGCAAGGCTCAGAAGAGCCCACACACTCAGGTCATAACCCCAGTGTGCAGAAAGTGCCAAAACGTGTTTTTTAGCAGAAATAAACATGTTTCTGTAAGTTTGGTCAACCCCATGTAAGTTATGGGGCAGTAACAGCACACTTTTCAAAACGTGTTTTTCAGCCCGAAATAAACACGTTTTTTCAGACAGCTGAATCCCTATGTAACTGCAAGGCTCAGAAGAGCCCACACACTCAGCTCTTAACCCCAGTTTGCAGAAAGTGCAAAAACGTGTTTTTCAGCAGAAATAAACATGTTTCTGCAAGTTTGGTCAAGCCCATGTAAGTTATGGGGCAGTAACAGCACACTTTTCAAAACGTGTTTTTCAGCCCGAAATAAATGCATTTTTTCAGACAGCTGTATCCCTATGTAACTGCAAGGCTCAGAAGAGCCCACACACTCAGGTCTTAACCCCAGTGTGCTGAAAGTGTCAAAACGTGTTTTTCAGCAGAAATAAACATGTTTCTGCAAGTTTGGTCAACCCCATGTAAGTTATGGGGCAGTAACAGCACACTTTTCAAATGTGTTTTTCAGCCCGAAATAAACACGTTTTTTCAAACAGCTGTATCCCTATGTAACTGCAAGGCTCAGAAGAGCCCACACACTCAGCTCTTAACCCCATTGTGCAGAAAGTGCCAAAACGTGTTTTTCAGCAGAAATAAACATGTTTCTGCAAGTTTGGTCAACCCCATGTAAGTTATGGGGCAGTAACAGCACACTTTTCAAAACGTGTTTTTCAGCCCGAAATAAACACGTTTTTTCAGACAGCTGTATCCCTATGTAACTGCAAGGCTCAGAAGAGCCCACACACTCAGCTCTTAACCCCAGTGTGCAGAAAGTGCCAAAACGTTTTTTTTAGCAGAAATAAACATGTTTCTGCAAGTTTGGTCAACCCCATGTAAGTTATGGGGCAGTAACAGCACACTTTTCAAAACGTGTTTTTCAGCCCGAAATAAACACGTTTTTTCAGACAGCTGTATCCCTATGTAACTGCAAGGCTCAGAAGAGCCCACACACTCAGGTCATAACCCCAGTGTGCAGAAAGTGCCAAAACGTGTTTTTTAGCAGAAATAAACATGTTTCTGTAAGTTTGGTCAACCCCATGTAAGTTATGGGGCAGTAACAGCACACTTTTCAAAACGTGTTTTTCAGCCCGAAATAAACACGTTTTTTCAGACAGCTGAATCCCTATGTAACTGCAAGGCTCAGAAGAGCCCACACACTCAGCTCTTAACCCCAGTTTGCAGAAAGTGCAAAAACGTGTTTTTCAGCAGAAATAAACATGTTTCTGCAAGTTTGGTCAACCCCATGTAAGTTATGGGGCAGTAACAGCACACTTTTCAAAACGTGTTTTTCAGCCCGAAATAAATGCATTTTTTCAGACAGCTGTATCCCTATGTAACTGCAAGGCTCAGAAGAGCCCACACACTCAGGTCTTAACCCCAGTGTGCTGAAAGTGTCAAAACGTGTTTTTCAGCAGAAATAAACATGTTTCTGCAAGTTTGGTCAACCCCATGTAAGTTATGGGGCAGTAACAGCACACTTTTCAAATGTGTTTTTCAGCCCGAAATAAACACGTTTTTTCAGACAGCTGTATCCCTATGTAACTACAAGGCTCAGAAGAGCCCACACACTCAGGTCTTAACCCCAGTGTGCTGAAAGTGTCAAAACGTGTTTTTCAGCAGAAATAAACATGTTTCTGCAAGTTTGGTCAACCCCATGTAAGTTATGGGGCAGTAACAGCACACTTTTCAAAACGTGTTTTTCAGCCCGAAATAAACACGTTTTTTCAGACAGCTGTATCCCTATGTAACTGCAAGGCTCAGAAGAGCCCACACACTCAGCTCTTAACCCCAGTGTGCAGAAAGTGCCAAAACGTTTTTTTTAGCAGAAATAAACATGTTTCTGCAAGTTTGGTCAACCCCATGTAAGTTATGGGTCAGTAACAGCTCACTTTTCAAAACGTGTTTTTCAGCCCGAAATAAACGTGTTTTTCAGACAGCTGTATCCCTATGTAACTGCAAGGCTCAGAAGAGCCCACACACTCAGCTCTTAACCCCAGTGTGCTGAAAGTGTCAAAATGTGTTTTTCAGCAGAAATAAACATGTTTCTGCAAGTTTGGTCAACCCCATGTAAGTTATGGGGCAGTAACAGCACACTTTTCAAAACGTGTTTTTCAGCCCGAAATAAACACGTTTTTTCAGACAGCTGTATCCCTATGTAACTGCAAGGCTCAGAAGAGCCCACACACTCAGGTCTTAACCCCAGTGTGCTGAAAGTGTCAAAACGTGTTTTTCAGCAGAAATAAACATGTTTCTGCAAGTTTGGTCAACCCCATGTAAGTTATGGGGCAGTAACAGCACACTTTTCAAATGTGTTTTTCAGCCCGAAATAAACACGTTTTTTCAGACAGCTGTATCCCTATGTAACTACAAGGCTCAGAAGAGCCCACACACTCAGGTCTTAACCCCAGTGTGCTGAAAGTGTCAAAACGTGTTTTTCAGCAGAAATAAACATGTTTCTGCAAGTTTGGTCAACCCCATGTAACTTATGGGGCAAGAACAGCTCACTTTTCAAAACGTGTTTTTCAGCCCGAAATAAACGCGTTTTTTCAGACTTCAGAATTCCAATGTAACTGCAAGGCTCAGAAGAGCCCACACACTCAGCTCTTAACCCCAGTGTGCTGAAAGTGTCAGAATGTGTTTTTCAGCAGAAATAAACATGTTTCTGCAAGTTTGGTCAACCCCATGTAAGTTATGGGGCAGTAACAGCACACTTTTCAAAACGTGTTTTTCAGCCCGAAATAAACACGTTTTTTTAGACAGCTGTATCCCTATGTAACTGCAAGGCTCAGAAGAGCCCACACACTCAGCTCTTAACCCCAGTGTGCAGAAAGTGCCAAAACGTGTTTTTCAGCAGAAATAAACATGTTTCTGCAAGTTTGGTCAACCCCATGTAAGTTATGGGGCAGTAACAGCACACTTTTCAAATGTGTTTTTCAGCCCGAAATAAACACGTTTTTTCAGACAGCTGTATCCCTATGTAACTACAAGGCTCAGAAGAGCCCACACACTCAGGTCTTAACCCCAGTGTGCTGAAAGTGTCAAAACGTGTTTTTCAGCAGAAATAAACATGTTTCTGCAAGTTTGGTCAACCCCATGTAACTTATGGGGCAAGAACAGCTCACTTTTCAAAACGTGTTTTTCAGCCCGAAATAAACGCGTTTTTTCAGACTTCAGAATTCCAATGTAACTGCAAGGCTCAGAAGAGCCCACACACTCAGCTCTTAACCCCAGTGTGCTGAAAGTGTCAGAATGTGTTTTTCAGCAGAAATAAACATGTTTCTGCAAGTTTGGTCAACCCCATGTAAGTTATGGGGCAGTAACAGCACACTTTTCAAAACGTGTTTTTCAGCCCGAAATAAACACGTTTTTTTAGACAGCTGTATCCCTATGTAACTGCAAGGCTCAGAAGAGCCCACACACTCAGCTCTTAACCCCAGTGTGCAGAAAGTGCCAAAACGTGTTTTTCAGCAGAAATAAACATGTTTCTGCAAGTTTGGTCAACCCCATGTAAGTTATGGGGCAGTAACAGCACACTTTTCAAAACGTGTTTTTCAGCCCGAAATAAACACGTTTTTTCAGACAGCTGTATCCCTATGTAACTGCAAGGCTCAGAAGAGCCCACACACTCAGGTCTTAACCCCAGTGTGCAGAAAGTGCCAAAACGTGTTTTTTAGCAGAAATAAACATGTTTCTGTAAGTTTGGTCAACCCCATGTAAGTTATGGGGCAGTAACAGCTCACTTTTCAAAACGTGTTTTTCAGCCCGAAATAAACACGTTTTTTCAGACAGCTGTATCCCTATGTAACTGCAAGGCTCAGAAGAGCCCACACACTCAGGTCTTAACCCCAGTGTGCAGAAAGTGCCAAAACGTGTTTTTTAGCAGAAATAAACATGTTTCTGCAAGTTTGGTCAACCCCATGTAAGTTATGGGGCAGTAACAGCTCACTTTTCAAAACGTGCTTTTCAGCTTGAAATAAACGCGTTTTTTCAGACTTCAGAATTCCAATGTAACGGCAAGGCTCAGAAGAGCCCACACACTCAGCTCTTAACCCCAGTGTGCTGAAAGTGTCAAAATGTGTTTTTCAGCAGAAATAAACATGTTTCTGTAAGTTTGGTCAACCCCATGTAAGTTATGGGGCAGTAACAGCACACTTTTCAAAACGTGTTTTTCAGCCCGAAATAAACACGTTTTTTCAGACAGCTATATCCCTATGTAACTGCAAGGCTCAGAAGAGCCCACACACTCAGCTCTTAACCCCAGTTTGCAGAAAGTGCCAAAACGTGTTTTTCAGCAGAAATAAACATGTTTCTGCAAGTTTGGTCAACCCCATGTAAGTTATGGGGCAGTAACAGCACACTTTTCAAAACGTGTTTTTCAGCCCGAAATAAACACGTTTTTTCAGACAGCTGTATCCCTATGTAACTGCAAGGCTCAGAAGAGCCCACACACTCAGCTCTTAACCCCAGTGTGCAGAAAGTGCCAAAACGTGTTTTTCAGCAGAAATAAACATGTTTCTGCAAGTTTGGTCAACCCCATGTAAGTTATGGGGTAGTAACAGCACACTTTTCAAAACGTGTTTTTCAGCCCGAAATAAATGCATTTTTTCAGACAGCTGTATCCCTATGTAACTGCAAGGCTCAGAAGAGCCCACACACTCAGGTCTTAACCCCAGTGTGCTGAAAGTGTCAAAATGTGTTTTTCAGCAGAAATAAACATGTTTCTGCAAGTTTGGTCAACCCCATGTAAGTTATGGGGCAGTAACAGCACACTTTTCAAAACGTGTTTTTCAGCCCGAAATAAACGCGTTTTTTCAGACAGCTGTATCCTTATCTAACTGCAAGGCTCAGAAGAGCCCACACACTCAGCTCTTAACCCCAGTGTGCAGAAAGTGCCAAAACGTGTTTTTTAGCAGAAATAAACATGTTTCTGCAAGTTTGGTCAACCCCATGTAAGTTATGGGGCAGTAACAGCACACTTTTCAAAACGTGTTTTTCAGCCCGAAACAAACGCGTTTTTTCAGACAGCTGTATCCTTATGTAACTGCAAGGCTCAGAAGATCCCACACACTCAGGTCTTAACCCCAGTGTGCTGAATGTGTCAAAACGTGTTTTTCAGCAGAAATAAACATGTTTCTGCAAGTTTGGTCAACCCCATGTAACTTATGGGGCAAGAACAGCTCACTTTTCAAAACGTGTTTTTCAGCCCGAAATAAACGCGTTTTTTCAGACTTCAGAATTCCAATGTAACTGCAAGGCTCAGAAGAGCCCACACACTCAGCTCTTAACCCCAGTGTGCTGAAAGTGTCAGAATGTGTTTTTCAGCAGAAATAAACATGTTTCTGCAAGTTTGGTCAACCCCATGTAAGTTATGGGGCAGTAACAGCACACTTTTCAAAACGTGTTTTTCAGCCCGAAATAAACGCGTTTTTTCAGACAGCTGTATCCCTATGTAACTGCAAGGCTCAGAAGAGCCCACACACTCAGGTCTTAACCCCAGTGTGCAGAAAGTGCCAAAACGTTTTTTTTAGCAGAAATAAACATGTTTCTGCAAGTTTGGTCAACCCCATGTAAGTTATGGGGCAGTAACAGCACACTTTTCAAAACGTGTTTTTCAGCCCGAAATAAACGCGTTTTTTCAGACAGCTGTATCCTTATCTAACTGCAAGGCTCAGAAGAGCCCACACACTCAGCTCTTAACCCCAGTGTGCAGAAAGTGCCGAAACGTGTTTTTTAGCAGAAATAAACATGTTTCTGCAAGTTTGGTCAACCCCATGTAAGTTATGGGGCAGTAACAGCACACTTTTCAAAACGTGTTTTTCAGCCCGAAATAAACACGTTTTTTCAGACAGCTGTATCCCTATGTAACTGCAAGGCTCAAAAGAGCCCACACACTCAGGTCTTAACCCCAGTGTGCAGAAAGTGCCAAAACGTGTTTTTTAGCAGAAATAAACATGTTTCTGCAAGTTTGGTCAACCCCATGTAAGTTATGGGGCAGTAACAGCTCACTTTTCAAAACGTGCTTTTCAGCTTGAAATAAACGCGTTTTTTCAGACTTCAGAATTCCAATGTAACTGCAAGGCTCAGAAGAGCCCACACACTCAGCTCTTAACCCCAGTGTGCTGAAAGTGTCAAAATGTGTTTTTCAGCAGAAATAAACATGTTTCTGTAAGTTTGGTCAACCCCATGTAAGTTATGGGGCAGTAACAGCACACTTTTCAAAACGTGTTTTTCAGCCCGAAATAAATGCATTTTTTCAGACTTCAGAGTCCCAATGTAACTGCAAGGCTCAGAAGAGCCCACACACTCAGCTCTTAACCCCAGTGTGCTGAAAGTGTCAGAACGTATTTTTCAGCAGAAATAAACATGTTTCGGCAAGTTTGGTCAACCCCATGTAAGATATGGGGCAGAAACAGCACACTTTTCAAAACGTGTTTTTCAGCCCGAAATAAACGCGTTTTTTCAGACAGCTGTATCCCTATGTAACTGCAAGGCTCAGAAGAGCCCACACACTCAGGTCTTAACACCAGTGTGCTGAAAGTGTCAAAACGTGTTTTTCAGCAGAAATAAACATGTTTCTGCAAGTTTGGTCAACCCCATGTAAGTTATGGGGCAGTAACAGCACACTTTTCAAAACGTGTTTTTCAGCCCGAAATAAACGCGTTTTTTCAGACAGCTGTATCCTTATCTAACTGCAAGGCTCAGAAGAGCCCACACACTCAGCTCTTAACCCCAGTGTGCAGAAAGTGCCGAAACGTGTTTTTTAGCAGAAATAAACATGTTTCTGCAAGTTTGGTCAACCCCATGTAAGTTATGGGGCAGTAACAGCTCACTTTTCAAAACGTGTTTTTCAGCCCGAAATAAACACGTTTTTTCAGACAGCTGTATCCCTATGTAACTGCAAGGCTCAAAAGAGCCCACACACTCAGGTCTTAACCCCAGTGTGCAGAAAGTGCCAAAACGTGTTTTTTAGCAGAAATAAACATGTTTCTGCAAGTTTGGTCAACCCCATGTAAGTTATGGGGCAGTAACAGCTCACTTTTCAAAACGTGCTTTTCAGCTTGAAATAAACGCGTTTTTTCAGACTTCAGAATTCCAATGTAACTGCAAGGCTCAGAAGAGCCCACACACTCAGCTCTTAACCCCAGTGTGCTGAAAGTGTCAAAATGTGTTTTTCAGCAGAAATAAACATGTTTCTGTAAGTTTGGTCAACCCCATGTAAGTTATGGGGCAGTAACAGCTCACTTTTCAAAACGTTTTTTTCAGCCCGAAATAAACGCGTTTTTTCAGACAGCTGTATCCCTATGTAACTGCAAGGCTCAGAAGAGCCCACACACTCAGCTCTTAACCCCAGTGTGCAGAAAGTGCCAAAACGTGTTTTTCAGCAGAAATAAACATGTTTCTGCAAGTTTGGTCAACCCCATGTAAGTTATGGGGTAGTAACAGCACACTTTTCAAAACGTGTTTTTCAGCCCGAAATAAATGCATTTTTTCAGACAGCTGTATCCCTATGTAACTGCAAGGCTCAGAAGAGCCCACACACTCAGGTCTTAACCCCAGTGTGCTGAAAGTGTCAAAATGTGTTTTTCAGCAGAAATAAACATGTTTCTGCAAGTTTGGTCAACCCCATGTAAGTTATGGGGCAGTAACAGTACACTTTTCAAAACGTGTTTTTCAGCCCGAAATAAACGCGTTTTTTCAGACAGCTGTATCCTTATCTAACTGCAAGGCTCAGAAGAGCCCACACACTCAGCTCTTAACCCCAGTGTGCAGAAAGTGCCAAAACGTGTTTTTTAGCAGAAATAAACATGTTTCTGCAAGTTTGGTCAACCCCATGTAAGTTATGGGGCAGTAACAGCACACTTTTCAAAACGTGTTTTTCAGCCCGAAATAAACGCGTTTTTTCAGACAGCTGTATCCTTATGTAACTGCAAGGCTCAGAAGAGCCCACACACTCAGGTCTTAACCCCAGTGTGCTGAATGTGTCAAAACGTGTTTTTCAGCAGAAATAAACATGTTTCTGCAAGTTTGGTCAACCCCATGTAACTTATGGGGCAAGAACAGCTCACTTTTCAAAACGTGTTTTTCAGCCCGAAATAAACGCGTTTTTTCAGACTTCAGAATTCCAATGTAACTGCAAGGCTCAGAAGAGCCCACACACTCAGCTCTTAACCCCAGTGTGCTGAAAGTGTCAAAATGTGTTTTTCAGCAGAAATAAACATGTTTCTGCAAGTTTGGTCAACCCCATGTAAGTTATGGGGCAGTAACAGCACACTTTTCAAAACGTGTTTTTCAGCCCGAAATAAACACGTTTTTTTAGACAGCTGTATCCCTATGTAACTGCAAGGCTCAGAAGAGCCCAAACACTCAGCTCTTAACCCCAGTGTGCAGAAAGTGCCAAAACGTGTTTTTCAGCAGAAATAAACATGTTTCTGCAAGTTTGGTCAACCCCATGTAAGTTATGGGGCAATAACAGCACACTTTTCAAAACGTGTTTTTCAGCCCGAAATAAACACGTTTTTTCAAACAGCTGTATCCCTATGTAACTGCAAGGCTCAGAAGAGCCCACACACTCAGCTCTTAACCCCATTGTGCAGAAAGTGCCAAAACGTGTTTTTCAGCAGAAATAAACATGTTTCTGCAAGTTTGGTCAACCCCATGTAAGTTATGGGGCAGTAACAGCACACTTTTCAAAATGTGTTTTTCAGCCCGAAATAAACACGTTTTTTCAGACAGCTGTATCCCTATGTAACCGCAAGGCTCAGAAGAGCCCACACACTCAGCTCTTAACCCCAGTGTGCTGAAAGTGTCAGAATGTGTTTTTCAGCAGAAATAAACATGTTTCTGCAAGTTTGGTCAACCCCATGTAAGTTATGGGGCAGTAACAGCACACTTTTCAAAACGTGTTTTTCAGCCCGAAATAAACACGTTTTTATAGACAGCTGTATCCCTATGTAACTGCAAGGCTCAGAAGAGCCCACACACTCAGCTCTTAACCCCAGTGTGCAGAAAGTGCCAAAACGTGTTTTTCAGCAGAAATAAACATGTTTCTGCAAGTTTGGTCAACCCCATGTAAGTTATGGGGCAGTAACAGCACACTTTTCAAAACGTGTTTTTCAGCCCGAAATAAACACGTTTTTTCAGACAGCTGTATCCCTATGTAACTGCAAGGCTCAGAAGAGCCCACACACTCAGGTCATAACCCCAGTGTGCAGAAAGTGCCAAAACGTGTTTTTTAGCAGAAATAAACATGTTTCTGCAAGTTTGGTCAACCCCATCTAAGTTATGGGGCAGTAACAGCACACTTTTCAAAACGTATTTTTCAGCCCGAAAGAAACACGTTTTTTCAGACTTCACAATCTCCATGTAACTGCAAGGCTCAGAAGAGCCCACACACTCAGGTCTTAACCCCAGTGTGCTGAAAGTGTCAAAACGTGTTTTTCAGCAGAAATAAGCATAGTTCTGCAAGTTTGGTCAACCCCATGTAAGTTATGGGGCAGTAACAGCTCACTTTTCAAAACGTGCTTTTCAGCTTGAAATAAACGCGTTTTTTCAGACTTCAGAATTCCAATGTAACTGCAAGGCTCAGAAGAGCCCACACACTCAGCTCTTAACCCCAGTGTGCTGAAAGTGTCAAAATGTGTTTTTCAGCAGAAATAAACATGTTTCTGTAAGTTTGGTCAACCCCATGTAAGTTATGGGGCAGTAACAGCACACTTTTCAAAACGTGTTTTTCAGCCCGAAATAAACACGTTTTTTCAGACAGCTGTATCCCTAAGTACCTGCAAGGCTCAGAAGAGCCCACACACTCAGCTCTTAACCCCAGTTTGCAGAAAGTGCCAAAACGTGTTTTTCAGCAGAAATAAACATGTTTCTGCAAGTTTGGTCAACCCCATGTAAGTTATGGGGCAGTAACAGCACACTTTTCAAAACGTGTTTTTCAGCCCGAAATAAACACGTTTTTTCAGACAGCTGTATCCCTATGTAACTGCAAGGCTCAGAAGAGCCCACACACTCAGCTCTTAACCCCAGTGTGCTGAAAGTTCCAAAACGTGTTTTTCAGCAGAAATAAACATGTTTCGGCAAGTTTGGTCAACCCCATGTAAGTTATGGGGCAGTAACAGCACACTTTTCAAAACGTGTTTTTCAGCCCGAAATAAATGCGTTTTTCAGACTTCAGAATCCCAATGTAACTGCAAGGCTCAGAAGAGCCCACACACTCAGCTCTTAACCCCAGTGTGCTGAAAGTGTCAGAACGTATTTTTCAGCAGAAATAAACATGTTTCGGCAAGTTTGGTCAACCCCATGTAAGTTATGGGGCAGTAACAGCTCACTTTTCAAAACGTGCTTTTCAGCTTGAAATAAACGCGTTTTTTCAGACTTCAGAATTCCAATGTAACTGCAAGGCTCAGAAGAGCCCACACACTCAGCTCTTAACCCCAGTGTGCTGAAAGTGTCAAAATGTGTTTTTCAGCAGAAATAAACATGTTTCTGTAAGTTTGGTCAACCCCATGTAAGTTATGGGGCAGTAACAGCACACTTTTCAAAACGTGTTTTTCAGCCCGAAATAAACACGTTTTTTCAGACAGCTGTATCCCTATGTAACTGCAAGGCTCAGAAGAGCCCACACACTCAGGTCATAACCCCAGTGTGCAGAAAGTGCCAAAACGTGTTTTTTAGCAGAAATAAACATGTTTCTGTAAGTTTGGTCAACCCCATGTAAGTTATGGGGCAGTAACAGCACACTTTTCAAAACGTGTTTTTCAGCCCGAAATAAACACGTTTTTTCAGACAGCTGTATCCCTATGTAACTGCAAGGCTCAGAAGAGCCCACACACTCAGCTCTTAACCCCAGTTTGCAGAAAGTGCCAAAACGTGTTTTTCAGCAGAAATAAACATGTTTCTGCAAGTTTGGTCAACCCCATGTAAGTTATGGGGCAGTAACAGCACACTTTTCAAAACGTGTTTTTCAGCCCGAAATAAACACGTTTTTTCAGACAGCTGTATCCCTATGTAACTGCAAGGCTCAGAAGAGCCCACACACTCAGCTCTTAACCCCAGTGTGCAGAAAGTGCCAAAACGTGTTTTTCAGCAGAAATAAACATGTTTCTGCAAGTTTGGTCAACCCCATGTAAGTTATGGGGTAGTAACAGCACACTTTTTCAAAACGTGTTTTTCAGCCCGAAATAAATGCATTTTTTCAGACAGCTGTATCCCTATGTAACTGCAAGGCTCAGAAGAGCCCACACACTCAGGTCTTAACCCCAGTGTGCTGAAAGTGTCAAAATGTGTTTTTCAGCAGAAATAAACATGTTTCTGCAAGTTTGGTCAACCCCATGTAAGTTATGGGGCAGTAACAGCACACTTTTCAAAACGTGTTTTTCAGCCCGAAATAAACGCGTTTTTTCAGACAGCTGTATCCTTATCTAACTGCAAGGCTCAGAAGATCCCACACACTCAGCTCTTAACCCCAGTGTGCAGAAAGTGCCAAAACGTGTTTTTTTGCAGAAATAAACATGTTTCTGCAAGTTTGGTCAACCCCATGTAAGTTATGGGGCAGTAACAGCACACTTTTCAAAACGTGTTTTTCAGCCCGAAACAAACGCGTTTTTTCAGACAGCTGTATCCTTATGTAACTGCAAGGCTCAGAAGAGCCCACACACTCAGGTCTTAACCCCAGTGTGCTGAATGTGTCAAAACGTGTTTTTCAGCAGAAATAAACATGTTTCTGCAAGTTTGGTCAACCCCATGTAACTTATGGGGCAAGAACAGCTCACTTTTCAAAACGTGTTTTTCAGCCCGAAATAAACGCGTTTTTTCAGACTTCAGAATTCCAATGTAACTGCAAGGCTCAGAAGAGCCCACACACTCAGCTCTTAACCCCAGTGTGCTGAAAGTGTCAGAATGTGTTTTTCAGCAGAAATAAACATGTTTCTGCAAGTTTGGTCAACCCCATGTAAGTTATGGGGCAGTAACAGCACACTTTTCAAAACGTGTTTTTCAGCCCGAAATAAACGCGTTTTTTCAGACAGCTGTATCCCTATGTAACTGCAAGGCTCAGAAGAGCCCACACACTCAGGTCTTAACCCCAGTGTGCAGAAAGTGCCAAAACGTTTTTTTTAGCAGAAATAAACATGTTTCTGCAAGTTTGGTCAACCCCATGTAAGTTATGGGGCAGTAACAGCACACTTTTCAAAACGTGTTTTTCAGCCCGAAATAAACGCGTTTTTTCAGACAGCTGTATCCTTATCTAACTGCAAGGCTCAGAAGAGCCCACACACTCAGCTCTTAACCCCAGTGTGCAGAAAGTGCCGAAACGTGTTTTTTAGCAGAAATAAACATGTTTCTGCAAGTTTGGTCAACCCCATGTAAGTTATGGGGCAGTAACAGCTCACTTTTCAAAACGTGTTTTTCAGCCCGAAATAAACACGTTTTTTCAGACAGCTGTATCCCTATGTAACTGCAAGGCTCAAAAGAGCCCACACACTCAGGTCTTAACCCCAGTGTGCAGAAAGTGCCAAAACGTGTTTTTTAGCAGAAATAAACGTTTCTGCAAGTTTGGTCAACCCCATGTAAGTTATGGGGCAGTAACAGCTCACTTTTCAAAACGTGCTTTTCAGCTTGAAATAAACGCGTTTTTTCAGACTTCAGAATTCCAATGTAACTGCAAGGCTCAGAAGAGCCCACACACTCAGCTCTTAACCCCAGTGTGCTGAAAGTGTCAAAATGTGTTTTTCAGCAGAAATAAACATGTTTCTGTAAGTTTGGTCAACCCCATGTAAGTTATGGGGCAGTAACAGCACACTTTTCAAAACGTGTTTTTCAGCCCGAAATAAATGCATTTTTTCAGACGTCAGAATCCCAATGTAACTGCAAGGCTCAGAAGAGCCCACACACTCAGCTCTTAACCCCAGTGTGCTGAAAGTGTCAGAACGTATTTTTCAGCAGAAATAAACATGTTTCGGCAAGTTTGGTCAACCCCATGTAAGATATGGGGCAGTAACAGCACACTTTTCAAAACGTGTTTGTCAGCCCGAAATAAACGCGTTTTTACAGACAGCTGTATCCCTATGTAACTGCAAGGCTCAGAAGAGCCCACACACTCAGGTCTTAACACCAGTGTGCTGAAAGTGTCAAAACGTGTTTTTCAGCAGAAATAAACATGTTTCTGCAAGTTTGGTCAACCCCATGTAAGTTATGGGGCAGTAACAGCACACTTTTCAAAACGTGTTTTTCAGCCCGAAATAAACGCGTTTTTTCAGACAGCTGTATCCTTATCTAACTGCAAGGCTCAGAAGAGCCCACACACTCAGCTCTTAACCCCAGTGTGCAGAAAGTGCCGAAACGTGTTTTTTAGCAGAAATAAACATGTTTCTGCAAGTTTGGTCAACCCCATGTAAGTTATGGGGCAGTAACAGCTCACTTTTCAAAACGTGTTTTTCAGCCCGAAATAAACACGTTTTTTCAGACAGCTGTATCCCTATGTAACTGCAAGGCTCAGAAGAGCCCACACACTCAGGTCTTAACCCCAGTGTGCAGAAAGTGCCAAAACGTTTTTTTTAGCAGAAATAAACATGTTTCTGCAAGTTTGGTCAACCCCATGTAAGTTATGGGGCAGTAACAGCACACTTTTCAAAACGTGTTTTTCAGCCCGAAATAAACGCGTTTTTTCAGACAGCTGTATCCTTATCTAACTGCAAGGCTCAGAAGAGCCCACACACTCAGCTCTTAACCCCAGTGTGCAGAAAGTGCCGAAACGTGTTTTTTAGCAGAAATAAACATGTTTCTGCAAGTTTGGTCAACCCCATGTAAGTTATGGGGCAGTAACAGCTCACTTTTCAAAACGTGTTTTTCAGCCCGAAATAAACACGTTTTTTCAGACAGCTGTATCCCTATGTAACTGCAAGGCTCAAAAGAGCCCACACACTCAGGTCTTAACCCCAGTGTGCAGAAAGTGCCAAAACGTGTTTTTTAGCAGAAATAAACATGTTTCTGCAAGTTTGGTCAACCCCATGTAAGTTATGGGGCAGTAACAGCTCACTTTTCAAAACGTGCTTTTCAGCTTGAAATAAACGCGTTTTTTCAGACTTCAGAATTCCAATGTAACTGCAAGGCTCAGAAGAGCCCACACACTCAGCTCTTAACCCCAGTGTGCTGAAAGTGTCAAAATGTGTTTTTCAGCAGAAATAAACATGTTTCTGTAAGTTTGGTCAACCCCATGTAAGTTATGGGGCAGTAACAGCACACTTTTCAAAACGTGTTTTTCAGCCCGAAATAAATGCATTCTTTCAGACGTCAGAATCCCAATGTAACTACAAGGCTCAGAAGAGCCCACACACTCAGCTCTTAACCCCAGTGTGCTGAAAGTGTCAGAACGTATTTTTCAGCAGAAATAAACATGTTTCGGCAAGTTTGGTCAACCCCATGTAAGATATGGGGCAGTAACAGCACACTTTTCAAAACGTGTTTTTCAGCCCGAAATAAACGCGTTTTTACAGACAGCTGTATCCCTATGTAACTGCAAGGCTCAGAAGAGCCCACACACTCAGGTCTTAACACCAGTGTGCTGAAAGTGTCAAAACGTGTTTTTCAGCAGAAATAAACATGTTTCTGCAAGTTTGGTCAACCCCATGTAAGTTATGGGGCAGTAACAGCACACTTTTCAAAACGTGTTTTTCAGCCCGAAATAAACGCGTTTTTTCAGACAGCTGTATCCTTATCTAACTGCAAGGCTCAGAAGAGCCCACACACTCAGCTCTTAACCCCAGTGTGCAGAAAGTGCCGAAACGTGTTTTTTAGCAGAAATAAACATGTTTCTGCAAGTTTGGTCAACCCCATGTAAGTTATGGGGCAGTAACAGCTCACTTTTCAAAACGTGTTTTTCAGCCCGAAATAAACACGTTTTTTCAGACAGCTGTATCCCTATGTAACTGCAAGGCTCAAAAGAGCCCACACACTCAGGTCTTAACCCCAGTGTGCAGAAAGTGCCAAAACGTGTTTTTTAGCAGAAATAAACATGTTTCTGCAAGTTTGGTCAACCCCATGTAAGTTATGGGGCAGTAACAGCTCACTTTTCAAAACGTGCTTTTCAGCTTGAAATAAACGCGTTTTTTCAGACTTCAGAATTCCAATGTAACTGCAAGGCTCAGAAGAGCCCACACACTCAGCTCTTAACCCCAGTGTGCTGAAAGTGTCAAAATGTGTTTTTCAGCAGAAATAAACATGTTTCTGTAAGTTTGGTCAACCCCATGTAAGTTATGGGGCAGTAACAGCTCACTTTTCAAAACGTTTTTTTCAGCCCGAAATAAACGCGTTTTTTCAGACAGCTGTATCCCTATGTAACTGCAAGGCTCAGAAGAGCCCACACACTCAGCTCTTAACCCCAGTGTGCAGAAAGTGTCAAAATGTGTTTTTCAGCAGAAATAAACATGTTTCTGCAAGTTTGGTCAACCCCATGTAAGTTATGGGGCAGTAACAGCACACTTTTCAAAACGTGTTTTTCAGCCCGAAATAAACGCGTTTTTTCAGACAGCTGTATCCTTATCTAACTGCAAGGCTCAGAAGAGCCCACACACTCAGCTCTTAACCCCAGTGTGCAGAAAGTGCCAAAACGTGTTTTTTAGCAGAAATAAACATGTTTCTGCAAGTTTGGTCAACCCCATGTAAGTTATGGGGCAGTAACAGCACACTTTTCAAAACGTGTTTTTCAGCCCGAAATAAACGCGTTTTTTCAGACAGCTGTATCCTTATGTAACTGCAAGGCTCAGAAGAGCCCACACACTCAGGTCTTAACCCCAGTGTGCTGAATGTGTCAAAACGTGTTTTTCAGCAGAAATAAACATGTTTCTGCAAGTTTGGTCAACCCCATGTAACTTATGGGGCAAGAACAGCTCACTTTTCAAAACGTGTTTTTCAGCCCGAAATAAACGCGTTTTTTCAGACTTCAGAATTCCAATGTAACTGCAAGGCTCAGAATAGCCCACACACTCAGCTCTTAACCCCAGTGTGCTGAAAGTGTCAAAATGTGTTTTTCAGCAGAAATAAACATGTTTCTGCAAGTTTGGTCAACCCCATGTAAGTTATGGGGCAGTAACAGCACACTTTTCAAAACGTGTTTTTCAGCCCGAAATAAACACGTTTTTTTAGACAGCTGTATCCCTATGTAACTGCAAGGCTCAGAAGAGCCCACACACTCAGCTCTTAACCCCATTGTGCAGAAAGTGCCAAAACGTGTTTTCAGCAGAAATAAACATGTTTCTGCAAGTTTGGTCAACCCCATGTAAGTTATGGGGCAGTAACAGCACACTTTTCAAAATGTGTTTTTCAGCCCAAAATAAACACGTTTTTTCAGACAGCTGTATCCCTATGTAACCGCAAGGCTCAGAAGAGCCCACACACTCAGCTCTTAACCCCAGTGTGCTGAAAGTGTCAGAATGTGTTTTTCAGCAGAAATAAACATGTTTCTGCAAGTTTGGTCAACCCCATGTAAGTTATGGGGCAGTAACAGCACACTTTTCAAAACGTGTTTTTCAGCCCGAAATAAACACGTTTTTATAGACAGCTGTATCCCTATGTAACTGCAAGGCTCAGAAGAGCCCACACACTCAGCTCTTAACCCCAGTGTGCAGAAAGTGCCAAAACGTGTTTTTCAGCAGAAATAAACATGTTTCTGCAAGTTTGGTCAACCCCATGTAAGTTATGGGGCAGTAACAGCACACTTTTCAAAACGTGTTTTTCAGCCCGAAATAAACACGTTTTTTCAGACAGCTGTATCCCTATGTAACTGCAAGGCTCAGAAGAGCCCACACACTCAGGTCATAACCCCAGTGTGCAGAAAGTGCCAAAACGTGTTTTTTAGCAGAAATAAACATGTTTCTGCAAGTTTGGTCAACCCCATGTAAGTTATGGGGCAGTAACAGCACACTTTTCAAAACGTATTTTTCAGCCCGAAAGAAACACGTTTTTTCAGACTTCACAATCTCCATGTAACTGCAAGGCTCAGAAGAGCCCACACACTCAGGTCTTAACCCCAGTGTGCTGAAAGTGTCAAAACGTGTTTTTCAGCAGAAATAAGCATAGTTCTGCAAGTTTGGTCAACCCCATGTAAGTTATGGGGCAGTAACAGCTCACTTTTCAAAACGTGCTTTTCAGCTTGAAATAAACGCGTTTTTTCAGACTTCAGAATTCCAATGTAACTGCAAGGCTCAGAAGAGCCCACACACTCAGCTCTTAACCCCAGTGTGCTGAAAGTGTCAAAATGTGTTTTTCAGCAGATATAAACATGTTTCTGTAAGTTTGGTCAACCCCATGTAAGTTATGGGGCAGTAACAGCACACTTTTCAAAACGTGTTTTTCAGCCCGAAATAAACACGTTTTTTCAGACAGCTGTATCCCTATGTAACTGCAAGGCTCAGAAGAGCCCACACACTCAGCTCTTAACCCCAGTTTGCAGAAAGTGCCAAAACGTGTTTTTCAGCAGAAATAAACATGTTTCTGCAAGTTTGGTCAACCCCATGTAAGTTATGGGGCAGTAACAGCACACTTTTCAAAACGTGTTTTTCAGCCCGAAATAAACACGTTTTTTCAGACAGCTGTATCCCTATGTAACTGCAAGGCTCAGAAGAGCCCACACACTCAGCTCTTAACCCCAGTGTGCTGAAAGTGCCAAAACGTGTTTTTCAGCAGAAATAAACATGTTTCTGCAAGTTTGGTCAACCCCATGTAAGTTATGGGGCAGTAACAGCACACTTTTCAAAACGTGTTTTTCAGCCCGAAATAAATGCGTTTTTCAGACTTCAGAATCCCAATGTAACTGCAAGGCTCAGAAGAGCCCACACACTCAGCTCTTAACCCCAGTGTGCTGAAAGTGTCAGAACGTATTTTTCAGCAGAAATAAACATGTTTCGGCAAGTTTGGTCAACCCCATGTAAGTTATGGGGCAGTAACAGCACACTTTTCAAAACGTGTTTTTCAGCCCGAAATAAACGCGTTTTTTCAGACAGCTGTATCCCTATGTAACTGCAAGGCTCAGAAGAGCCCACACACTCAGGTCTTAACACCAGTGTGCTGAAAGTGTCAAAACGTGTTTTTTAGCAGAAATAAACATGTTTCTGCAAGTTTGGTCAACCCCATGTAAGTTATGGGGCAGTAACAGCTCACTTTTCAAAACGTGCTTTTCAGCTTGAAATAAACGCGTTTTTTCAGACTTCAGAATTCCAATGTAACTGCAAGGCTCAGAAGAGCCCACACACTCAGCTCTTAACCCCAGTGTGCTGAAAGTGTCAAAATGTGTTTTTCAGCAGAAATAAACATGTTTCTGTAAGTTTGGTCAACCCCATGTAAGTTATGGGGCAGTAACAGCACACTTTTCAAAACGTGTTTTTCAGCCCGAAATAAATGCATTTTTTCAGACTTCAGAATCCCAATGTAACTGCAAGGCTCAGAAGAGCCCACACACTCAGCTCTTAACCCCAGTGTGCTGAAAGTGTCAGAACGTATTTTTCAGCAGAAATAAACATGTTTCGGCAAGTTTGGTCAACCCCATGTAAGATATGGGGCAGTAACAGCACACTTTTCAAAACGTGTTTTTCAGCCCGAAATAAACGCGTTTTTTCAGACAGCTGTATCCCTATGTAACTGCAAGGCTCAGAAGAGCCCACACACTCAGGTCTTAACACCAGTGTGCTGAAAGTGTCAAAACATGTTTTTCAGAAGAAATAAACATGTTTCTGCAAGTTTGGTCAACCCCATGTAAGTTATGGGGCAGTAACAGCACACTTTTCAAAACGTGTTTTTCAGCCCGAAATAAACGCGTTTTTTCAGACAGCTGTATCCTTATCTAACTGCAAGGCTCAGAAGAGCCCACACACTCAGCTCTTAACCCCAGTGTGCAGAAAGTGCCGAAACGTGTTTTTTAGCAGAAATAAACATGTTTCTGCAAGTTTGGTCAACCCCATGTAAGTTATGGGGCAGTAACAGCACACTTTTCAAAACGTGTTTTTCAGCCCGAAATAAACGCGTTTTTTCAGACAGCTGTATCCTTATCTAACTGCAAGGCTCAGAAGAGCCCACACACTCAGCTCTTAACCCCAGTGTGCAGAAAGTGCCGAAACGTGTTTTTTAGCAGAAATAAACATGTTTCTGCAAGTTTGGTCAACCCCATGTAAGTTATGGGGCAGTAACAGCTCACTTTTCAAAACGTGTTTTTCAGCCCGAAATAAACACGTTTTTTCAGACAGCTGTATCCCTATGTAACTGCAAGGCTCAAAAGAGCCCACACACTCAGGTCTTAACCCCAGTGTGCAGAAAGTGCCAAAACGTGTTTTTTAGCAGAAATAAACATGTTTCTGCAAGTTTGGTCAACCCCATGTAAGTTATGGGGCAGTAACAGCTCACTTTTCAAAACGTGCTTTTCAGCTTGAAATAAACGCGTTTTTTCAGACTTCAGAATTCCAATGTAACTGCAAGGCTCAGAAGAGCCCACACACTCAGCTCTTAACCCCAGTGTGCTGAAAGTGTCAAAATGTGTTTTTCAGCAGAAATAAACATGTTTCTGTAAGTTTGGTCAACCCCATGTAAGTTATGGGGCAGTAACAGCTCACTTTTCAAAACGCTTTTTTCAGCCCGAAATAA
Source organism: Lepisosteus platostomus (assembly GCF_059453375.1). Taxonomy (NCBI): domain Eukaryota; kingdom Metazoa; phylum Chordata; class Actinopteri; order Semionotiformes; family Lepisosteidae; genus Lepisosteus; species Lepisosteus platostomus. The sequence goes on from NC_142628.1 coordinate 19,088,403, forward strand.
ACGCGTTTTTTCAGACAGCTGTATCCCTATGTAACTGCAAGGCTCAGAAGAGCCCACACACTCAGGTCATAACCCCAGTGTGCAGAAAGTGCCAAAACGTGTTTTTTAGCAGAAATAAACATGATTCTGTAAGTTTGGTCAACCCCATGTAAGTTATGGGGCAGTAACAGCACACTTTTCAAAACGTGTTTTTCAGCCCGAAATAAACACGTTTTTTCAGACAGCTGAATCCCTATGTAACTGCAAGGCTCAGAAGAGCCCACACACTCAGCTCTTAACCCCAGTTTGCAGAAAGTGCCAAAACGTGTTTTTCAGCAGAAATAAACATGTTTCTGCAAGTTTGGTCAACCCCATGTAAGTTATGGGGCAGTAACAGCACACTTTTCAAAACGTGTTTTTCAGCCCGAAATAAACACGTTTTTTCAGACAGCTGTATCCCTATGTAACTGCAAGGCTCAGAAGAGCCCACACACTCAGCTCTTAACCCCAGTGTGCAGAAAGTGCCAAAACGTGTTTTTCAGCAGAAATAAACATGTTTCTCAAGTTTGGTCAACCCCATGTAAGTTATGGGGCAGTAACAGCACACTTTTCAAAACGTGTTTTTCAGCCCAAAATAAATGCATTTTTTCAGACAGCTGTATCCCTATGTAACTGCAAGGCTCAGAAGAGCACACACACTCAGGTCTTAACCCCAGTGTGCTGAAAGTGTCAAAATGTGTTTTTCAGCAGAAATAAACATGTTTCTGCAAGTTTGGTCAACCCCATGTAAGTTATGGGGCAGTAACAGCACACTTTTAAAAACGTGTTTTTCAGCCCGAAATAAACGCGTTTTTCAGACTTCAGAATCCCAATGTAACTGCAAGGCTCAGAAGAGCCCACACACTCAGCTCTTAACCCCAGTGTGCTGAAAGTGTCAGAACGTATTTTTCAGCAGAAATAAACATGTTTCGGCAAGTTTGGTCAACCCCATGTAAGTTATGGGGCAGTAACAGCACACTTTTCAAAACGTGTTTTTCAGCCCGAAATAAACACGTTTTTTCAGACAGCTGTATCCTTATCTAACTGCAAGGCTCAGAAGAGCCCACACACTCAGCTCTTAACCCCAGTGTGCAGAAAGTGCCAAAACGTGTTTTTTAGCAGAAATAAACATGTTTCTGCAAGTTTGGTCAACCCCATGTAAGTTATGGGGCAGTAACAGCACACTTTTCAAAACGTGTTTTTCAGCCCGAAATAAACGCGTTTTTTCAGACAGCTGTATCCTTATCTAACTGCAAGGCTCAGAAGAGCCCACACACTCAGCTCTTAACCCCAGTGAGCAGAAAGTGCCAAAACATGTTTTTCAGCAGAAATAAACGTTTCTGCAAGTTTGGTCAACCCCATCTAAGTTATGGGGCAGTAACAGCACACTTTTCAAATGTGTTTTTCAGCCCGAAATAAACACGTTTTTTCAGACAGCTGTATCCCTATGTAACTGCAAGGCTCAGAAGAGCCCACACACTCAGGTCTTAACCCCAGTGTGCTGAAAGTGTCAAAACGTGTTTTTCAGCAGAAATAAACATGTTTCTGCAAGTTTGGTCAACCCCATGTAAGTTATGGGGCAGGAACAGCACACTTTTCAAAACGTGTTTTTCAGCCCGAAATAAACACGTTTTTTCAGACTTCAGAATTCCAATGTAACTGCAAGGCTCAGAAGGGCCCACACACTCAGCTCTTAACCCCAGTGTGCAGAAAGTGCCAAAACGTGTTTTTCAGCAGAAATAAACATGTTTCTGCAAGTTTGGTCAACCCCATGTAAGTTATGGGGCAGGAACAGCACACTTTTCATAACGTGTTTTTCAGCCCGAAATAAACACGTTTTTTCAAACAGCTGTATCCCTATGTAACTGCAAGGCTCAGAAGAGCCCACACACTCGGCTCTTAACCCCAGTGTGCAGAAAGTGCCAAAACGTGTTTTTCAGCAGAAATAAACATGTTTCTGCAAGTTTGGTCAACCCCATGTAAGTTATGGGGCAGTAACAGAACACTTTTCAAAACGTGTTTTTCAGCCCGAAATAAACACGTTTTTTCAGACAGCTGTATCCCTATGTAACTGCAAGGCTCAGAAGAGCCCACACACTCAGCTCTTAACCCCAGTGTGCAGAAAGTGCCGAAACGTGTTTTTTAGCAGAAATAAACATGTTTCTGCAAGTTTGGTCAACCCCATGTAAGTTATGGGGCAGTAACAGCACACTTTTCAAAACGTGTTTTTCAGCCCGAAATAAACGCGTTTTTTCAGACAGCTGTATCCTTATCTAACTGCAAGGCTCAGAAGAGCCCACACACTCAGCTCTTAACCCCAGTGTGCAGAAAGTGCCGAAACGTGTTTTTTAGCAGAAATAAACATGTTTCTGCAAGTTTGGTCAACCCCATGTAAGTTATGGGGCAGTAACAGCTCACTTTTCAAAACGTGTTTTTCAGCCCGAAATAAACACGTTTTTTCAGACAGCTGTATCCCTATGTAACTGCAAGGCTCAAAAGAGCCCACACACTCAGGTCTTAACCCCAGTGTGCAGAAAGTGCCAAAACGTGTTTTTTAGCAGAAATAAACATGTTTCTGCAAGTTTGGTCAACCCCATGTAAGTTATGGGGCAGTAACAGCTCACTTTTCAAAACGTGCTTTTCAGCTTGAAATAAACGCGTTTTTTCAGACTTCAGAATTCCAATGTAACTGCAAGGCTCAGAAGAGCCCACACACTCAGCTCTTAACCCCAGTGTGCTGAAAGTGCCAAAACGTGTTTTTCAGCAGAAATAAACATGTTTCTGTAAGTTTGGTCAACCCCATGTAAGTTATGGGGCAGTAGCAGCACACTTTTCAAAACGTGTTTTTCAGCCCGAAATAAACACGTTTTTTCAGACAGCTGTATCCCTATGTAACTGCAAGGCTCAGAAGAGCCCACACACTCAGCTCTTAACCCCAGTTTGCAGAAAGTGCCAAAACGTGTTTTTCAGCAGAAATAAACATGTTTCTGCAAGTTTGGTCAACCCCATGTAAGTTATGGGGCAGAAACAGCACACTTTTCAAAACGTGTTTTTCAGCCCGAAATAAATGCGTTTTTTCAGACAGCTGTATCCCTATGTAACTGCAAGGCTCAGAAGAGCCCACACACTCAGCTCTTAACCCCAGTGTGCTGAAAGTGTCAAAATGTGTTTTTCAGCAGAAATAAACATGTTTCTGCAAGTTTGGTCAACCCCATGTAAGTTATGGGGCAGTAACAGCACACTTTTCAAAACGTGTTTTTCAGCCCGAAATAAACACGTTTTTTCAGACAGCTGTATCCCTATGTAACTGCAAGGCTCAGAAGAGCCCACACACTCAGCTCTTAACCCCAGTGTGCAGAAAGTGCCAAAACGTGTTTTTCAGCAGAAATAAACATGTTTCTGCAAGTTTGGTCAACCCCATGTAAGTTATGGGGCAGTAACAGCACACTTTTCAAATGTGTTTTTCAGCCCGAAATAAACACGTTTTTTCAGACAGCTGTATCCCTATGTAACTGCAAGGCTCAGAAGAGCCCACACACTCAGGTCTTAACCCCAGTGTGCTGAAAGTGTCAAAACGTGTTTTTCAGCAGAAATAAACATGTTTCTGCAAGTTTGGTCAACCCCATGTAAGTTATGGGGCAGTAACAGCACACTTTTCAAAACGTGTTTTTCAGCCCGAAATAAACGCGTTTTTTCAGACAGCTGTATCCTTATCTAACTGCAAGGCTCAGAAGAGCCCACACACTCAGCTCTTAACCCCAGTGTGCAGAAAGTGCCAAAACGTGTTTTTTAGCAGAAATAAACATGTTTCTGCAAGTTTGGTCAACCCCATGTAAGTTATGGGGCAGTAACAGCACACTTTTCAAAACGTGTTTTTCAGCCCGAAATAAACGCGTTTTTTCAGACAGCTGTATCCTTATCTAACTGCAAGGCTCAGAAGAGCCCACACACTCAGCTCTTAACCCCAGTGAGCAGAAAGTGCCAAAACGTGTTTTTCAGCAGAAATAAACGTTTCTGCAAGTTTGGTCAACCCCATGTAAGTTATGGGGCAGTAACAGCACACTTTTCAAATGTGTTTTTCAGCCCGAAATAAACACGTTTTTTCAGACAGCTGTATCCCTATGTAACTGCAAGGCTCAGAAGAGCCCACACACTCAGCTCTTAACCCCAGTGTGCTGAAAGTGTCAGAATGTGTTTTTCAGCAGAAATAAACATGTTTCTGCAAGTTTGGTCAACCCCATGTAAGTTATGGGGCAATAACAGCACACTTTTCAAATGTGTTTTTCAGCCCGAAATTAACACGTTTTTTTAGACAGCTGTATCCCTATGTAACTGCAAGGCTCAGAAGAGCCCACACACTCAGCTCTTAACCCCAGTGTGCAGAAAGTGCCAAAACGTGTTTTTCAGCAGAAATAAACATGTTTCTGCAAGTTTGGTCAACCCCATGTAAGTGATGGGGCAGTAACAGCACACTTTTCAAAACGTGTTTTTCAGCCCGAAATAAACACGTTTTTTCAGACAGCTGTATCCCTATGTAACTGCAAGGCTCGGAAGAGCCCACACACTCAGCTCTTAACCCCAGTGTGCAGAAAGTGCCAAAACGTGTTTTTCAGCAGAAATAAACATGTTTCTGCAAGTTTGGTCAACCCCATGTAAGTTATGGGGCAGTAACAGCACACTTCTCAAAACGTGTTTTTCAGCCCGAAATAAATGCATTTTTTCAGACAGCTGTATCCCTATGTAACTGCAAAGCTCAGAAGAGCCCACACACTCAGGTCTTAACCCCAGTGTGCTGAAAGTGTCAAAATGTGTTTTTCAGCAGAAATAAACATGTTTCTGCAAGTTTGGTCAACCCCATGTAAGTTATGGGGCAGTAACAGCTCACTTTTCAAAACGTGTTTTTCAGCCCGAAATAAACACGTTTTTTCAGACAGCTGTATCCCTATGTAACTGCAAGGCTCAAAAGAGCCCACACACTCAGGTCTTAACCCCAGTGTGCAGAAAGTGCCAAAACGTGTTTTTTAGCAGAAATAAACATGTTTCTGCAAGTTTGGTCAACCCCATGTAAGTTATGGGGCAGTAACAGCTCACTTTTCAAAACGTGCTTTTCAGCTTGAAATAAACGCGTTTTTTCAGACTTCAGAATTCCAATGTAACTGCAAGGCTCAGAAGAGCCCACACACTCAGCTCTTAACCCCAGTGTGCTGAAAGTGCCAAAACGTGTTTTTCAGCAGAAATAAACATGTTTCTGTAAGTTTGGTCAACCCCATGTAAGTTATGGGGCAGTAGCAGAACACTTTTCAAAACGTGTTTTTCAGCCCGAAATAAACACGTTTTTTCAGACAGCTGTATCCCTATGTAACTGCAAGGCTCAGAAGAGCCCACACACTCAGCTCTTAACCCCAGTTTGCAGAAAGTGCCAAAACGTGTTTTTCAGCAGAAATAAACATGTTTCTGCAAGTTTGGTCAACCCCATGTAAGTTATGGGGCAGAAACAGCACACTTTTCAAAACGTGTTTTTCAGCCCGAAATAAATGCGTTTTTTCAGACAGCTGTATCCCTATGTAACTGCAAGGCTCAGAAGAGCCCACACACTCAGCTCTTAACCCCAGTGTGCTGAAAGTGTCAAAATGTGTTTTTCAGCAGAAATAAACATGTTTCTGCAAGTTTGGTCAACCCCATGTAAGTTATGGGGCAGTAACAGCACACTTTTCAAAACGTGTTTTTCAGCCCGAAATAAACACGTTTTTTCAGACAGCTGTATCCCTATGTAACTGCAAGGCTCAGAAGAGCCCACACACTCAGCTCTTAACCCCAGTGTGCAGAAAGTGCCAAAACGTGTTTTTCAGCAGAAATAAACATGTTTCTGCAAGTTTGGTCAACCCCATGTAAGTTATGGGGCAGTAACAGCACACTTTTCAAATGTGTTTTTCAGCCCGAAATAAACACGTTTTTTCAGACAGCTGTATCCCTATGTAACTGCAAGGCTCAGAAGAGCCCACACACTCAGGTCTTAACCCCAGTGTGCTGAAAGTGTCAAAACGTGTTTTTCAGCAGAAATAAACATGTTTCTGCAAGTTTGGTCAACCCCATGTAAGTTATGGGGCAGTAACAGCACACTTTTCAAAACGTGTTTTTCAGCCCGAAATAAACGCGTTTTTTCAGACAGCTGTATCCTTATCTAACTGCAAGGCTCAGAAGAGCCCACACACTCAGCTCTTAACCCCAGTGTGCAGAAAGTGCCAAAACGTGTTTTTTAGCAGAAATAAACATGTTTCTGCAAGTTTGGTCAACCCCATGTAAGTTATGGGGCAGTAACAGCACACTTTTCAAAACGTGTTTTTCAGCCCGAAATAAACGCGTTTTTTCAGACAGCTGTATCCTTATCTAACTGCAAGGCTCAGAAGAGCCCACACACTCAGCTCTTAACCCCAGTGAGCAGAAAGTGCCAAAACGTGTTTTTCAGCAGAAATAAACGTTTCTGCAAGTTTGGTCAACCCCATGTAAGTTATGGGGCAGTAACAGCACACTTTTCAAAACGTGTTTTTCAGCCCGAAATAAATGCGTTTTTTCAGACAGCTGTATCCCTATGTAACTGCAAGGCTCAGAAGAGCCCACACACTCAGCTCTTAACCCCAGTGTGCTGAAAGTGTCAAAATGTGTTTTTCAGCAGAAATAAACATGTTTCTGCAAGTTTGGTCAACCCCATGTAAGTTATGGGGCAGTAACAGCACACTTTTCAAAACGTGTTTTTCAGCCCGAAATAAACACGTTTTTTCAGACAGCTGTATCCCTATGTAACTGCAAGGCTCAGAAGAGCCCACACACTCAGCTCTTAACCCCAGTGTGCAGAAAGTGCCAAAACGTGTTTTTCAGCAGAAATAAACATGTTTCTGCAAGTTTGGTCAACCCCATGTAAGTTATGGGGCAGTAACAGCACACTTTTCAAATGTGTTTTTCAGCCCGAAATAAACACGTTTTTTCAGACAGCTGTATCCCTATGTAACTGCAAGGCTCAGAAGAGCCCACACACTCAGGTCTTAACCCCAGTGTGCTGAAAGTGTCAAAACGTGTTTTTCAGCAGAAATAAACATGTTTCTGCAAGTTTGGTCAACCCCATGTAAGTTATGGGGCAGTAACAGCACACTTTTCAAAACGTGTTTTTCAGCCCGAAATAAACGCGTTTTTTCAGACAGCTGTATCCTTATCTAACTGCAAGGCTCAGAAGAGCCCACACACTCAGCTCTTAACCCCAGTGTGCAGAAAGTGCCAAAACGTGTTTTTTAGCAGAAATAAACATGTTTCTGCAAGTTTGGTCAACCCCATGTAAGTTATGGGGCAGTAACAGCACACTTTTCAAAACGTGTTTTTCAGCCCGAAATAAACGCGTTTTTTCAGACAGCTGTATCCTTATCTAACTGCAAGGCTCAGAAGAGCCCACACACTCAGCTCTTAACCCCAGTGAGCAGAAAGTGCCAAAACGTGTTTTTCAGCAGAAATAAACGTTTCTGCAAGTTTGGTCAACCCCATGTAAGTTATGGGGCAGTAACAGCACACTTTTCAAATGTGTTTTTCAGCCCGAAATAAACACGTTTTTTCAGACAGCTGTATCCCTATGTAACTGCAAGGCTCAGAAGAGCCCACACACTCAGCTCTTAACCCCAGTGTGCTGAAAGTGTCAGAATGTGTTTTTCAGCAGAAATAAACATGTTTCTGCAAGTTTGGTCAACCCCATGTAAGTTATGGGGCAATAACAGCACACTTTTCAAATGTGTTTTTCAGCCCGAAATTAACACGTTTTTTTAGACAGCTGTATCCCTATGTAACTGCAAGGCTCAGAAGAGCCCACACACTCAGCTCTTAACCCCAGTGTGCAGAAAGTGCCAAAACGTGTTTTTCAGCAGAAATAAACATGTTTCTGCAAGTTTGGTCAACCCCATGTAAGTGATGGGGCAGTAACAGCACACTTTTCAAAACGTGTTTTTCAGCCCGAAATAAACACGTTTTTTCAGACAGCTGTATCCCTATGTAACTGCAAGGCTCGGAAGAGCCCACACACTCAGCTCTTAACCCCAGTGTGCAGAAAGTGCCAAAACGTGTTTTTCAGCAGAAATAAACATGTTTCTGCAAGTTTGGTCAACCCCATGTAAGTTATGGGGCAGTAACAGCACACTTCTCAAAACGTGTTTTTCAGCCCGAAATAAATGCATTTTTTCAGACAGCTGTATCCCTATGTAACTGCAAAGCTCAGAAGAGCCCACACACTCAGGTCTTAACCCCAGTGTGCTGAAAGTGTCAAAATGTGTTTTTCAGCAGAAATAAACATGTTTCTGCAAGTTTGGTCAACCCCATGTAAGTTATGGGGCAGTAACAGCACACTTTTAAAAACGTGTTTTTCAGCCCGAAATAAACGCGTTTTTCAGACTTCAGAATCCCAATGTAACTGCAAGGCTCAGAAGAGCCCACACACTCAGGTCTTAACCCCAGTGTGCTGAAAGTGTCAAAACGTGTTTTTCAGCAGAAATAAGCATATTTCTGCAAGTTTGGTCAACCCCATGTAAGTTATGGGGCAGTAACAGCTCACTTTTCAAAACGTGTTTTTCAGCTTGAAATAAACGCGTTTTTTCAGACTTCAGAATTCCAAGGTAACTGCAAGGCTCAGAAGAGCCCACACACTCAGCTCTTAACCCCAGTGTGCTGAAAGTGTCAAAATGTGTTTTTCAGCAGAAATAAACATGTTTCTGCAAGTTTGGTCAACCCCATGTAAGTTATGGGGCAGTAACAGCACACTTTTCAAAACGTGTTTTTCAGCCCGAAATAAACACGTTTTTTCAGACAGCTGTATCCCTATGTAACTGCAAGGCTCAGAAGAGCCCACACACTCAGCTCTTAACCCCAGTGTGCAGAAAGTGCCAAAACGTGTTTTTCAGCAGAAATAAACATGTTTCTGCAAGTTTGGTCAACCCCATGTAAGTTATGGGGCAGTAACAGCACACTTTTCAAAACGTGTTTTTCAGCCCGAAATAAACGCGTTTTTTCAGACAGCTGTATCCCTATGTAACTGCAAGTCTCAGAGGAGCGTACACACTCAGGTCTTAACCCCAGTGTGCTGAAAGTGTCAGAATGTGTTTTTCAGCAGAAATAAACATGTTTCTGCAAGTTTGGTCAACCCCATGTAAGTTATGGGGCAGTAACAGCACACTTTTCAAAACGTGTTTTTCAGCCCGAAATAAACACGTTTTTTTAGACAGCTGTATCCCTATATAACTGCAAGGCTCAGAAGAGCCCACACACTCAGCTCTTAACCCCAGTGTGCTGAAAGTGTCAAAACGTGTTTTTCAGCAGAAATAAGCATATTTCTGCAAGTTTGGTCAACCCCATGTAAGTTATGGGGCAGTAACAGCTCACTTTTCAAAACGTGTTTTTCAGCTTGAAATAAACGCGTTTTTTCAGACTTCAGAATTCCAAGGTAACTGCAAGGCTCAGAAGAGCCAACACACTCAGCTCTTAACCCCAGTGTCCTGAAAGTGTCAAAATGTGTTTTTCAGCAGAAATAAACATGTTTGTGCAAGTTTGGTCAACCCCATGTAAGTTATGGGGCAGTAACAGCACACTTTTCAAAACGTGTTTTTCAGCCCGAAATAAACACGTTTTTTCAGACAGCTGTATCCCTATGTAACTGCAAGGCTCAGAAGAGCCCACACACTCAGCTCTTAACCCCAGTGTGCAGAAAGTGCCAAAACGTGTTTTTCAGCAGAAATAAACATGTTTCTGCAAGTTTGGTCAACCCCATGTAAGTTATGGGGCAGTAACAGCACACTTTTCAAAACGTGTTTTTCAGCCCGAAATAAACGCGTTTTTTCAGACAGCTGTATCCCTATGTAACTGCAAGTCTCAGAGGAGCGTACACACTCAGGTCTTAACCCCAGTGTGCTGAAAGTGTCAGAATGTGTTTTTCAGCAGAAATAAACATTATTCTGCAAGTTTGGTCAACCCCATGTAAGTTATGGGGCAGTAACAGCACACTTTTCAAAACGTGTTTTTCAGCCCGAAATAAACATGTTTTTTCAGACAGCTGTATCCCTATGTAACTGCAAGGCTCAGAAGAGCCCACACACTCAGGTCATAACCCCAGTGTGCAGAAAGTGCCAAAACGTGTTTTTTAGCAGAAATAAACATGTTTCTGCAAGTTTGGTCAACCCCATGTAAGTTATGGGGCAGTAACAGCAAACTTTTCAAAACGTATTTTTCAGCCCGAAAGAAACACGTTTTTTCAGACTTCACAATCTCCATGTAACTGCAAGGCTCAGAAGAGCCCACACACTCAGGTCTTAACCCCAGTGTGCTGAAAGTGTCAAAACGTGTTTTTCAGCAGAAATAAGCATATTTCTGCAAGTTTGGTCAACCCCATGTAAGTTATGGGGCAGTAACAGCACACTTTTCAAAACGTGCTTTTCAGCTTGAAATAAACGCGTTTTTTCAGACTTCAGAATTCCAATGTAACTGCAAGGCTCAGAAGAGCCCACACACTCAGCTCTTAACCCCAGTGTGCTGAAAGTGTCAAAATGTGTTTTTCAGCAGAAATAAACATGTTTCTGCAAGTTTGGTCAACCCCATGTAAGTTATGGGGCAGTAACAGCACACTTTTCAAAACGTGTTTTTCAGCCCGAAATAAACAAGTTTTTTCAGACAGCTGTATCCCTATGTAACTGCAAGGCTCAGAAGAGCCCACACACTCAGCTCTTAACCCCAGTGTGCAGAAAGTGCCAAAACGTGTTTTTCAGCAGAAATAAACATGTTTCTGCAAGTTTGGTCAACCCCATGTAAGTTATGGGGCAGTAACAGCACACTTTTCAAAACGTGTTTTTCAGCCCGAAATAAATGCATTTTTTCAGACAGCTGTATCCCTATGTAACTGCAAGGCTCAGAAGAGCCCACACACTCAGGTCTTAACCCCAGTGTGCTGAAAGTGTCAAAATGTGTTTTTCAGCAGAAATAAACATGTTTCTGCAAGTTTGGTCAACCCCATGTAAGTTATGGGGCAGTAACAGCACACTTTTAAAAACGTGTTTTTCAGCCCGAAATAAACGCGTTTTTCAGACTTCAGAATCCCAATGTAACTGCAAGGCTCAGAAGAGCCCACACACTCAGGTCTTAACCCCAGTGTGCTGAAAGTGTCAAAACGTGTTTTTCAGCAGAAATAAGCATATTTCTGCAAGTTTGGTCAACCCCATGTAAGTTATGGGGCAGTAACAGCTCACTTTTCAAAACGTGTTTTTCAGCTTGAAATAAACGCGTTTTTTCAGACTTCAGAATTCCAAGGTAACTGCAAGGCTCAGAAGAGCCCACACACTCAGCTCTTAACCCCAGTGTGCTGAAAGTGTCAAAATGTGTTTTTCAGCAGAAATAAACATGTTTCTGCAAGTTTGGTCAACCCCATGTAAGTTATGGGGCAGTAACAGCACACTTTTCAAAACGTGTTTTTCAGCCCGAAATAAACACGTTTTTTCAGACAGCTGTATCCCTATGTAACTGCAAGGCTCAGAAGAGCCCACACACTCAGGTCTTAACCCCAGTGTGCTGAAAGTGTCAAAACGTGTTTTTCAGCAGAAATAAACATGTTTCTGCAAGTTTGGTCAACCCCATGTAAGTTATGGGGCAGTAACAGCACACTTTTCAAATGTGTTTTTCAGCCCGAAATAAACACGTTTTTTCAGACAGCAGTATCCCTATGTAACTACAAGGCTCAGAAGAGCCCACACACTCAGCTCTTAACCCCAGTGTGCTGAAAGTGTCAGAATGTGTTTTTCAGCAGAAATAAACATGTTTCTGCAAGTTTGGTCAACCCCATGTAAGTTATGGGGCAGTAACAGCACACTTTTCAAAACGTGTTTTTCAGCCCGAAATAAACGCGTTTTTTCAGACAGCTGTATCCTTATCTAACTGCAAGGCTCAGAAGAGCCCACACACTCAGCTCTTAACCCCAGTGAGCAGAAAGTGCCAAAACGTGTTTTTCAGCAGAAATAAACGTTTCTGCAAGTTTGGTCAACCCCATGTAAGTTATGGGGCAGTAACAGCACACTTTTCAAATGTGTTTTTCAGCCCGAAATAAACACGTTTTTTCAGACAGCTGTATCCCTATGTAACTGCAAGGCTCAGAAGAGCCCACACACTCAGCTCTTAACCCCAGTGTGCTGAAAGTGTCAGAATGTGTTTTTCAGCAGAAATAAACATGTTTCTGCAAGTTTGGTCAACCCCATGTAAGTTATGGGGCAATAACAGCACACTTTTCAAATGTGTTTTTCAGCCCGAAATTAACACGTTTTTTTAGACAGCTGTATCCCTATGTAACTGCAAGGCTCAGAAGAGCCCACACACTCAGCTCTTAACCCCAGTGTGCAGAAAGTGCCAAAACGTGTTTTTCAGCAGAAATAAACATGTTTCTGCAAGTTTGGTCAACCCCATGTAAGTGATGGGGCAGTAACAGCACACTTTTCAAAACGTGTTTTTCAGCCCGAAATAAACACGTTTTTTCAGACAGCTGTATCCCTATGTAACTGCAAGGCTCGGAAGAGCCCACACACTCAGCTCTTAACCCCAGTGTGCAGAAAGTGCCAAAACGTGTTTTTCAGCAGAAATAAACATGTTTCTGCAAGTTTGGTCAACCCCATGTAAGTTATGGGGCAGTAACAGCACACTTCTCAAAACGTGTTTTTCAGCCCGAAATAAATGCATTTTTTCAGACAGCTGTATCCCTATGTAACTGCAAAGCTCAGAAGAGCCCACACACTCAGGTCTTAACCCCAGTGTGCTGAAAGTGTCAAAATGTGTTTTTCAGCAGAAATAAACATGTTTCTGCAAGTTTGGTCAACCCCATGTAAGTTATGGGGCAGTAACAGCACACTTTTAAAAACGTGTTTTTCAGCCCGAAATAAACGCGTTTTTCAGACTTCAGAATCCCAATGTAACTGCAAGGCTCAGAAGAGCCCACACACTCAGGTCTTAACCCCAGTGTGCTGAAAGTGTCAAAACGTGTTTTTCAGCAGAAATAAGCATTTTTCTGCAAGTTTGGTCAACCCCATGTAAGTTATGGGGCAGTAACAGCTCACTTTTCAAAACGTGTTTTTCAGCTTGAAATAAACGCGTTTTTTCAGACTTCAGAATTCCAAGGTAACTGCAAGGCTCAGAAGAGCCCACACACTCAGCTCTTAACCCCAGTGTGCTGAAAGTGTCAAAATGTGTTTTTCAGCAGAAATAAACATGTTTCTGCAAGTTTGGTCAACCCCATGTAAGTTATGGGGCAGTAACAGCACACTTTTCAAAACGTGTTTTTCAGCCCGAAATAAACACGTTTTTTCAGACAGCTGTATCCCTATGTAACTGCAAGGCTCAGAAGAGCCCACACACTCAGCTCTTAACCCCAGTGTGCAGAAAGTGCCAAAACGTGTTTTTCAGCAGAAATAAACATGTTTCTGCAAGTTTGGTCAACCCCATGTAAGTTATGGGGCAGTAACAGCACACTTTTCAAAACGTGTTTTTCAGCCCGAAATAAACGCGTTTTTTCAGACAGCTGTATCCCTATGTAACTGCAAGTCTCAGAGGAGCGTACACACTCAGGTCTTAACCCCAGTGTGCTGAAAGTGTCAGAATGTGTTTTTCAGCAGAAATAAACATGTTTCTGCAAGTTTGGTCAACCCCATGTAAGTTATGGGGCAGTAACAGCACACTTTTCAAAACGTGTTTTTCAGCCCGAAATAAACACGTTTTTTTAGACAGCTGTATCCCTATGTAACTGCAAGGCTCAGAAGAGCCCACACACTCAGCTCTTAACCCCAGTGTGCTGAAAGTGTCAAAACGTGTTTTTCAGCAGAAATAAGCATATTTCTGCAAGTTTGGTCAACCCCATGTAAGTTATGGGGCAGTAACAGCTCACTTTTCAAAACGTGTTTTTCAGCTTGAAATAAACGCGTTTTTTCAGACTTCAGAATTCCAAGGTAACTGCAAGGCTCAGAAGAGCCCACACACTCAGCTCTTAACCCCAGTGTGCTGAAAGTGTCAAAATGTGTTTTTCAGCAGAAATAAACATGTTTGTGCAAGTTTGGTCAACCCCATGTAAGTTATGGGGCAGTAACAGCACACTTTTCAAAACGTGTTTTTCAGCCCGAAATAAACACGTTTTTTCAGACAGCTGTATCCCTATGTAACTGCAAGGCTCAGAAGAGCCCACACACTCAGCTCTTAACCCCAGTGTGCAGAAAGTGCCAAAACGTGTTTTTCAGCAGAAATAAACATGTTTCTGCAAGTTTGGTCAACCCCATGTAAGTTATGGGGCAGTAACAGCACACTTTTCAAAACGTGTTTTTCAGCCCGAAATAAACGCGTTTTTTCAGACAGCTGTATCCCTATGTAACTGCAAGTCTCAGAGGAGCGTACACACTCAGGTCTTAACCCCAGTGTGCTGAAAGTGTCAGAATGTGTTTTTCAGCAGAAATAAACATTATTCTGCAAGTTTGGTCAACCCCATGTAAGTTATGGGGCAGTAACAGCACACTTTTCAAAACGTGTTTTTCAGCCCGAAATAAACATGTTTTTTCAGACAGCTGTATCCCTATGTAACTGCAAGGCTCAGAAGAGCCCACACACTCAGGTCATAACCCCAGTGTGCAGAAAGTGCCAAAACGTGTTTTTTAGCAGAAATAAACATGTTTCTGCAAGTTTGGTCAACCCCATGTAAGTTATGGGGCAGTAACAGCAAACTTTTCAAAACGTATTTTTCAGCCCGAAAGAAACACGTTTTTTCAGACTTCACAATCTCCATGTAACTGCAAGGCTCAGAAGAGCCCACACACTCAGGTCTTAACCCCAGTGTGCTGAAAGTGTCAAAACGTGTTTTTCAGCAGAAATAAGCATATTTCTGCAAGTTTGGTCAACCCCATGTAAGTTATGGGGCAGTAACAGCACACTTTTCAAAACGTGCTTTTCAGCTTGAAATAAACGCGTTTTTTCAGACTTCAGAATTCCAATGTAACTGCAAGTCTCAGAAGAGCCCACACACTCAGCTCTTAACCCCAGTGTGCTGAAAGTGTCAAAATGTGTTTTTCAGCAGAAATAAACATGTTTCTGCAAGTTTGGTCAACCCCATGTAAGTTATGGGGCAGTAACAGCACACTTTTCAAAACGTGTTTTTCAGCCCGAAATAAACACGTTTTTTCAGACAGCTGTATCCCTATGTAACTGCAAGGCTCAGAAGAGCCCACACACTCAGCTCTTAACCCCAGTGTGCAGAAAGTGCCAAAACGTGTTTTTCAGCAGAAATAAACATGTTTCTGCAAGTTTGGTCAACCCCATGTAAGTTATGGGGCAGTAACAGCACACTTTTCAAAACGTGTTTTTCAGCCCGAAATAAATGCATTTTTTCAGACAGCTGTATCCCTATGTAACTGCAAGGCTCAGAAGAGCCCACACACTCAGGTCTTAACCCCAGTGTGCTGAAAGTGTCAAAATGTGTTTTTCAGCAGAAATAAACATGTTTCTGCAAGTTTGGTCAACCCCATGTAAGTTATGGGGCAGTAACAGCACACTTTTCAAATGTGTTTTTCAGCCCGAAATAAACACGTTTTTTCAGACAGCAGTATCCCTATGTAACTACAAGGCTCAGAAGAGCCCACACACTCAGCTCTTAACCCCAGTGTGCTGAAAGTGTCAGAATGTGTTTTTCAGCAGAAATAAACATGTTTCTGCAAGTTTGGTCAACCCCATGTAAGTTATGGGGCAGTAACAGCACACTTTTCAAAACGTGTTTTTCAGCCCGAAATAAACACGTTTTTTCAGACAGCTGTATCCCTATGTAACTGCAAGGCTCAGAAGAGCCCACACACTCAGGTCATAACCCCAGTGTGCAGAAAGTGCCAAAACGTGTTTTTTAGCAGAAATAAACATGTTTCTGCAAGTTTGGTCAACCCCATGTAAGTTATGGGGCAGTAACAGCACACTTTTCAAAACGTATTTTTCAGCCCGAAAGAAACACGTTTTTTCAGACTTCACAATCTCCATGTAACTGCAAGGCTCAGAAGAGCCCACACACTCAGGTCTTAACCCCAGTGTGCTGAAAGTGTCAAAACGTGTTTTTCACCAGAAATAAGCATATTTCTGCAAGTTTGGTCAACCCCATGTAAGTTATGGGGCAGTAACAGCACACTTTTCAAAACGTGCCTTTCAGCTTGAAATAAACGCGTTTTTTCAGACTTCAGAATTCCAATGTAACTGCAAGTCTCAGAAGAGCCCACACACTCAGCTCTTAACCCCAGTGTGCTGAAAGTGTCAAAATGTGTTTTTCAGCAGAAATAAACATGTTTCTGTAAGTTTGGTCAACCCCATGTAAGTTATGGGGCAGTAACAGCACACTTTTCAAAACGTGTTTTTCAGCCCGAAATAAACACGTTTTTTCAGACAGCTGTATCCCTATGTAACTGCAAGGCTCAGAAGAGCCCACACACTCAGCTCTTAACCCCAGTTTGCAGAAAGTGCCAAAACGTGTTTTTCAGGAGAAATAATCATGTTTCTGCAAGTTTGGTCAACCCCATGTAAGTTATGGGGCAGTAACAGCACACTTTTCAAAACGTGTTTTTCAGCCCGAAATAAACACGTTTTTTCAGACAGCTGTATCCCTATGTAACTGCAAGGCTCAGAAGAGCCCACACACTCAGCTCTTAACCCCAGTGTGCTGAAAGTGTCAAAATGTGTTTTTCAGCAGAAATAAACATGTTTCTGCAAGTTTGGTCAACCCCATGTAAGTTATGGGGCAGTAACAGCACACTTTTCAAAACGTGTTTTTCAGCCCGAAATAAACACGTTTTTTCAGACAGCTGTATCCCTATGTAACTGCAAGGCTCAGAAGAGCCCACACATTCAGCTCTTAACCCCAGTGTGCTGAAAGTGTCAAAATGTGTTTTTCAGCAGAAATAAACATGTTTCTGCAAGTTGGTTCAACCCCATGTAAGTTATGGGGCAGTAACAGCTCACTTTTCAAAACGTGTTTTTCAGCCCGAAATAAACGCGTTTTTTCAGACTTCAGAATTCCAAGGTAACTGCAAGGCTCAGAAGAGCCCACACACTCAGCTCTTAACCCCAGTGTGCTGAAAGTGTCAAAATGTGTTTTTCAGCAGAAATAAACATGTTTCTGCAAGTTTGGTCAACCCCATGTAAGTTATGGGGCAGTAACAGCACACTTTTCAAAACGTGTTTTTCAGCCCGAAATAAACACGTTTTTTCAGACAGCTGTATCCCTATGTAACTGCAAGGCTCAGAAGAGCCCACACACTCAGGTCTTAACCCCAGTGTGCTGAAAGTGTCAAAACGTGTTTTTCAGCAGAAATAAACATGTTTCTGCAAGTTTGGTCAACCCCATGTAAGTTATGGGGCAGTAACAGCACACTTTTCAAAACGTATTTTTCAGCCAGAAAGAAACACGTTTTTTCAGACTTCACAATCTCCATGTAACTGCAAGGCTCAGAAGAGCCCACACACTCAGGTCTTAACCCCAGTGTGCTGAAAGTGTCAAAACGTGTTTTTCAGCAGAAATAAGCATATTTCTGCAAGTTTGGTCAACCCCATGTAAGTTATGGGGCAGTAACAGCTCACTTTTCAAAACGTGCTTTTCAGCTTGAAATAAACGCGTTTTTTCAGACTTCAGAATTCCAATGTAACTGCAAGGCTCAGAAGAGCCCACACACTCAGCTCTTAACCCCAGTGTGCAGAAAGTGCCAAAACGTGTTTTTCAGCAGAAATAAACATGTTTCTGCAAGTTTGGTCAACCCCATGTAAGTTATGGGGCAGTAACAGCACACTTTTCAAAACGTGTTTTTCAGCCCGAAATAAACACGTTTTTTCAGACAGCTGTATCCCTATGTAACTGCAAGGCTCGGAAGAGCCCACACACTCAGCTCTTAACCCCAGTGTGCAGAAAGTGCCAAAACGTGTTTTTCAGCAGAAATAAAAATGTTTCTGCAAGTTTGGTCAACCCCATGTAAGTTATGGGGCAGTAACAGCACACTTTTCAAAACGTGTTTTTCAGCCCGAAATAAATGCATTTTTTCAGACAGCTGTATCCCTATGTAACTGCAAGGCTCAGAAGAGCCCACACACTCAGGTCTTAACCCCAGTGTGCTGAAAGTGTCAAAATGTGTTTTTCAGCAGAAATAAACATGTTTCTGCAAGTTTGGTCAACCCCATGTAAGTTATGGGGCAGTAACAGCACACTTTTAAAAACGTGTTTTTCAGCCCGAAATAAACGCGTTTTTCAGACTTCAGAATCCCAATGTAACTGCAAGGCTCAGAAGAGCCCACACACTCAGGTCTTAACCCCAGTGTGCTGAAAGTGTCAAAACGTGTTTTTCAGCAGAAATAAGCATATTTCTGCAAGTTTGGTCAACCCCATGTAAGTTATGGGGCAGTAACAGCTCACTTTTCAAAACGTGTTTTTCAGCTTGAAATAGACGCGTTTTTTCAGACTTCAGAATTCCAAGGTAACTGCAAGGCTCAGAAGAGCCCACACATTCAGCTCTTAACCCCAGTGTGCTGAAAGTGTCAAAATGTGTTTTTCAGCAGAAATAAACATGTTTCTGCAAGTTTGGTCAACCCCATGTAAGTTATGGGGCAGTAACAGCACACTTTTCAAAACGTGTTTTTCAGCCCGAAATAAACGTGTTTTTTCAGACAGCTGTATCCCTATGTAACTGCAAGGCTCAGAAGAGCCCGCACACTCAGCTTTTAACCCCAGTGAGCAGAAAGTGCCAAAACGTGTTTTTCAGCAGAAATAAACATGTTTCTGCAAGTTTGGTCAACCCTATGTAAGTTATGGGGCAGTAACAGCACACTTTTCAAATGTGTTTTTCAGCCCGAAATAAACACGTTTTTTCAGACAGCTGTATCCCTATGTAACTGCAAGGCTCAGAAGAGCCCACACACTCAGATCTTAAACCCAGTGTGCTGAAAGTGTCAAAACGTGTTTTTCAGCAGAAATAAACATGTTTCTGCAAGTTTGGTCAACCCCATGTAAGTTATGGGGCAGTAACAGCACACTTTTCAAAACGTATTTTTCAGCCCGAAAGAAACACGTTTTTTCAGACTTCACAATCTCCATGTAACTGCAAGGCTCAGAAGAGCCCACACATTCAGGTCTTAACCCCAGTGTGCTGAAAGTGTCAGAATGTGTTTTTCAGCAGAAATAAACATGTTTCTGCAAGTTTGGTCAACCCCATGTAAGTTATGGGGCAGTAACAGCACACTTTTCAAAACGTGTTTTTCAGCCCGAAATAAACGCGTTTTTTCAGACAGCTGTATCCTTATCTAACTGCAAGGCTCAGAAGAGCCCACACACTCAGCTCTTAACCCCAGTGAGCAGAAAGTGCCAAAACGTGTTTTTCAGCAGAAATAAACGTTTCTGCAAGTTTGGTCAACCCCATGTAAGTTATGGGGCAGTAACAGCACACTTTTCAAATGTGTTTTTCAGCCCGAAATAAACACGTTTTTTCAGACAGCTGTATCCCTATGTAACTGCAAGGCTCAGAAGAGCCCACACACTCAGCTCTTAACCCCAGTGTGCTGAAAGTGTCAGAATGTGTTTTTCAGCAGAAATAAACATGTTTCTGCAAGTTTGGTCAACCCCATGTAAGTTATGGGGCAATAACAGCACACTTTTCAAATGTGTTTTTCAGCCCGAAATTAACACGTTTTTTTAGACAGCTGTATCCCTATGTAACTGCAAGGCTCAGAAGAGCCCACACACTCAGCTCTTAACCCCAGTGTGCAGAAAGTGCCAAAACGTGTTTTTCAGCAGAAATAAACATGTTTCTGCAAGTTTGGTCAACCCCATGTAAGTGATGGGGCAGTAACAGCACACTTTTCAAAACGTGTTTTTCAGCCCGAAATAAACACGTTTTTTCAGACAGCTGTATCCCTATGTAACTGCAAGGCTCGGAAGAGCCCACACACTCAGCTCTTAACCCCAGTGTGCAGAAAGTGCCAAAACGTGTTTTTCAGCAGAAATAAACATGTTTCTGCAAGTTTGGTCAACCCCATGTAAGTTATGGGGCAGTAACAGCACACTTCTCAAAACGTGTTTTTCAGCCCGAAATAAATGCATTTTTTCAGACAGCTGTATCCCTATGTAACTGCAAAGCTCAGAAGAGCCCACACACTCAGGTCTTAACCCCAGTGTGCTGAAAGTGTCAAAATGTGTTTTTCAGCAGAAATAAACATGTTTCTGCAAGTTTGGTCAACCCCATGTAAGTTATGGGGCAGTAACAGCACACTTTTAAAAACGTGTTTTTCAGCCCGAAATAAACGCGTTTTTCAGACTTCAGAATCCCAATGTAACTGCAAGGCTCAGAAGAGCCCACACACTCAGGTCTTAACCCCAGTGTGCTGAAAGTGTCAAAACGTGTTTTTCAGCAGAAATAAGCATATTTCTGCAAGTTTGGTCAACCCCATGTAAGTTATGGGGCAGTAACAGCTCACTTTTCAAAACGTGTTTTTCAGCTTGAAATAAACGCGTTTTTTCAGACTTCAGAATTCCAAGGTAACTGCAAGGCTCAGAAGAGCCCACACACTCAGCTCTTAACCCCAGTGTGCTGAAAGTGTCAAAATGTGTTTTTCAGCAGAAATAAACATGTTTCTGCAAGTTTGGTCAACCCCATGTAAGTTATGGGGCAGTAACAGCACACTTTTCAAAACGTGTTTTTCAGCCCGAAATAAACACGTTTTTTCAGACAGCTGTATCCCTATGTAACTGCAAGGCTCAGAAGAGCCCACACACTCAGCTCTTAACCCCAGTGTGCAGAAAGTGCCAAAACGTGTTTTTCAGCAGAAATAAACATGTTTCTGCAAGTTTGGTCAACCCCATGTAAGTTATGGGGCAGTAACAGCACACTTTTCAAAACGTGTTTTTCAGCCCGAAATAAACGCGTTTTTTCAGACAGCTGTATCCCTATGTAACTGCAAGTCTCAGAGGAGCGTACACACTCAGGTCTTAACCCCAGTGTGCTGAAAGTGTCAGAATGTGTTTTTCAGCAGAAATAAACATGTTTCTGCAAGTTTGGTCAACCCCATGTAAGTTATGGGGCAGTAACAGCACACTTTTCAAAACGTGTTTTTCAGCCCGAAATAAACACGTTTTTTTAGACAGCTGTATCCCTATGTAACTGCAAGGCTCAGAAGAGCCCACACACTCAGCTCTTAACCCCAGTGTGCTGAAAGTGTCAAAACGTGTTTTTCAGCAGAAATAAGCATATTTCTGCAAGTTTGGTCAACCCCATGTAAGTTATGGGGCAGTAACAGCTCACTTTTCAAAACGTGTTTTTCAGCTTGAAATAAACGCGTTTTTTCAGACTTCAGAATTCCAAGGTAACTGCAAGGCTCAGAAGAGCCCACACACTCAGCTCTTAACCCCAGTGTGCTGAAAGTGTCAAAATGTGTTTTTCAGCAGAAATAAACATGTTTGTGCAAGTTTGGTCAACCCCATGTAAGTTATGGGGCAGTAACAGCACACTTTTCAAAACGTGTTTTTCAGCCCGAAATAAACACGTTTTTTCAGACAGCTGTATCCCTATGTAACTGCAAGGCTCAGAAGAGCCCACACACTCAGCTCTTAACCCCAGTGTGCAGAAAGTGCCAAAACGTGTTTTTCAGCAGAAATAAACATGTTTCTGCAAGTTTGGTCAACCCCATGTAAGTTATGGGGCAGTAACAGCACACTTTTCAAAACGTGTTTTTCAGCCCGAAATAAACGCGTTTTTTCAGACAGCTGTATCCCTATGTAACTGCAAGTCTCAGAGGAGCGTACACACTCAGGTCTTAACCCCAGTGTGCTGAAAGTGTCAGAATGTGTTTTTCAGCAGAAATAAACATTATTCTGCAAGTTTGGTCAACCCCATGTAAGTTATGGGGCAGTAACAGCACACTTTTCAAAACGTGTTTTTCAGCCCGAAATAAACATGTTTTTTCAGACAGCTGTATCCCTATGTAACTGCAAGGCTCAGAAGAGCCCACACACTCAGGTCATAACCCCAGTGTGCAGAAAGTGCCAAAACGTGTTTTTTAGCAGAAATAAACATGTTTCTGCAAGTTTGGTCAACCCCATGTAAGTTATGGGGCAGTAACAGCAAACTTTTCAAAACGTATTTTTCAGCCCGAAAGAAACACGTTTTTTCAGACTTCACAATCTCCATGTAACTGCAAGGCTCAGAAGAGCCCACACACTCAGGTCTTAACCCCAGTGTGCTGAAAGTGTCAAAACGTGTTTTTCAGCAGAAATAAGCATATTTCTGCAAGTTTGGTCAACCCCATGTAAGTTATGGGGCAGTAACAGCACACTTTTCAAAACGTGCTTTTCAGCTTGAAATAAACGCGTTTTTTCAGACTTCAGAATTCCAATGTAACTGCAAGTCTCAGAAGAGCCCACACACTCAGCTCTTAACCCCAGTGTGCTGAAAGTGTCAAAATGTGTTTTTCAGCAGAAATAAACATGTTTCTGCAAGTTTGGTCAACCCCATGTAAGTTATGGGGCAGTAACAGCACACTTTTCAAAACGTGTTTTTCAGCCCGAAATAAACACGTTTTTTCAGACAGCTGTATCCCTATGTAACTGCAAGGCTCAGAAGAGCCCACACACTCAGCTCTTAACCCCAGTGTGCAGAAAGTGCCAAAACGTGTTTTTCAGCAGAAATAAACATGTTTCTGCAAGTTTGGTCAACCCCATGTAAGTTATGGGGCAGTAACAGCACACTTTTCAAAACGTGTTTTTCAGCCCGAAATAAATGCATTTTTTCAGACAGCTGTATCCCTATGTAACTGCAAGGCTCAGAAGAGCCCACACACTCAGGTCTTAACCCCAGTGTGCTGAAAGTGTCAAAATGTGTTTTTCAGCAGAAATAAACATGTTTCTGCAAGTTTGGTCAACCCCATGTAAGTTATGGGGCAGTAACAGCACACTTTTCAAATGTGTTTTTCAGCCCGAAATAAACACGTTTTTTCAGACAGCAGTATCCCTATGTAACTACAAGGCTCAGAAGAGCCCACACACTCAGCTCTTAACCCCAGTGTGCTGAAAGTGTCAGAATGTGTTTTTCAGCAGAAATAAACATGTTTCTGCAAGTTTGGTCAACCCCATGTAAGTTATGGGGCAGTAACAGCACACTTTTCAAAACGTGTTTTTCAGCCCGAAATAAACACGTTTTTTCAGACAGCTGTATCCCTATGTAACTGCAAGGCTCAGAAGAGCCCACACACTCAGGTCATAACCCCAGTGTGCAGAAAGTGCCAAAACGTGTTTTTTAGCAGAAATAAACATGTTTCTGCAAGTTTGGTCAACCCCATGTAAGTTATGGGGCAGTAACAGCACACTTTTCAAAACGTATTTTTCAGCCCGAAAGAAACACGTTTTTTCAGACTTCACAATCTCCATGTAACTGCAAGGCTCAGAAGAGCCCACACACTCAGGTCTTAACCCCAGTGTGCTGAAAGTGTCAAAACGTGTTTTTCACCAGAAATAAGCATATTTCTGCAAGTTTGGTCAACCCCATGTAAGTTATGGGGCAGTAACAGCACACTTTTCAAAACGTGCTTTTCAGCTTGAAATAAACGCGTTTTTTCAGACTTCAGAATTCCAATGTAACTGCAAGTCTCAGAAGAGCCCACACACTCAGCTCTTAACCCCAGTGTGCTGAAAGTGTCAAAATGTGTTTTTCAGCAGAAATAAACATGTTTCTGTAAGTTTGGTCAACCCCATGTAAGTTATGGGGCAGTAACAGCACACTTTTCAAAACGTGTTTTTCAGCCCGAAATAAACACGTTTTTTCAGACAGCTGTATCCCTATGTAACTGCAAGGCTCAGAAGAGCCCACACACTCAGCTCTTAACCCCAGTTTGCAGAAAGTGCCAAAACGTGTTTTTCAGGAGAAATAATCATGTTTCTGCAAGTTTGGTCAACCCCATGTAAGTTATTGGGCAGTAACAGCACACTTTTCAAAACGTGTTTTTCAGCCCGAAATAAACACGTTTTTTCAGACAGCTGTATCCCTATGTAACTGCAAGGCTCAGAAGAGCCCACACACTCAGGTCTTAACCCCAGTGTGCTGAAAGTGTCAAAATGTGTTTTTCAGCAGAAATAAACATGTTTCTGCAAGTTTGGTCAACCCCATGTAAGTTATGGGGCAGTAACAGCACACTTTTAAAAACGTGTTTTTCAGCCCGAAATAAACGCGTTTTTCAGACTTCAGAATCCCAATGTAACTGCAAGGCTCAGAAGAGCCCACACACTCAGGTCTTAACCCCAGTGTGCTGAAAGTGTCAAAACGTGTTTTTCAGCAGAAATAAGCATATTTCTGCAAGTTTGGTCAACCCCATGTAAGTTATGGGGCAGTAACAGCTCACTTTTCAAAACGTGTTTTTCAGCTTGAAATAAACGCGTTTTTTCAGACTTCAGAATTCCAAGGTAACTGCAAGGCTCAGAAGAGCCCACACATTCAGCTCTTAACCCCAGTGTGCTGAAAGTGTCAAAATGTGTTTTTCAGCAGAAATAAACATGTTTCTGCAAGTTGGTTCAACCCCATGTAAGTTATGGGGCAGTAACAGCTCACTTTTCAAAACGTGTTTTTCAGCCCGAAATAAACGCGTTTTTTCAGACTTCAGAATTCCAAGGTAACTGCAAGGCTCAGAAGAGCCCACACACTCAGCTCTTAACCCCAGTGTGCTGAAAGTGTCAAAATGTGTTTTTCAGCAGAAATAAACATGTTTCTGCAAGTTTGGTCAACCCCATGTAAGTTATGGGGCAGTAACAGCACACTTTTCAAAACGTGTTTTTCAGCCCGAAATAAACACGTTTTTTCAGACAGCTGTATCCCTATGTAACTGCAAGGCTCAGAAGAGCCCACACACTCAGGTCTTAACCCCAGTGTGCTGAAAGTGTCAAAACGTGTTTTTCAGCAGAAATAAACATGTTTCTGCAAGTTTGGTCAACCCCATGTAAGTTATGGGGCAGTAACAGCACACTTTTCAAATGTGTTTTTCAGCCCGAAATAAACACGTTTTTTCAGACAGCAGTATCCCTATGTAACTACAAGGCTCAGAAGAGCCCACACACTCAGCTCTTAACCCCAGTGTGCTGAAAATGTCAGAATGTGTTTTTCAGCAGAAATAAACATGTTTCTGCAAGTTTGGTCAACCCCATGTAAGTTATGGGGCAGTAACAGCACACTTTTCAAAACGTGTTTTTCAGCCCGAAATAAACACGTTTTTTCAGACAGCTGTATCCCTATGTAACTGCAAGGCTCAGAAGAGCCCACACACTCAGGTCATAACCCCAGTGTGCAGAAAGTGCCAAAACGTGTTTTTTAGCAGAAATAAACATGTTTCTGCAAGTTTGGTCAACCCCATGTAAGTTATGGGGCAGTAACAGCACACTTTTCAAAACGTATTTTTCAGCCAGAAAGAAACACGTTTTTTCAGACTTCACAATCTCCATGTAACTGCAAGGCTCAGAAGAGCCCACACACTCAGGTCTTAACCCCAGTGTGCTGAAAGTGTCAAAACGTGTTTTTCAGCAGAAATAAGCATATTTCTGCAAGTTTGGTCAACCCCATGTAAGTTATGGGGCAGTAACAGCTCACTTTTCAAAACGTGCTTTTCAGCTTGAAATAAACGCGTTTTTTCAGACTTCAGAATTCCAATGTAACTGCAAGGCTCAGAAGAGCCCACACACTCAGCTCTTAACCCCAGTGTGCAGAAAGTGCCAAAACGTGTTTTTCAGCAGAAATAAACATGTTTCTGCAAGTTTGGTCAACCCCATGTAAGTTATGGGGCAGTAACAGCACACTTTTCAAAACGTGTTTTTCAGCCCGAAATAAACACGTTTTTTCAGACAGCTGTATCCCTATGTAACTGCAAGGCTCGGAAGAGCCCACACACTCAGCTCTTAACCCCAGTGTGCAGAAAGTGCCAAAACGTGTTTTTCAGCAGAAATAAAAATGTTTCTGCAAGTTTGGTCAACCCCATGTAAGTTATGGGGCAGTAACAGCACACTTTTCAAAACGTGTTTTTCAGCCCGAAATAAATGCATTTTTTCAGACAGCTGTATCCCTATGTAACTGCAAGGCTCAGAAGAGCCCACACACTCAGGTCTTAACCCCAGTGTGCTGAAAGTGTCAAAATGTGTTTTTCAGCAGAAATAAACATGTTTCTGCAAGTTTGGTCAACCCCATGTAAGTTATGGGGCAGTAACAGCACACTTTTAAAAACGTGTTTTTCAGCCCGAAATAAACGCGTTTTTCAGACTTCAGAATCCCAATGTAACTGCAAGGCTCAGAAGAGCCCACACACTCAGGTCTTAACCCCAGTGTGCTGAAAGTGTCAAAACGTGTTTTTCAGCAGAAATAAGCATATTTCTGCAAGTTTGGTCAACCCCATGTAAGTTATGGGGCAGTAACAGCTCACTTTTCAAAACGTGTTTTTCAGCTTGAAATAGACGCGTTTTTTCAGACTTCAGAATTCCAAGGTAACTGCAAGGCTCAGAAGAGCCCACACATTCAGCTCTTAACCCCAGTGTGCTGAAAGTGTCAAAATGTGTTTTTCAGCAGAAATAAACATGTTTCTGCAAGTTTGGTCAACCCCATGTAAGTTATGGGGCAGTAACAGCACACTTTTCAAAACGTGTTTTTCAGCCCGAAATAAACGTGTTTTTTCAGACAGCTGTATCCCTATGTAACTGCAAGGCTCAGAAGAGCCCGCACACTCAGCTTTTAACCCCAGTGAGCAGAAAGTGCCAAAACGTGTTTTTCAGCAGAAATAAACATGTTTCTGCAAGTTTGGTCAACCCTATGTAAGTTATGGGGCAGTAACAGCACACTTTTCAAATGTGTTTTTCAGCCCGAAATAAACACGTTTTTTCAGACAGCTGTATCCCTATGTAACTGCAAGGCTCAGAAGAGCCCACACACTCAGATCTTAAACCCAGTGTGCTGAAAGTGTCAAAACGTGTTTTTCAGCAGAAATAAACATGTTTCTGCAAGTTTGGTCAACCCCATGTAAGTTATGGGGCAGTAACAGCACACTTTTCAAAACGTATTTTTCAGCCCGAAAGAAACACGTTTTTTCAGACTTCACAATCTCCATGTAACTGCAAGGCTCAGAAGAGCCCACACACTCAGCTCTTAACCCCAGTGTGCAGAAAGTGCCAAAACGTGTTTTTCAGCAGAAATAAACATGTTTCTGCAAGTTTGGTCAACCCCATGTAAGTTATGGGGCAGTAACAGCACACTTTTCAAAACATGTTTTTCAGCCCGAAATAAATGCGTTTTTTCAGACAGCTGTATCCCTATGTAACTGCAAGGCTCAGAAGAGCCCACACACTCAGCTCTTAACACCAGTGTGCTGAAAGTGTCAAAATGTGTTTTTCAGCAGAAATAAACATGTTTCTGCAAGTTTGGTCAACCCCATGTAAGTTATGGGGCAGTAACAGCACACTTTTCAAAACGTGTTTTTCAGCCCGAAATAAACGCGTTTTTTCAGACAGCTGTATCCCTATGTAACTGCAAGGCTCAGTAGAGCCCACACACTCAGCTCTTAACCCCAGTGTGCTGAAAGTGTCAAAACGTGTTTTTCAGCAGAAATAAACATTTTTCTGCAAGTTTGGTCAACCCCATGTAAGTTATGGGGCAGTAACAGCACACTTTTCAAAACGTGTTTTTCAGCCCGAAATAAACGCGTTTTTTCAGATTTCAGAATTCCAATGTAACTGCAAGGCTCAGAAGAGCCCACACACTCAGCTCTTAACCCCAGTGTGCTGAAAGTGTCAGAACGTATTTTTCAGCAGAAATAAACATGTTTCGGCAAGTTTGGTCAACCCCATGTAAGTTATGGGGCAGTAACAGCACACTTTTCAAAACGTGTTTTTCAGCCCGAAATAAACGCGTTTTTTCAGACAGCTGTATCCCTATGTAACTGCAAGGCTCAGAAGAGCCCACACACTCAGGTCTTAACACCAGTGTGCTGAAAGTGTCAAAACGTGTTTTTCAGCAGAAATAAACATGTTTCTGCAAGTTTGGTCAACCCCATGTAAGTTATGGGGCAGTAACAGCACACTTTTCAAAACGTGTTTTTCAGCCCGAAATAAACGCGTTTTTTCAGACAGCTGTATCCTTATGTAACTGCAAGGCTCAGAAGAGCCTACACACTCAGCTCTTAACCCCAGTGTGCAGAAAGTGCCAAAACGTGTTTTTTTAGCAGAAATAAACATGTTTCTGCAAGTTTGGTCAACCCCATGTAAGTTATGGGGCAGTAACAGCACACTTTTCAAAACGTATTTTTCAGCCCGAAATAAACATGTTTTTTCAGACAGCTGTATCCCTATGTAACTGCAAGGCTCAGAAGAGCCCACACACTCAGGTCTTAACCCCAGTGTGATGAAAGTGTCAAATCGTGTTTTTCAGCAGAAATAAACATGTTTCTGAAAGTTTGGTCAACCCCGTGTAAGTTACGGGGCAGTAACAGCACACTTTTCAAAACGTGTTTATCAGCCCGAAATAAACGCGTTTTTTCAGACAGCTGTATCCCTATGTAACTGCAAGTCTCAGAAGAGCCCACACACTCAGCTCTTAACACCAGTGTGCTGAAAGTGTCAGAACGTGTTTTTCAGCAGAAATAAACATGTTTCTGCAAGTTTGGTCAACCCCATGTAAGTTATGGGGCAGTAACAGCACACTTTTCAAAACGTGTTTTTCAGTCCGAAATAAACGTGTTTTTTCAGACAGCTGTATCCCAATGTGACTGCAAGGCTCAGAAGAGCCCACACACTCAGCTCTTAACCCCAGTGTGCTGAAAGTGTCAAAATGTGTTTTTCAGCAGAAATAAACATGTTTCTGCAAGTTTGGTCAACCCCATGTAAGTTATGGGGCAGTAACAGCACACTTTTCAAAACGTGTTTTTCAGCCCGAAATAAACACGTTTTTTCAGACAGCTGTATCCCTATGTAACTGCAAGGCTCAGAAGAGCCCACACACTCAGCTCTTAAACCCCGTGTGCTGAAAGTGTCAAAACGTGTTTTTCAGTAGTTTTTTGGATTGAGGAAAAAATTCTTCTTTCATCAGATGAAAAGTGTGAAGAATACCTGTTCTAATGGGTAAACTCTCTTCATTTTGTCATTTAAAGTGCAGCTAAAAGTGCAAAAGCGGGCACAATTCTATGGTTCTTGTAACCCTAACCCTAGCCAGGCATTAAAAGCATGCAGATTTAACTACCATTTAACAGCATTTTTCAGCTTCATGAAAATCTGCCTGAACAAGACAGATTATTAAAGAAGATACATTTCCTAGAGGTTTTAGAAACCGTTTTGATAGTTTGAGACTGATTTTTTTTGGTTTGAGGAAAAAATTCATCTTTGATGTTTGGAGGACTTCTGAGACACCCTGCCGGAATGAACATTTGAAACCCTAGCTAGGGTTAGGGTTAGCATTCCCACAACAGGTAGAAGTTTTTTACTGTCAGTGCTGCATTCCGGGCCCCCAGTTATCTTTCGGATGAGTGATAATTTGCTCCTATCTGCACTTTTAGTTTTTGGACAGTTTTGGTCACTTTTTTGTATATTGCCCAATCCATTGATTTTATCCAAAACTGAGCCAGATGAAAAGTGTGAAGAATACCTGTACTAATGGGTAAACTCTCTTCATTTTGTCATTTAAAGTGCAGCTAAAAGTGCAACAGCGGGCACAATTCTATGGTTCTTGTAACCCTAACCCTAGCCAGGCATTAAAAGCATGCAGATTTAACTACCATTTAACAGCATTTTTCAGCTTCATGAAAATTTGCCTGAACAAGACAGATTATTAAAGAAGATACATTTCCTAGAGGTTTTAGAAATCGTTTTGTTAGTTTGAGACTGATTTCTTGGAGTTTGAGGAAAAAATTCAACTTTGATGTTTGGAGGGCTTCTGAGACACCCTGCCGGAATGTACATTTGAAACCCTTTCTAGGGTTAGGGTTAGCATTCCCACAACAGGTAGAAGTTTTTTACTGTCAGTGCTGCATTCCGGGTCCCCAGTTATCTTTAGGATGAGTGATAATTTGCTCCTATCTGCACTTTTAGGTTTCGGACAGTTTTGGTCACCTTTTTGTATATTGCCCTATGCAGTGATTTTATCAAAAACTGAGCCAGATGAAAAGTATGAAGAATATCTGTTCTAATGGGTAAACTCTCTTGATTTTGTCCTTTAAAGTGCAGCTAAAAGTGCAACAGCGGGCAATATCCTATGGTTCTTGTAACTCTAACCCTAGCCAGACATTAAAAGCCTTCCGATTTAACTACCATTTAACAGCATGTTTCAGCTTCATGACAATTTGTCTAAACCAGACAGATTATTAAAGAAGATACATTTCCTAGAGGTTTTAGAAACCGTTTTGATACTTTGAGACTGATTTTTTGGAGTTTGAGGAAAAAATTCAACTTTGATGTTTGGAGGGCTTCTGAGACACCCTGTCGGAATGTACATTTGAAATCCTAGCTAGGGTTAGGGTTAGCATTCCCACAACAGGTAGAAGTTTTTTACTGTCAGTGCTGCATTCCGGGCCACCAGTTATCTTTAGGATGAGTGATAATTTTCTCCTATCTGCACTTTTAGTTTTCGGACAGTTTTGGTCACCTTTTTGTATATTGCCCTATCCAGTGATTTTATCCAAAACTGAGCCAGATGAAAAGTGTGAAGATCACCTGTTCTAATGGGTGAACTCTCTTCATATTGACATTTAAAGTGCAGCTAAAAGTGCAACAGCGGGCAAAATCCTATGGTTCTTGTAACTCTAACCCTAGCCAGACATTAAAAGCCTTCCGATTTAACTACCATTTAACAGCATTTTTCAGCTTCATGACAATTTGTCTAAACCAGACAGATTATTAAAGAAGATACATTTCCTAGAGGTTTTAGAAACCGTTTTGATAGGTTGAGACTGATTTTTTTTGGTTTGAGGAAAAAATTCATCTTTGATGTTTGGAGGGCTTCTGAGACACCCTGCCGGAATGTACATTTGAAACCCTAGCTAGGGTTAGGGTTAGCATTCCCACAACAGGTAGAAGTTTTTTACTGTCAGTGCTGCATTCCGGGTCCCCAGTTATCTTTAGGATGAGTGATAATTTGCTCCTATCTGCACTTTTAGGTTTCGGACAGTTTTGGTCACCTTTTTGTATATTGCCCTATGCAGTGATTTTATCCAAAACTGAGCCATATGAAAATTGTGAAGAATACCTGTTCTAATGGGTAAACTCTCTTCATTTTGTCATTTAAAGTGCAGCTAAAAGTGCAACAGCGGGCAAAATTCTATGGTTCTTGTAACCCTAACCCAAGCCAGACATTAAAAGCATGCTGATTTAACTACCATTTAACAGCATTTTTCAGCTTCATGACAATTTGCCTGAACCAGACAGATTATTAAAGAAGATACATTTCCTAGAGGTTTTAGAAACCGTTTTGATACTTTGAGACTGATTTTTTGGAGTTTGAGGAAAAAATTCAACTTTGATGTTTGGAGGGCTTCTGAGACACCCTGTCGGAATGTACATTTGAAATCCTAGCTAGGGTTAGGGTTAGCATTCCCACAACAGGTAGAAGTTTATTACTGTCAGTGCTGCATTCCGGACCCCCAGTTATCTTTAGGATGAGTGATAATTTGCTCCTATCTGCACTTTTAGGTTTCGGACAGTTTTGGTCACCTTTTTGTATATTGCCCTATGCAGTGATTTTATCCAAAACTGAGCCATATGAAAATTGTGAAGAATACCTGTTCTAATGGGTGAACTCTCTTCATTTTGTCATTTAAAGTGCAGCTAAAAGTGCAACAGCGGGCAAAATTCTATGGTTCTTGTAACCCTAACCCTAGCCAGACATTAAAAGCATGCCGATTTAACTACCATTTAACAGCATTTTTCAGCTTCATGAAAATTTTCCTGAACAAGACAGATTATTAAAGAAGATACATTTCCTAGAGGTTTTAGAAACAGTTTTGTTAGTTTGAGACTGATTTTTTGGAGTTTGAGGAAAAAATTCAACTTTGATGTTTGGAGGGCTTCTGAGACACCCTGCCGGAATGTATATTTGAAACCCTAGCTAGGGTAAGGGTTAGCATTCCCACAACAGGTAGAAGTTTTTTACTGTCAGTGCTGCATTCCGGGCCCTCAGTTATCTTTAGGATGAGTGATAATTTGGTCCTATCTGCACTTTTAGTTTTCTGACAGTTTTGGTCACCTTTTTGTATATTGCCCTATCCAGTGATTTTATCCAAAACTGAGCCAGATGAAAAGTGTGAAGAACACCTGTTCTAATGGGTAAACTCTCTTCATATTGACATTTAAAGTGCAGCTAAAAGTGCAACAGCGGCAAAATTCTATGGTTCTTGTAACCCTAACCCTAGCCAGACATTAAAAGCATGCCGATTTAACTACCATTTAACAGCATTTTTCAGCTTCATGAAAATTTGCCTAAACCAGACAGAATATTAAAGAAGATACATTTCCTAGAGGTTTTAGAAACCGTTTTGATAGTTTGAGACTGATTTTTTTTGGTTTGAGGAAAAAATTAATCTTTGATGTTTGGAGGGCTTCTGAGACACCCTGCCGGAATGTACATTTGAAACCCTAGCTAGGGTTAGGGTTAGCATTCCCAAAACAGGTAGAAGTTTTTTACTGTCAGTGCTGCATTCCGGGCCCCCAGTTATCTTTAGGATGAGTGATAATTTTCTCCTATCTGCACTTTTAGTTTTCGGACAGTTTTGGACACCTTTTTGTATATTGCCCTATCCAGTGATTTTATCAAAAACTGAGGCAGATGAAAAGTATGAAGAATACCTGTTCTAATGGGTAAACTCTCTTGATCTTGTCATTTAAAGTGCAGCTAAAACTGCAACAGAGCGCAAAATCCTATGGTTCTTGTAACCCTAACCCTAGCCAGGCATTAAAAGCATGCCGATTTAACTACCATTTAACAGCATTTTGCAGCTTCATGAAAATTTGCCTAAACCAGACAGATTATTAAAGAAGATACATTTCCTAGAGGTTTTAGAAACAGGTTTCATAGGTTGAGACTGATTTCTTGAAGTTTGAGGAAAAAATTCATCTTTGATGTTTGGAGGGCTTCTGAGACACCCTGCCGGAATGTACATTTAAAACCCTAGCTAGGGTTAGGGTTAGCATTCCCACAACAGGTAGAAGTTTTTTACTGTCAGTGCTGCATTCCGGGCCCCCAGTTATCTTTAGGATGAGTGATAATTTGCTCCTATCTGCACTTTTAGTTTTTGGACAGTTTTGGTCACTTTTTTGTATATTGCCCAATGCATTGATTTTATCCAAAACTGAGCCAGATGAAAATTGTGAAGAATACCTGTTCTAATGGGTAAACTCTCTTCATTTTGTCATTTAAAGTGCAGCTAAAAGTGCAACAGTGGGCAAACCTCTATGGTTCTTGTAACCCTAACCCAAGCCAGACATTAAAAGCATGCCGATTTAACTACCATTTAACAGCATTTTTCAGCTTCATGAAAATTTGCCTGAACAAGACAGATTATTAAAGAAGATACATTTCCTAGAGGTTTTAGAAACCGTTTTGTTAGTTTGAGACTGATTTTTTGGAGTTTGAGGAAAAAATTCAACTTTGATGTTTGGAGGGCTTCTGAGACACCCTGCCGGAATGTACATTTGAAACCCTAGCTAGGGTTAGGGTTAGCATTCCCACAACAGGTAGAAGTTTTTTACTGTCAGTGCTGCATTCCGGGTCCCCAGTTATCTTTAGGATGAGTGATAATTTGCTCCTATCTGCACTTTTAGGTTTCGGACAGTTTTGGTCACCTTTTTGTATATTGCCCTGTAGAGAAAACCGGTTCATAAATGAACTTGGTTATAACTTCTACATTAGATACTCGAAACAAGTACATAACTCTTAGGAATTAAATTGATATCAACTGGTTGGGATAACAATTGAATTCTTGAGCTGTAATGCATTGAAGTTGAATACTCATCCAATCTTTGGGGATTCAGATCTCCTGCGGGCACAAAGAAACAGTTGCAGGCTGTTGCTGTCCAATCCGCGCTCTCTGGCTCGGTGCCAGGCTGTGCTGTGCGGCTCGCGACGGTGCGTTGCTGATGCTCACTGACCGGCTAGTTAGTGTTGGCTTTAACTAGCAAAGTTTGTGCACAGGAGAAAAGATGACTGTGGGTCCCAGCAAGTCAGGAAGAGGACCGGTTCGTTCCTAATGAAGAGCTAGTTCTGAATAGTGATTCAGCTGTCCACAGTTCCGACCTGTTCACGAGGCCTGCTGCTGGTTACTCTCTGGCAACATCCACTCTAGACTCTTAGAACAAAGGAAAGTTCTGGCACTCGGACACACTGGCCGTTCCGTGGTTGTCCGGGCTGAGTCTCAGGATGGTCAGGATGCGCGCTGCGAGGATGTCCTGCCCTTGGGAGCCTTCTGCTCCTGGGCCGTCCTGCCCTGGAATTCTCCTTTGAATTCCCTTTAGAACAGTCCACAGAATCCTCTCCAGAATCCCTTCTGAATCTTGTCTGAATCTTGTTGAATCTGAATCTGAATCTGAATCTTGTCTGAATCTCCCTTTCTGAATCTCTCAGGCTCTCTGTGTTGCCTGTTTTTACCTGGAGGAACTTCAGCTCATTGATTGGCTGAAAGTTCCATGGGCATCAGAGTCCCACGTGGGTTACTCGGCCCTACCAGTCCCTGATTGGTTGATCAAGGTGAGATATGAGTCACTTAGTCCTGACACTTAGGAATGCAATCCAGATGTCCAACTCGCACTCCCTAGACAGATAGGCGCCAATGGGTGACCATTGATCATGATAGCCAGGCTTAGCTAAGTGCATCCCCCTTTGGGAGCTGTCCTTGGACCTTAAATCACCTTGCATGAATGGTTTCTCTGTGGCTGCACCACAGAGATGAACAGAGAAATGAGGCCTAATTTGGGAAAGCTCAGAAACACTTAATTCTGCATTATTATTAAGCCTCACCGCTACATATCCCCCCTTTTTGAAGGCCACGAGGTCCCGAGGCATTGTTGCCTTCAAAACAAAACAGAGTTAAGTGATGTCCCTTGCCATTAGAACATTAACCTTAAATGTCTACATTACTCCTCGAGAATTCATACCGGAACCAGCATTGGATACAAACAGGATGAATAACATCTGGAGTATGTATAAACACGGTAGGAGACATTATCTAAGTCTAGGAATTACACATCAGGAAGTTCACTGTCAATATCTGATACCTCTGTAGTAGATATTTGGGGAGAAGTCACTTCCTTTCTTTTGACATGCTACCTTTGACTCATTCATGCTACCCAGAGTACATCTTGATGCGAGAGTACAGCATTCAGAGTACACTGTCAGTCATGATCCAACTACCCGGCAGTAGTGTTACAATAACAACGGTTCCTGTTCCCAGCCCTCCGATAAACCACAACACCTGTGTTGGGTATCTGCTAGGGTGGTTTGGAGGTTTGTTCCATTAAAGCAAACTAACTACCTGTACCTCTTCAGGGCTTACTGTTTCTTGGATTTCTATCCAATTCCTTAGTGTGGCACCTGAAGGCATCCACGACCTCAAGTTTGGTCTTAAATTGTCTGGTTCCAGACCGTACAGTATTAAGTTCAAGAACACTGTGGCCTCCTCGGGAACTTGCAGGAAAACTGTTTGATTAGGTAGCTGCATTGCGGTAGCTGTATCATGCCTGTCACAAGTCATAGTGTCAGTTAAATGTGGTGTGCTGACCAGCCATTTACTTCCCACCTGCTCTTCGTGGGGTTCATTAACCTCCCTCTGCTCGTTAGTAGCTTTACACCCTTCATTGGTGAATCGTTTAGACACAGCCAATGGATAGCTTTGGTAGCCATACCCATCTCAAGACTTGGAACCGAATTCAATCTTGGATTGCCTTCTGGGTGAGCTATGAGCGATGGGGTTAATGTCACATACTCCTCTACTGAGAAGAGTGGAATCAAGTGGGTTGGGAATTGTGCCATGGCTAGACTGGCCACAGTGGCACTAAACTCCCTTAACAGGTCTTGTGTCAACATTCTGGCCTGTTGCACACAAGCATAAACCCACTGTATAACACCAACAATCATGTCCACTGTTTGGGGAATAAGGTTTAACCCTGTTGCATAGGAAGTTGCCTGTAGGGTTTTCCCTAAGCTTTCCAACTTTTGCTGCTGTCGATACAGTCTGTCACTACCCTCTGGCCTCTCTGACACCTGCCTTCTTGGGGCAGTCAGGGTGAGAGTGCCAGTAGCACACAAACCTACCAGAAAAAGCAAACGTGCAGCAGTGGCGGCAGCAATCAGTCCTCCCAAAAGTCTTTTCGGGTGGCTGATCCCAGTCATCTCCTTCTGAGTGACTGTTGCCTTTCTAAGCTGGTGCAGCGTGTACATGGTGTCTTTCTCAGTATGCCATGTGGCATCTTGGGCACCAACATCCTGGAAATCTGGGGAGATCTGACGCAGCTGCTGATGCTGCTCCTCCGTTTCCAGGGCATCTGCTTTTTCGATTTGTCCATGCCTGTGCTCTAAGAACCCTGCAGGGGGCGGTGCAGCAGTGGAGCATGCCTGACCCTCGGCTGAGTGGTCATCTGGAGCACCTGAATGATCTGGGATTGTTATCCCATTCTCACTGTTCAGGTCCACCCTGCACACTTCCTGATTGAGGACTCCCTCTATCGGCATGTTTCCAATCGTTCGCTGGGGGTAGGTGTAGGACACCTGCTCGCTCCCCCCTTCCCTCGCTAGGGGTTCAGGGAGCTGCCCCAGCACTGGGATAGCTAGTTCACTGTCATTGAACTTACTATCACTCACCAGGCCCATGTCAGTGCAGGCGGGGATTCTGACACCTCTCTTTGCGATGTCCTGCACTGGCAGGCGGGTGACTTTACCATCCAGCTCCAGTCTGGCTGAACCACTGTTGGTCAGACTCAGACTGACAAACTGAGCTGGTGGCTGTAAGAAAACCGGCTCGGCTTTCATTCCCTGTCCCTTCTGGGGGACTGGGTGTGTAGGCAACCCTGCCGTTGAGGCAGGAACAATCAGGTCAGTCTCACTCACTACCTGGAAGTTGTGAGAAATAAAGTTACCTGACTGCAGGTTCCCTGGGTCAAAGCAGAGGGAATCGGCATCTGGGATCAGGTGTGTCCACAGCGCAGTAGTCTCAGCGTCCAGCTGGACCTCCTGTCTAACCTGTGAATGTTGCACTAGGGGCACCTGGCGGTGGCCCTGCGACAGCTGCTCAAGCAGATCCTCACTAATAGAGGACCTCTCAGGGCTAAGGGTGAGGGCTACATCACCAACCTGCTCTCCTGCCATCTGGATCCCTTCCACCACTGCGGGGTGGTGTTCCTGAACCCTCTTAGGTGCCAGGGTGCACAGGGAAAGCTCCTTCTCATCGCCAGGTGGGGAGATCTGCTCCTCTTTAGGGATGTAAAAGGTGTGTGCTTTACCTGGTGGATCAGGCGGCTGCTTGGAGCACCGCTCCTGTGGCAGGGAGGCTGTTGTGACCTCAGCCGGGACACGACTTCCCTGTATATCTGGGGAACAAAGAAATATTTTTATTTCTTGTCCAGAGGGAACAGAAGGAATCTTCACATAGGCTTCTGTGTTCGGTGGGCACTGTGTGAGCACAGTCTGCCTCTTGGCCCCCCTTTCCTTCTGTACAGAAGGCTTAGGAGCCTTGACCTGTTTCCACACCTTGCCTTTCTGGTGATCCACCAAAGGTTCCTCTCTGAGTCGCATGCCCTTTTCTTTTTCTACCCGTTTGAGCTTGCCGTGTGACATCAAACACCTTTCAACCTCAGTGTCAATCAGTGTCTCACTGGGTAAGACATCTCCCATGGCAGCCTTGAGGTAAAAGCTTCTTGCTTTTCCTCTGCGGTTTACTGCCTGCTCTTTGACTTCAGGGGTGGAGTCAGCACTCGCTTGGGAGTGGCTGACCTTATCCAGGCAGGAACTCTTCCGCTCAATCAGATAGACTGAGGGAGGGAGAGGGGGCGGGTCTCCGCCTCCTCCATTGGAGAGTATCAGCTCATTCACGCTTCCGGCAGCCTTGGGGAGCGGTTGTCCCTGTCCTAATATAGCTTGTTCAAGCCTGGCCAGGCGGGCGGCTACTGAATCCTTTTGTTCAGCCTTATCTAGCCCTTTCCCTCCCCCGGTGTTCTCATGGCACTTAGGACGCTGGGTGCGGTCCTGTGTGAGTGCTTTGGAACGGGGCTTAGCCAGCTCAGGAGCCTGTGCTCCTTCGAGCAGGAGGGAATTAACCCTGCTGGCTCTGACGGCGAACGCAGTCGCTTTAGCAACTTTTTGCTCAGAGTGACTTTGGACATCATACTCCCAGGCTTTCTGCACGAATCTCTTGATATCAGTCATTTTCATGGTCTGTGCATCTGTATGCATTAAGATCATCTTTCTGACTGACGGGTGGAGATTCGCAATGAATAAACCCTTGAAATGTGTGTTCTCTTCGCAACCCTCATCATTTCGCCCTGCAAAATAAGTTCGTCTAAGTCTCTCGTAATATTCGCGAGGGGACTCTGCTCTCTCGTGCTTAATGTTAAGTGCGGCGACTGTCGCGGCAGTCGGGTCAATAAACGCACTGTATTCTTCGATAAGTGCTTGACATAGCTGCTCAAAGTCATTACAGACTTCTTTCATCTGCCTAGCCATCCACTCATGTACAGCTCTGCTGGTAGTTTTTCTAACCAGAAACACTTTCTCCTGTTCTGTGGCGTTTGGCAGGTACTGCAGGTTATACCTGAGGTCTTGAATATAACTCTCGATATTATTCTCTGACACTGCGGGGTCAAATCTCTCTATGTCCTTCGCTAGCTCTCTCAGAGAATGGAGATTTATCCTAGCTTCTCCGCTGACGGAGATATGGAAGAGATCGTGGTCAGACCTGTCGCTGCTAGAGAGAGTGCTTAATAGCGACTTGAATTCAGACCTTTTAGCAACCATCGTTAAACTTAAAGAGTATTACTTTTAAGTACGAAATCACAGTTTTACCACAGAAAACCACAAGATCAAGTATGCAATCAACCTGGTAGATCGCAAAAGATCACAAAACAATCAAGCACTGCTTAAAGAGCAAGGGGAACTTTTTTCCTTTCAGCTTTCAGCACACTGTATTGTCGTGTATGAAACCCGCGGCGTTTTATATTGAATTATTCCGCTTGGTTGACTCATTTCAGTCTTGCCATGCCCGTGCCAGGGACGCCAAATAATGTAGATTAAGCCCACCCAGGGACGCCAAATAAATGTAGAGAAAACCGGTTCATAAATGAACTTGGTTATAACTTCTACATTAGATACTCGAAACAAGTACATAACTCTTAGGAATTAAATTGATATCAACTGGTTGGGATAACAATTGAATTCTTGAGCTGTAATGCATTGAAGTTGAATACTCATCCAATCTTTGGGGATTCAGATCTCCTGCGGGCACAAAGAAACAGTTGCAGGCTGTTGCTGTCCAATCCGCGCTCTCTGGCTCGGTGCCAGGCTGTGCTGTGCGGCTCGCGACGGTGCGTTGCTGATGCTCACTGACCGGCTAGTTAGTGTTGGCTTTAACTAGCAAAGTTTGTGCACAGGAGAAAAGATGACTGTGGGTCCCAGCAAGTCAGGAAGAGGACCGGTTCGTTCCTAATGAAGAGCTAGTTCTGAATAGTGATTCAGCTGTCCACAGTTCCGACCTGTTCACGAGGCCTGCTGCTGGTTACTCTCTGGCAACATCCACTCTAGACTCTTAGAACAAAGGAAAGTTCTGGCACTCGGACACACTGGCCGTTCCGTGGTTGTCCGGGCTGAGTCTCAGGATGGTCAGGATGCGCGCTGCGAGGATGTCCTGCCCTTGGGAGCCTTCTGCTCCTGGGCCGTCCTGCCCTGGAATTCTCCTTTGAATTCCCTTTAGAACAGTCCACAGAATCCTCTCCAGAATCCCTTCTGAATCTTGTCTGAATCTTGTTGAATCTGAAT
Source organism: Lepisosteus platostomus (assembly GCF_059453375.1). NCBI lineage: Eukaryota > Metazoa > Chordata > Actinopteri > Semionotiformes > Lepisosteidae > Lepisosteus > Lepisosteus platostomus. Next base: position 19,128,473 of record NC_142628.1, read on the forward strand.
CTGAATCTGAATCTTGTCTGAATCTCCCTTTCTGAATCTCTCAGGCTCTCTGTGTTGCCTGTTTTTACCTGGAGGAACTTCAGCTCATTGATTGGCTGAAAGTTCCATGGGCATCAGAGTCCCACGTGGGTTACTCGGCCCTACCAGTCCCTGATTGGTTGATCAAGGTGAGATATGAGTCACTTAGTCCTGACACTTAGGAATGCAATCCAGATGTCCAACTCGCACTCCCTAGACAGATAGGCGCCAATGGGTGACCATTGATCATGATAGCCAGGCTTAGCTAAGTGCATCCCCCTTTGGGAGCTGTCCTTGGACCTTAAATCACCTTGCATGAATGGTTTCTCTGTGGCTGCACCACAGAGATGAACAGAGAAATGAGGCCTAATTTGGGAAAGCTCAGAAACACTTAATTCTGCATTATTATTAAGCCTCACCGCTACAGCCCTATGCAGTGATTTTATCCAAAAATGAGCCATATGAAAATTGTGAAGAATACCTGTTCTAATGGGTAAACTCTCTTCATTTTGTCATTTAAAGTGCAGCTAAAAGTGCAACAGCGGGCACAATTCTATGGTTCTTGTAACCCTAACCCTACCCAGGCATTAAAAGCGTGCCGATTTAACTACCATTTAACAGCATTTTTCAGCTTCATGAAAATTTGCCTGAACAAGACAGATTATTAAAGAAGATACATTTCCTAGAGATTTTAAAAACCATTTTGATAGTTTGAGACTGATTTTTTTTGGTTTGAGGAAAAAATTCAACTTTGATGTTTGGAGGGCTTCTGAGACACCCTGCCGGAATGTGCATTTGAAACCCTAGCTAGGGTTAGGTTTAGCATTCCCACAACAGGTAGAAGTTTTTTACTGTCAGTGCTGCATTCCGGGTCCCCAGTTATCTTTAGGATGAGTGATAATTTGCTCCTATCTGCACTTTTAGGTTTCGGACAGTTTTGGTCACCTTTTTGTATATTGCCCTATGCAGTGATTTTATCCAAAACTGAGCCATGTGAAAATTGTGAAGAATACCTGTTCTAATGGGTAAACTCTCTTCATTTTGTCATTTAAAGTGCAGCTAAAAGTGCAACAGCGGGCAAAATTCTATGGTTCTTGTAACCCTAACCCAAGCCAGACATTAAAAGCATGCTGATTTAACTACCATTTAACAGCATTTTTCAGCTTCATGACAATTTGCCTGAACCAGACAGATTATTAAAGAAGATACATTTCCTAGAGGTTTTAGAAACCGTTTTGATACTTTGAGACTGATTTTTTGGAGTTTGAGGAAAAAATTCAACTTTGATGTTTGGAGGGCTTCTGAGACACCCTGTCGGAATGTACATTTGAAATCCTAGCTAGGGTTAGGGTTAGCATTCCCACAACAGGTAGAAGTTTATTACTGTCAGTGCTGCATTCCGGACCCCCAGTTATCTTTAGGATGAGTGATAATTTGCTCCTATCTGCACTTTTAGGTTTCGGACAGTTTTGGTCACCTTTTTGTATATTGCCCTATGCAGTGATTTTATCCAAAACTGAGCCATATGAAAATTGTGAAGAATACCTGTTCTAATGGGTGAACTCTCTTCATTTTGTCATTTAAAGTGCAGCTAAAAGTGCAACAGCGGGCAAAATTCTATGGTTCTTGTAACCCTAACCCTAGCCAGACATTAAAAGCATGCCGATTTAACTACCATTTAACAGCATTTTTCAGCTTCATGAAAATTTTCCTGAACAAGACAGATTATTAAAGAAGATACATTTCCTAGAGGTTTTAGAAACAGTTTTGTTAGTTTGAGACTGATTTTTTGGAGTTTGAGGAAAAAATTCAACTTTGATGTTTGGAGGGCTTCTGAGACACCCTACCGGAATGTATATTTGAAACCCTAGCTAGGGTAAGGGTTAGCATTCCCACAACAGGTAGAAGTTTTTTACTGTCAGTGCTGCATTCCGGGCCCTCAGTTATCTTTAGGATGAGTGATAATTTGGTCCTATCTGCACTTTTAGTTTTCTGACAGTTTTGGTCACCTTTTTGTATATTGCCCTATCCAGTGATTTTATCCAAAACTGAGCCAGATGAAAAGTGTGAAGAACACCTGTTCTAATGGGTAAACTCTCTTCATATTGACATTTAAAGTGCAGCTAAAAGTGCAACAGCGGCAAAATTCTATGGTTCTTGTAACCCTAACCCTAGCCAGACATTAAAAGCATGCCGATTTAACTACCATTTAACAGCATTTTTCAGCTTCATGAAAATTTGCCTAAACCAGACAGAATATTAAAGAAGATACATTTCCTAGAGGTTTTAGAAACCGTTTTGATAGTTTGAGACTGATTTTTTTTGGTTTGAGGAAAAAATTAATCTTTGATGTTTGGAGGGCTTCTGAGACACCCTGCCGGAATGTACATTTGAAACCCTAGCTAGGGTTAGGGTTAGCATTCCCAAAACAGGTAGAAGTTTTTTACTGTCAGTGCTGCATTCCGGGCCCCCAGTTATCTTTAGGATGAGTGATAATTTTCTCCTATCTGCACTTTTAGTTTTCGGACAGTTTTGGACACCTTTTTGTATATTGCCCTATCCAGTGATTTTATCAAAAACTGAGGCAGATGAAAAGTATGAAGAATACCTGTTCTAATGGGTAAACTCTCTTGATCTTGTCATTTAAAGTGCAGCTAAAACTGCAACAGAGCGCAAAATCCTATGGTTCTTGTAACCCTAACCCTAGCCAGGCATTAAAAGCATGCCGATTTAACTACCATTTAACAGCATTTTGCAGCTTCATGAAAATTTGCCTAAACCAGACAGATTATTAAAGAAGATACATTTCCTAGAGGTTTTAGAAACAGGTTTCATAGGTTGAGACTGATTTCTTGAAGTTTGAGGAAAAAATTCATCTTTGATGTTTGGAGGGCTTCTGAGACACCCTGCCGGAATGTACATTTAAAACCCTAGCTAGGGTTAGGGTTAGCATTCCCACAACAGGTAGAAGTTTTTTACTGTCAGTGCTGCATTCCGGGCCCCCAGTTATCTTTAGGATGAGTGATAATTTGCTCCTATCTGCACTTTTAGTTTTTGGACAGTTTTGGTCACCTTTTTGTATATTGCCCTATGCAGTGATTTTATCCAAAAATGAGCCATATGAAAATTGTGAAGAATACCTGTTCTAATGGGTAAACTCTCTTCATTTTGTCATTTAAAGTGCAGCTAAAAGTGCAACAGTGGGCAAACCTCTATGGTTCTTGTAACCCTAACCCAAGCCAGACATTAAAAGCATGCCGATTTAACTACCATTTAACAGCATTTTTCAGCTTCATGAAAATTTGCCTGAACAAGACAGATTATTAAAGAAGATACATTTCCTAGAGGTTTTAGAAACCGTTTTGTTAGTTTGAGACTGATTTTTTGGAGTTTGAGGAAAAAATTCAACTTTGATGTTTGGAGGGCTTCTGAGACACCCTGCCGGAATGTACATTTGAAACCCTAGCTAGGGTTAGGGTTAGCATTCCCACAACAGGTAGAAGTTTTTTACTGTCAGTGCTGCATTCCGGGTCCCCAGTTATCTTTAGGATGAGTGATAATTTGCTCCTATCTGCACTTTTAGGTTTCGGACAGTTTTGGTCACCTTTTTGTATATTGCCCTATGCAGTGATTTTATCCAAAAATGAGCCATATGAAAATTGTGAAGAATACCTGTTCTAATGGGTAAACTCTCTTCATTTTGTCATTTAAAGTGCAGCTAAAAGTGCAACAGCGGGCACAATTCTATGGTTCTTGTAACCCTAACCCTAGCCAGGCATTAAAAGCGTGCCGATTTAACTACCATTTAACAGCATTTTTCAGCTTCATGAAAATTTGCCTGAACAAGACAGATTATTAAAGAAGATACATTTCCTAGAGATTTTAAAAACCATTTTGATAGTTTGAGACTGATTTTTTTTGGTTTGAGGAAAAAATTCAACTTTGATGTTTGGAGGGCTTCTGAGACACCCTGCCGGAATGTACATTTGAAACCCTAGCTAGGGTTAGGGTTAGCATTCCCACAACAGGTAGAAGTTTTTTACTGTCAGTGCTGCATTCCAGGTCCCCAGTTATCTTTAGGATGAGTGATAATTTGCTCCTATCTGCACTTTTAGGTTTCGAACAGTTTTGGTCACCTTTTTGTATATTGCCCTATGCAGTGATTTTATCCAAAACTGAGCCATGTGAAAATTGTGAAGAATACCTGTTCTAATGGGTAAACTCTCTTCATTTTGTCATTTAAAGTGCAGCTAAAAGTGCAACAGCGGGCACAATTCTATGGTTCTTGTAACCCTAACCCAAGCCAGACATTAAAAGCATGCCGATTTAACTACCATTTAACAGCATTTTTCAGCTTCATGAAAATTTGCCTGAACAAGACAGATTATTAAAGAAGATACATTTCCTAGAGGTTTTAGAAACCGTTTTTATAGTTTGAGACTGATTTTTTGGAGTTTGAGGAAAAAATTCAACTTTGATGTTTGGAGGGCTTCTGAGACACCCTGCCGGAATGCACATTTGAAACCATAGCTAGGGTTAGGTTTAGCATTCCCACAACAGGTAGAAGTTTTTTACTGTCAGTGCTGCATTCCGGGTCCCCAGTTATCTTTAGGATGAGTGATAATTTGCTCCTATCTGCACTTTTAGGTTTCGGACAGTTTTGGTCACCTTTTTGTATATTGCCCTATGCAGTGATTTTATCCAAAACTGAGCCATGTGAAAATTGTGAAGAATACCTGTTCTAATGGGTAAACTCTCTTCATTTTGTCATTTAAAGTGCAGCTAAAAGTGCAACAGCGGGCAAAATTCTATGGTTCTTGTAAATCTAACCCAAGCCAGACATTAAAAGCATGCCGATTTAACTACCATTTAAGAGCATTTTTCAGCTTCATGAAAATTTTCCTGAACAAGACAGATTATTAAAGAAGATACATTTCCTAGAGGTTTTAGAAACCGTTTTGTTAGTTTGAGACTGATTTTTTGGAGTTTGAGGAAAAAATTCAACTTTGATGTTTGGAGAGCTTCTGAGACACCCTGCCGGAATGTACATTTGAAACCCTAGCTAGGGTTAGGGTTAGCATTCCCACAACAGGTAGAAGTTTTTTACTGTCAGTGCTGCATTCCGGGTCCCCAGTTATCTTTAGGATGAGTGATAATTTGCTCCTATCTGCACTTTTAGGTTTCGGACAGTTTTGGTCACCTTTTTGTATATTGCCCTATGCAGTGATTTTATCCAAAAATGAGCCATATGAAAATTGTGAAGAATACCTGTTCTAATGGGTAAACTCTCTTCATTTTGTCATTTAAAGTGCAGCTAAAAGTGCAACAGCGGGCACAATTCTATGGTTCTTGTAACCCTAACCCTAGCCAGGCATTAAAAGCATGCCGATTTAACTACCATTTAGCAGCATTTTTCAGCTTCATGAAAATTTGCCTAAACCAGACAGAATATTAAAGAAGATACATTTCCTAGAGGTTTTAGAAACCGTTTTGATAAGTTGAGACTGATTTTTTTTGGTTTGAGGAAAAAATTCATCTTTGATGTTTGGAGGGCTTCTGAGACACCCTGCCGGAATGTACATTTGAAACCCTAGCTAGAGTTAGGGTTAGCATTCCCACAACAGGTAGAAGTTTTTTACTGTCAGTGCTGCATTCCGGGCCCCCAGTTATCTTTAGGATGAGTGATAATTTGCTTCTATCTGCACTTTTAGTTTTCGGACAGTTTTGGTCACCTTTTTGTATATTGCCCTATGCAGTGATTTTATCAAAAACTGAGCCAGATGAAAAGTATGAAGAATATCTGTTCTAATGGGTAAACTCTCTTCATTTTGTCATTTAAAGTGCAGCTAAAAGTGCAACAGAGGGCAAAATCCTATGGTTCTTGTAACTCTAACCGTAGCCAAACATTAAAAGCCTTCCGATTTAACTACCATTTGACAGCATTTTTCAGCTTCATGACAATTTGTCTAAACCAGACAGATTATTAAAGAAGATACATTTCCTAGAGGTTTTAGAAACCGTTTTGTTAGTTTGAGACTGATTTTTTGGAGTTTGAGGAAAAAATTCAACTTTGATGTTTGGAGGGCTTCTGAGACACCCTGCCGGAATGTACATTTGAAATCCTAGCTAGGGTAAGGGTTAGCATTCCCACAACAGGTAGAAGTTTTTTACTGTCAGTGCTGCATTCCGGGTCCCCAGTTATCTTTAGGATGAGTGATAATTTCCTCCTATCTGCACTTTTAGGTTTCGGACAGTTTTGGTCACCTTTTTGTATATTGCCCTATGCAGTGATTTTATCCAAAAATGAGCCATATGAAAATTGTGAAGAATACCTGTTCTAATGGGTAAACTCTCTTCATTTTGTCATTTAAAGTGCAGCTAAAAGTGCAACAGCGGGCACAATTCTATGGTTCTTGTAACCCTAACCCTAGCCAGGCATTAAAAGCGTGCCGATTTAACTACCATTTAACAGCATTTTTCAGCTTCATGAAAATTTGCCTGAACAAGACAGATTATTAAAGAAGATACATTTCCTAGAGATTTTAAAAACCATTTTGATAGTTTGAGACTGATTTTTTTTGGTTTGAGGAAAAAATTCAACTTTGATGTTTGGAGGGCTTCTGAGACACCCTGCCGGAATGTACGTTTGAAACCAAAGCTAGGGTTAGGGTTAGCATTTCCACAACAGGTAGAAGTTTTTTCTGTCAGTGCTGCATTCCGGGTCCCCAGTTATCTTTAGGATGAGTGATAATTTCCTCCTATCTGCACTTTTAGGTTTCGGACAGTTTTGGTCACCTTTTTGTATATTGCCCTATGCAGTGATTTTATCCAAAACTGAGCCATATGAAAATTGTGAAGAATACCTGTTCTAATGGGTAAACTCTCTTCATTTTGTCATTTAAAGTGCAGCTAAAAGTGCAACAGCGGGCACAATTCTATGGTTCTTGTAACCCTAACCCTAGCCAGGCATTAAAAGCGTGCCGATTTAACTACCATTTAACAGCATTTTTCAGCTTCATGAAAATTTGCCTGAACAAGACAGATTATTAAAGAAGATACATTTCCTAGAGATTTTAAAAACCATTTTGATAGTTTGAGACTGATTTTTTTTGGTTTGAGGAAAAAATTCAACTTTGATGTTTGGAGGGCTTCTGAGACACCCTGCCGGAATGTACATTTGAAACCCTAGCTAGGGTTAGGGTTAGCATTCCCACAACAGGTAGAAGTTTTTTACTGTCAGTGCTGCATTCCAGGTCCCCAGTTATCTTTAGGATGAGTGATAATTTGCTCCTATCTGCACTTTTAGGTTTCGAACAGTTTTGGTCACCTTTTTGTATATTGCCCTATGCAGTGATTTTATCCAAAACTGAGCCATATGAAAATTGTGAAGAATACCTGTTCTAATGGGTAAACTCTCTTCATTTTGTCATTTAAAGTGCAGCTAAAAGTGCAACAGCGGGCACAATTCTATGGTTCTTGTAACCCTAACCCAAGCCAGACATTAAAAGCATGCCGATTTAACTACCATTTAACAGCATTTTTCAGCTTCATGAAAATTTGCCTGAACTAGACAGATTATTAAAGAAGATACATTTCCTAGAGGTTTTAGAAACCGTTTTTATAGTTTGAGACTGATTTTTTGGAGTTTGAGGAAAAAATTCAACTTTGATGTTTGGAGGGCTTCTGAGACACCCTGCCGGAATGCACATTTGAAACCATAGCTAGGGTTAGGTTTAGCATTCCCACAACAGGTAGAAGTTTTTTACTGTCAGTGCTGCATTCCGGGTCCCCAGTTATCTTTAGGATGAGTGATAATTTGCTCCTATCTGCACTTTTAGGTTTCGGACAGTTTTGGTCACCTTTTTGTATATTGCCCTATGCAGTGATTTTATCCAAAACTGAGCCATGTGAAAATTGTGAAGAATACCTGTTCTAATGGGTAAACTCTCTTCATTTTGTCATTTAAAGTGCAGCTAAAAGTGCAACAGCGGGCAAAATTCTATGGTTCTTGTAACTCTAACCCAAGCCAGACATTAAAAGCATGCCGATTTAACTACCATTTAAGAGCATTTTTCAGCTTCATGAAAATTTTCCTGAACAAGACAGATTATTAAAGAAGATACATTTCCTAGAGGTTTTAGAAACCGTTTTGTTAGTTTGAGACTGATTTTTTGGAGTTTGAGGAAAAAATTCAACTTTGATGTTTGGAGAGCTTCTGAGACACCCTGCCGGAATGTACATTTGAAACCCTAGCTAGGGTTAGGGTTAGCATTCCCACAACAGGTAGAAGTTTTTTACTGTCAGTGCTGCATTCCGGGTCCCCAGTTATCTTTAGGATGAGTGATAATTTGCTCCTATCTGCACTTTTAGGTTTCGGACAGTTTTGGTCACCTTTTTGTATATTGCCCTATGCAGTGATTTTATCCAAAACTGAGCCATATGAAAATTGTGAAGAATACCTGTTCTAATGGGTAAACTCTCTTCATTTTGTCATTTAAAGTGCAGCTAAAAGTGCAACAGCGGGCACAATTCTATGGTTCTTGTAATCCTAACCCTTGCCAGGCATTAAAAGCATGCCGATTTAACTACCATTTAGCAGCATTTTTCAGCTTCATGAAAATTTGCCTATACCAGACAGATTATAACAGAAGATACTTTTCCTAGAGGTTTTAGAAACCGTTTTGATAGTTTGAGACTGATTTTTTTTGGTTTGAGGAAAAAATTCATCTTTGATGTTTGGAGGGCTTCTGAGACACCCTGCCGGAATGTACATTTGAAACCCTAGCTAGGGTTAGGGTTAGCATTCCCACAACAGGTAGAAGTTTTTTACTGTCAGTGCTGCATTCTGGGTCCCCAGTTATCTTTAGGATGAGTGATAATTTTCTCCTATCTGCACTTTTAGGTTTCGGACAGTTTTGGTCACCTTTTTGTATATTGCCCTATGCAGTGATTTTATCCAAAAATGAGCCATATGAAAATTGTGAAGAATACCTGTTCTAATGGGTAAACTCTCTTCATTTTGTCATTTAAAGTGCAGCTAAAAGTGCAACAGCGGGCACAATTCTATGGTTCTTGTAACCCTAACCCTAGCCAGGCATTAAAAGCGTGCCGATTTAACTACCATTTAACAGCATTTTTCAGCTTCATGAAAATTTGCCTGAACAAGACAGGTTATTAAAGAAGATACATTTCCTAGAGATTTTAAAAACCATTTTGATAGTTTGAGACTGATTTTTTTTGGTTTGAGGAAAAAATTCAACTTTGATGTTTGGAGGGCTTCTGAGACACCCTGCCGGAATGTACGTTTGAAACCAAAGCTAGGGTTAGGGTTAGCATTTCCACAACAGGTAGAAGTTTTTTCTGTCAGTGCTGCATTCCGGGTCCCCAGTTATCTTTAGGATGAGTGATAATTTCCTCCTATCTGAACTTTTAGGTTTCGGACAGTTTTGGTCACCTTTTTGTATATTGCCCTATGCAGTGATTTTATCCAAAACTGAGCCATATGAAAATTGTGAAGAATACCTGTTCTAATGGGTAAACTCTCTTCATTTTGTCATTTAAAGTGCAGCTAAAAGTGCAACAGCGGGCACAATTCTATGGTTCTTGTAACCCTAACCCTAGCCAGGCATTAAAAGCGTGCCGATTTAACTACCATTTAACAGCATTTTTCAGCTTCATGAAAATTTCCCTGAACAAGACAGATTATTAAAGAAGATACATTTCCTAGAGATTTTAAAAACCATTTTGATAGTTTGAGACTGATTTTTTTTGGTTTGAGGAAAAAATTCAACTTTGATGTTTGGAGGGCTTCTGAGACACCCTGCCGGAATGTACATTTGAAACCCTAGCTAGGGTTAGGGTTAGCATTCACACAACAGGTAGAAGTTTTTTACTGTCAGTGCTGCATTCCGGGTCCCCAGTTATCTTTAGGATGAGTGATAATTTGCTCCTATCTGCACTTTTAGGTTTCGGACAGTTTTGGTCACCTTTTTGTATATTGCCCTATGCAGTGATTTTATCCAAAAATGAGCCATATGAAAATTGTGAAGAATACCTGTTCTAATGGGTAAACTCTCTTCATTTTGTCATTTAAAGTGCAGCTAAAAGTGCAACAGCGGGCACAATTCTATGGTTCTTGTAACTCTAACCCAAGCCAGACATTAAAAGCATGCCGATTTAACTACCATTTAACAGCATTTTTCAGCTTCATGAAAATTTGCCTGAACAAGACAGATTATTAAAGAAGATACATTTCCTAGAGATTTTAAAAACCATTTTGATAGTTTGAGACTGATTTTTTTTGGTTTGAGGAAAAAATTCAACTTTGATGTTTGGAGGGCTTCTGAGACACCCTGCCGGAATGTACGTTTGAAACCATAGCTAGGGTTAGGGTTAGCATTCCCACAACAGGTAGAAGTTTTTTACTGTCAGTGCTGCATTCCGGGTCCCCAGTTATCTTTAGGATGAGTGATAATTTGCTCCTATCTGCACTTTTAGGTTTCGGACAGTTTTGGTCACCTTTTTGTATATTGCCCTATGCAGTGATTTTATCCAAAACTGAGCCATATGAAAATTGTGAAGAATACCTGTTCTAATGGGTAAACTCTCTTCATTTTGTCATTTAAAGTGCAGCTAAAAGTGCAACAGCGGGCACAATTCTATGGTTCTTGTAACCCTAACCCAAGCCAGACATTAAAAGCATGCCGATTTAACTACCATTTAACAGTATTTTTCAGCTTCATGAAAATTTGCCTGAACAAGACAGATTATTAAAGAAGATACATTTCCTAGAGGTTTTAGAAACCGTTTTGATAGGTTGAGACTGATTTTTTGGAGTTTGAGGAAAAAATTCAACTTTGATGTTTGGAGGGCTTCTGAGACACCCTGCCGGAATGCACATTTGAAACCATAGCTAGGGTTAGGTTTAGCATTCCCACAACAGGTAGAAGTTTTTTACTGTCAGTGCTGCATTCCGGGTCCCCAGTTATCTTTAGGATGAGTGATAATTTGCTCCTATCTGCACTTTTAGGTTTCGGACAGTTTTGGTCACCTTTTTGTATATTGCCCTATGCAGTGATTTTATCCAAAACTGAGCCATATGAAAATTGTGAAGAATACCTGTTCTAATGGGTAAACTCTCTTCATTTTGTCATTTAAAGTGGAGCTAAAAGTGCAACAGCGGGCACAATTCTATGGTTCTTGTAATCCTAACCCTAGCCAGGCATTAAAAGCATGCCGATTTAACTACCATTTAACAGCATTTTTCAGCTTCATGAAAATTTGTCTAAACCAGACAGATTATTAAAGAAGATACATTTCCTAGAGGTTTTAGAAACGGTTTTCATAGGTTGAGACTGATTTTTTGGAGTTTGAGGAAAAAAGTCATCTTTGATGTTTGGAGGGCTTCTGAGACACCCTGCCGGAATGTACATTTGAAACCTTAGCTAGGGTAAGGGTTAGCATTCCCACAACAGGTGGAAGTTTTTTACTGTCAGTGCTGCATTCCGGGCCCCCAGTTATCTTTAGGATGAGTGATAATTTGCTCCTATCTGCACTTTTAGTTTTCGGACAGTTTTGGTCACCTTTTTGTATATTGCCCTATGCAGTGATTTTATCAAAAACTGAGCCAGATGAAAAGTATGAAGAATATCTGTTCTAATGGGTAAACTCTCTTGATTTTGTCATTTAAAGTGCAGCTAAAAGTGCAACAGAGGGCAAAATCCTATGGTTCTTGTAACTCTAACCGTAGCCAAACATTAAAAGCCTTCCGATTTAACTACCATTTGACAGCATTTTTCAGCTTCATGAAAATTTGCCTAAACCAGAAAGATTATTAAAGAAGATACATTTCCTAGAGATTTTAAAAACCGTTTTGATAGTTTGAGACTGATTTTTTTTGGTTTGAGGAAAAAATTCAACTTTGATGTTTGGAGGGCTTCTGAGACACCCTGCTGGAATCCACATTTGAAACCCTAGCTAGGGTTAGGTTTAGCTTTCCCACAACAGGTAGAAGTTTTTTACTGTCAGTGCTGCATTCCGGGCCCCCAGTTATCTTTAGGATGAGTGATAATTTTCTCCTATCTGCACTTTTAGTTTTCGGACAGTTTTGGTCACCTTTTTGTATATTGCCCTATCCAGTGATTTTATCCAAAACTGAGCCAGATGAACAGTGTGAAGAATACCTGTTCTAATGGGTAAACTCTCTTCATTTTGACATTTAAAGTGCAGCTAAAATTGCAAGAGCGGGCAAAATTCTATGGTTCTTGTAACCCTAACCCTAGCCAGACATTAAAAGCATTACGATTTAACTACCATTTAACAGCATTTTTCAGCTTCATTAAAATTTGCCTAAACCAGAAAGATTATTAAAGAACATACTTTTCCTAGAGGTTTTAGAAACCGTTTTGATAGTTTGAGACTGATTTTTTGGAGTTTGAGGAAGAAATTCAACTTTGATGTTTGGAGAGCTTCTGAGACACCCTGCCGGAATGTACATTTGAAACCCTAGCTAGGGTTAGGGTTAGCATTCCCACAACAGGTAGAAGTTTTTTACTGTCAGTGCTGCATTCCAGGTCCCCAGTTATCTTTAGGATGAGTGATAATTTTCTCCTATCTGCACTTTTAGTTCTTGGAAAGTCTTGGTCACTTTTTTGAATATTGCCCTATCCATTGATTTTATCCAAAACTGAGCCAGATGAAAAGTGTAAAGAATACCTGTTCTAAATACGTAAACTCTCTTCATTTTGTCATTTAAAGTGCAGCTAAAAGTGCAACAGCGCCAAAATTCTATGGTTCTTGTAACCCTAACCCTAGCCAGGCATTGAAAGCATGCCGATTTAACTACCATTTAACAGCATTTTTCAGCTTAATGAAAATTTGTCTAAACCAGACAGAATATTAAAGAAGATACATTTCCTAGAGGTTTTAGAAACCGTTTTGATAGGTTGAGACTGAATTTTTGGAGTTTGAGGAAAAAATTCAACTTTGATGTTTGGAGGGCTTCTGAGACACCCTGCTGTAATGCACATCTGAAACCGTAGCTAGGGTTAGGGTTAGCATTCCCACAAATGGTAGAAGTTTTTTACTGTCAGTGCTGCATTCCGGGTCCCCAGTTATCTTTAGGATGAGTGATAATTTGCTCCTATCTGCACTTTTAGTTTTCGGACAGTTTTGGTCACCTTTTTGTATATTGCCCTATCCAGTGATTTTATCCAAAACTGAGCCAGATGAAAAGTGTAAAGAATACCTGTTCTAATGGGTAAACTCTCTTCATTTTGTCATTTAAAGTGCAGCTAAAAGTCCAACAACAGGCAAAATTCTATGGTTCTTGAAACCCTAACCCTGGCCAGACATTAAAAGCATGCCGATTTAACTACCATTTAACAGCATTTTTCAGCTTCATGAAAATTTGCCTAAACCAGAAAGAATATTAAAGAAGATACATTTCCTAGAGGTTTTAGAAACTGTTTTGATAGTTTGAGACTGATTTTTCTTGGTTTGAGGAAAAAAATCATCTTTGATGTTTGGAGGGCTTCTGAGACACCCTGCTGTAATGCACATCTGAAACCCTAGCTAGGGTTAGGGTTAGCATTCCCACAAATGGTAGAAGTTTTTTACTGTCAGTGCTACATTCCGGGTCCCCAGTTATCTTTAGGATGAGTCATAATTTGCTCCTATCTGCACTTTTAGTTTTCGGACAGTTTTGGTCACCTTTTTGTATATTGCCCTATGCAGTGATTTTATCCAAAACTGAGCCAGATGAAAAGTGTGAAGAATACCTGTTCTAATGGGCAAACTCTCATTATTTTGTTATTTAAAGTGCAGCTAAAAGTGCAACAGCGGGCAAAATTCTATGGTACTTGTAAACCTAACCCTAGCCAGACATTAAAAGCATGCCGATTTAACTACCATTTACCAGCATTTTTCAGCTTCATGAAAATTTGCCTAAACCAGACAGAATATTAAAAAAGATACATTTCCTAGAGGTTTTAGAAACCATTTTGATAGTTTGAGACTGATTTTTTTTGGTTTGAGGAAAAAATTCATCTTTGATGTTTGGAGGGCTTCTGAGACACCCTGCTGGAATGCACATTTGAAGCCCTAGCTAGGGTCAGGGATAGCATTCCCACAACAGGTAGAAGTTTTTTACTGTCAGTGCTGCATTCCGGGTCCCCAGTTATCTTTAGGATGAGTGATAATTTTCTCCTATCTGCACTTTTAGTTTTCGGACAGTTTTGGTCACCTTTCTGTATATTGCCCTATCCAGTGATTTTATGCAAAACTGAGCCAGATGAAAAGTGTGAAGAATACCTGTTCTAATGGGCAAACTCTCATTATTTTGTTATTTAAAGTGCAGCTAAAAGTGCAACAGCGGGCAAAATTCTATGGTACTTGTAAACCTAACCCTAGCCAGACATTAAAAGCATGCCGATTTAATGTCTGGCTAGGGTTAGGCCAGACAATCTGAATTTTTCAGATTCATGAAAATTTGCCTGAACAAGACAGATTATTAAAGAAGATACATTTCCTAGAGGTTTTAAAAACGTTTTGATAGTTTGAGACTGATTTTTTTTGGTTTGAGGAAAAAATTCATCTTTGATGTTTGGAGGGCTTCTGAGACACCCTGCTGGAATGCACATTTGAAACCCTAGCTAGGGTTAAGGTTAGCATTCCCACAACAGGTAGAAGTTTTTTACTGTCAGTGCCGCATTCCGGGTCCCCAGTTATCTTTAGGATGAGTGATAATTTGCTCCTATCTGCACTTTTAGTTTTCGGACAGTTTTGGTCACCTTTTTGTATATTGCCCTATCCAGTGATTTTATCCAAAACTGAGCCAGATGAAAAGTGTGAAGAATACCTGTTCTAATGGGTAAACTCTCTTTATTTTGTCATTTAAAGTGCAGCTAAAAGTGCAACAGCGGGCAAAATTCTATGGTTCTTGTAACCCTAACCCTAGCCAGACATTAAAAGCATGCCGATTTAACTACCATTTAACAGCATTTTTCAGCTTCATGACAATTTGCCTAAACCAGACAGATTATTAAAGAAGGTACTTTTCCTTGAGGTTTTAAAAACCGTTTTGATAGTTTGAGACTGATTTTTTGGAGTTTGAGGAAAAATTCAACTTTGATGTTTGGAGGGCTTCTGAGACACCCTGCTGGAATGCACATTTGAAACCCTAGTTAGGGTTAGGGTTAGCATTCCCACAACAGGTAGAAGTTTTTTACTGTCAGTGCTGCATTCCGGGCCCCCAGTTATCTTAAGGATGAGTGATAATTTTCTCCTATCTGCACTTTTAGTTTTCGGACAGTTTTGGTCACCTTTTCGTATATTGCCCTATCCAGTGATTTTATCCAAAACTGAGCCAGATGAAAAGTGTGAGGAATACCTGTTCTAATGGGTAAACTCTCTTCATTTTATCATTTAAAGTGCAGCTAAAAGTGCAACAGCGGGCACAATTCTATGGTTCTTGTAACCCTAACCCTAGCCAGGCATTAAAAGCATGCCGATTTAACTACCATTTAACAGCATTTTTCAGCTTCATGAAAATTTGCCTAAACCAGACAGAATATTAAAGAAGATACATTTCCTAGAGGTTTTAGAAACCGTTTTGATAGTTTGAGACTGATTTTTTGGAGTATGAGGAAAAAAATTATCTTTGATGTTTGGAGGGCTTCTGAGACACCCTGCTGGAATGCACATTTGAAACCCTAGCTAGGGTTAAGGTTAGCATTCCCACAACAGGTAGAAGTTTTTTACTGTCAGTGCTGCATTCCGGGTCCCCAGTTATCTTTAGGATGAGTGATAATTTGCTCCTATCTGCACTTTTAGTTTTCGGACAGTTTTGGTCACCTTTTTGTATATTGCCCTATCCAGTGATTTTATCCAAAACTGAGCCAGATGAAAAGTGTGAAGAATACCTGTTCTAATGGGTAAACTCTCTTTATTTTGTCATTTAAAGTGCAGCTAAAAGTGCAACAGCGGGCAAAATTCTATGGTTCTTGTAACCCTAACCCTAGCCAGACATTAAAAACATGCCGATTTAACTACCATTTAACAGCATTTTTCAGCTTCATGACAATTTGCCTAAACCAGACAGATTATTAAAGAAGGTACTTTTCCTTGAGGTTTTAAAAACCGTTTTGATAGTTTGAGACTGATTTTTTGGAGTTTGAGGAAAAATTCAACTTTGATGTTTGGAGGGCTTCTGAGACACCGTGCTGGAATACACATTTGAAACCCTAGTTAGGGTTAGGGTTAGCATTCCCACAACAGGTAGAATTTTTTTACTGTCAGTGCTGCATTCCGGGCCCCCAGTTATCTTAAGGATGAGTGATAATTTTCTCCTATCTGCACTTTTAGTTTTCGGACAGTTTTGGTCACTTTTTTGTATATTGCCCTATCCAGTGATTTTATCCAAAACTGAGCCAGATGAAAAGTGTAAAGAATACCTATTCTAATGGGTAAACTCCCTTCATTTTGTCATTTAAAGTGCAGCTAAAAGTGCAACAGCGGGCAAAATTCTATGGTTCTTGTAACCCTAACACTGGCCAGGCATTAAAAGCGTGCCGATTTAACTACCATTTAACAGCATTTTTCAGCTTCATGAAAATTTGCCTAAACCAGACAGATTTTTAAAGAACATACATCTCCTAAAGGTTTTAAAAACCGTTTTGATAGTTTGAGACTGAGTTTTTGGAGTTTGAGGAAAAAATTCATCTTTGATGTTTGGAGGGCTTCTGAGACACCCTGCTGGAATGCAAATTTGAAACCCTAGTTAGGGTTAGGGTTAGCATTCCCACAACAGGTAGAAGTTTTTTACTGTCAGTGCTGCATTCCGGGCCCCCAGTTATCTTAAGGATGAGTGATAATTTTCTCCTATCTGCACTTTTAGTTTTCGGACAGTTTTGGTCACTTTTTTGTATATTGCCCTATCCAGTGATTTTATCGAAAACTGAGCCAGATGAAAAGTGTGAAGAATACCTGTTCTAATGGGTAAACTCTCTTCATTTTGTCATTTAAAGTGCAGCTAAAAGTGCAACAGCGGGCAAAATTCTATAGTTCTTGTAACCCTAACACTGGCCAGGCATTAAAAGCGTGCCGATTTAACTACCATTTAACAGCATTTTTCAGCTTCATGAAAATTTGCCTAAACCAGACAGGTTTTTAAAGAAGATACATCTCCTAAAGGTTTTAAAAACCGTTTTGATAGTTTGAGACTGATTTTTTGGAGTTTGAGGAAAAAATTCATCTTTGATGTTTGGAGGGCTTCTGAGACACCCTGCTGGAATGCACATTTGAAACCCTAGTTAGGGTTAGGGTTAGCATTCCCACAACAGGTAGAAGTTTTTTACTGTCAGTGCTGCATTCCGGGCCCCCAGTTATCTTAAGGATGAGTGATAATTTTCTCCTATCTGCACTTTTAGTTTTCGGACAGTTTTGGTCACCTTTTCGTATATTGCCCTATCCAGTGATTTTATCCAAAACTGAGCCAGATGAAAAGTGTGAAGAATACCTGTTCTAATGGGTAAACTCTCTTCATTTTATCATTTAAAGTGCAGCTAAAAGTGCAACAGCGGGCACAATTCTATGGTTCTTGTAACCCTAACCCTAGCCAGGCATTAAAAGCATGCCGATTTAACTACCATTTAACAGCATTTTTCAGCTTCATGAAAATTTGCCTAAACCAGACAGAATATTAAAGAAGATACATTTCCTAGAGGTTTTAGAAACCGTTTTGATAGTTTGAGACTGATTTTTTGGAGTATGAGGAAAAAAATTGTCTTTGATGTTTGGAGGGCTTCTGAGACACCCTGCTGGAATGCACATTTGAAACCCTAGCTAGGGTTAAGGTTAGCATTCCCACAACAGGTAGAAGTTTTTTACTGTCAGTGCTGCATTCCGGGTCCCCAGTTATCTTTAGGATGAGTGATAATTTGCTCCTATCTGCCCTTTTAGTTTTCGGACAGTTTTGGTCACCTTTTTGTATATTGCCCTATCCAGTGATTTTATCCAAAACTGAGCCAGATGAAAAGTGTGAAGAATACCTGTTCTAATGGGTAAACTCTCTTTATTTTGTCATTTAAAGTGCAGCTAAAAGTGCAACAGCGGGCAAAATTCTATGGTTCTTGTAACCCTAACCCTAGCCAGACATTAAAAACATGCCGATTTAACTACCATTTAACAGCATTTTTCAGCTTCATGACAATTTGCCTAAACCAGACAGATTATTAAAGAAGGTACTTTTCCTTGAGGTTTTAAAAACCGTTTTGATAGTTTGAGACTGATTTTTTGGAGTTTGAGGAAAAATTCAACTTTGATGTTTGGAGGGCTTCTGAGACACCCTGCTGGAATGCACATTTGAAACCCTAGTTAGGGTTAGGGTTAGCATTCCCACAACAGGTAGAAGTTTTTTACTGTCAGTGCTGCATTCCGGGCCCCCAGTTATCTTAAGGATGAGTGATAATTTTCTCCTATCTGCACTTTTAGTTTTCGGACAGTTTTGGTCACTTTTTTGTATATTGCCCTATCCAGTGATTTTATCCAAAACTGAGCCAGATGAAAAGTGTAAAGAATACCTGTTCTAATGGGTAAACTCCCTTCATTTTGTCATTTAAAGTGCAGCTAAAAGTGCAACAGCGGGCAAAATTCTATGGTTCTTGTAACCCTAACACTGGCCAGGCATTAAAAGCGTGCCGATTTAACTACCATTTAACAGCATTTTTCAGCTTCATGAAAATTTGCCTAAACCAGACAGATTTTTAAAGAACATACATCTCCTAAAGGTTTTAAAAACCGTTTTGATAGTTTGAGACTGAGTTTTTGGAGTTTGAGGAAAAAATTCATCTTTGATGTTTGGAGGGCTTCTGAGACACCCTGCTGGAATGCAAATTTGAAACCCTAGTTAGGGTTAGGGTTAGCATTCCCACAACAGGTAGAAGTTTTTTACTGTCAGTGCTGCATTCCGGGCCCCCAGTTATCTTAAGGATGAGTGATAATTTTCTCCTATCTGCACTTTTAGTTTTCGGACAGTTTTGGTCACCTTTTCGTATATTGCCCTATCCGGTGATTTTATCCAAAACTGAGCCAGATGAAAAGTGTGAAGAATACCTGTTCTAATGGGTAAACTCTCTTCATTTTATCATTTAAAGTGCAGCTAAAAGTGCAACAGCGGGCACAATTCTATGGTTCTTGTAACCCTAACCCTAGCCAGGCATTAAAAGCATGCCGATTTAACTACCATTTAACAGCATTTTTCAGCTTCATGAAAATTTGCCTAAACCAGACAGATTATTAAAGAAGATACTTTTCCTAGAGATTTTAGAAACCGTTTTGATAGTTTGAGACTGATTTTTTGGAGTTTGAGGAAAAATTCAACTTTGATATTTGGAGGGCTTCTGAGACACCCTGCTGGAATGCACATTTGAAACCCTAGCTAGGGTTAGGGTTAGCATTCCCACAACAGGTAGAAGTTTTTTACTGTCAGTGCTGCATTCCGGGCCCCCAGTTATCTTAAGGATGAGTGATAATTTTCTCCTATCTGCACTTTTAGTTTTCGGACAGTTTTGGTCACTTTTTTGTATATTGCCCTATCCAGTGATTTTATCCAAAACTGAGCCAGATGAAAAGTGTAAAGAATACCTGTTCTAATGGGTAAACTCTCTTCATTTTGTCATTTAAGGTGCAGCTAAAAGTGATACAGCGGGCAAAATTCTATGGTTCTTGTAACCCTAACACTGGCCAGGCATTAAAAGCGTGCCGATTTAACTACCATTTAACAGCATTTTTCAGCTTCATGAAAATTTGCCTAAACCAGACAGATTTTTAAAGAAGATACATCTCCTAAAGGTTTTAAAAACTGTTTTGATAGTTTGAGACTGAGTTTTTGGAGTTTGAGGAAAAAATTCATCTTTGATGTTTGGAGGGCTTCTGAGACACCCTGCTGGAATGCACATTTGAAACCCTAGTTAGGGTTAGGGTTAGCATTCCCACAACAGGTAGAAGTTTTTTACTGTCAGTGCTGCATTCCGGGCCCCCAGTTATCTTTAGGATGAGTGATAATTTGCTCCTATCTGCACTTTTAGTTTTCGGACAGTTATGGTCACTTTTTGAATATTGCCCTATCCATTGATTTTATCCAAAACTGAGCCAGATGAAAAGTGTGAAGAATACCTGTTCTAATGGGTAAACTCTCTTCATTTTGTCATTTAAAGTGCAGCTAAAAGTGCAACAGCGGGCAAAATTCTATGGTTCTTGTAACCCTAACCCTAGCCAGGCATTAAAAGCATGCCGATTTAACTACCATTTAACAACATTTTTCAGCTTCATGAAAATTTGCCTAAACCAGACAGAATATTAAAGAAGATACATTTCCTAGAGGTTTTAGAAACCGTTTTGATAGTTTGAGACTGATTTTTTGGAGTATGAGGAAAAAAATCATCTTTGATGTTTGGAGGGCTTCTGAGACACCCTGCTGGAATGCACATTTGAAACCCTAGCTAGGGTTAAGGTTAGCATTCCCACAACAGGTAGAAGTTTTTTACTGTCAGTGCTGCATTCCGGGTCCCCAGTTATCTTTAGGATGAGTGATAATTTGCTCCTATCTGCCCTTTTAGTTTTCGGACAGTTTTGGTCACCTTTTTGTATATTGCCCTATCCAGTGATTTTATCCAAAACTGAGCCAGATGAAAAGTGTGAAGAATACCTGTTCTAATGGGTAAACTCTCTTTATTTTGTCATTTAAAGTGCAGCTAAAAGTGCAACAGCGGGCAAAATTCTATGGTTCTTGTAACCCTAACACTGGCCAGGCATTAAAAGCGTGCCGATTTAACTACCATTTAACAGCATTTTTCAGCTTCATGAAAATTTGCCTAAACCAGACAGATTTTTAAAGAACATACATCTCCTAAAGGTTTTAAAAACCGTTTTGATAGTTTGAGACTGAGTTTTTGGAGTTTGAGGAAAAAATTCATCTTTGATGTTTGGAGGGCTTCTGAGACACCCTGCTGGAATGCAAATTTGAAACCCTAGTTAGGGTTAGGGTTAGCATTCCCACAACAGGTAGAAGTTTTTTACTGTCAGTGCTGCATTCCGGGCCCCCAGTTATCTTAAGGATGAGTGATAATTTTCTCCTATCTGCACTTTTAGTTTTCGGACAGTTTTGGTCACTTTTTTGTATATTGCCCTATCCAGTGATTTTATCGAAAACTGAGCCAGATGAAAAGTGTGAAGAATACCTGTTCTAATGGGTAAACTCTCTTCATTTTGTCATTTAAAGTGCAGCTAAAAGTGCAACAGCGGGCAAAATTCTATAGTTCTTGTAACCCTAACACTGGCCAGGCATTAAAAGCGTGCCGATTTAACTACCATTTAACAGCATTTTTCAGCTTCATGAAAATTTGCCTAAACCAGACAGGTTTTTAAAGAAGATACATCTCCTAAAGGTTTTAAAAACCGTTTTGATAGTTTGAGACTGATTTTTTGGAGTTTGAGGAAAAAATTCATCTTTGATGTTTGGAGGGCTTCTGAGACACCCTGCTGGAATGCACATTTGAAACCCTAGTTAGGGTTAGGGTTAGCATTCCCACAACAGGTAGAAGTTTTTTACTGTCAGTGCTGCATTCCGGGCCCCCAGTTATCTTAAGGATGAGTGATAATTTTCTCCTATCTGCACTTTTAGTTTTCGGACAGTTTTGGTCACCTTTTCGTATATTGCCCTATCCGGTGATTTTATCCAAAACTGAGCCAGATGAAAAGTGTGAAGAATACCTGTTCTAATGGGTAAACTCTCTTCATTTTATCATTTAAAGTGCAGCTAAAAGTGCAACAGCGGGCACAATTCTATGGTTCTTGTAACCCTAACCCTAGCCAGGCATTAAAAGCATGCCGATTTAACTACCATTTAACAGCATTTTTCAGCTTCATGAAAATTTGCCTAAACCAGACAGATTATTAAAGAAGATACTTTTCCTAGTGGTTTTAGAAACCGTTTTGATAGTTTGAGACTGATTTTTTGGAGTTTGAGGAAAAATTCAACTTTGATATTTGGAGGGCTTCTGAGACACCCTGCTGGAATGCACATTTGAAACCCTAGCTAGGGTTAGGGTTAGCATTCCCACAACAGGTAGAAGTTTTTTACTGTCAGTGCTGCATTCCGGGCCCCCAGTTATCTTAAGGATGACTGATAATTTTCTCCTATCTGCACTTTTAGTTTTCGGACAGTTTTGGTCACTTTTTTGTATATTGCCCTATCCAGTGATTTTATCCAAAACTGAGCCAGATGAAAAGTGTAAAGAATACCTGTTCTAATGGGTAAACTCTCTTCATTTTGTCATTTAAGGTGCAGCTAAAAGTGATACAGCGGGCAAAATTCTATGGTTCTTGTAACCCTAACACTGGCCAGGCATTAAAAGCGTGCCGATTTAACTACCATTTAACAGCATTTTTCAGCTTCATGAAAATTTGCCTAAACCAGACAGATTTTTAAAGAAGATACATCTCCTAAAGGTTTTAAAAACTGTTTTGATAGTTTGAGACTGAGTTTTTGGAGTTTGAGGAAAAAATTCATCTTTGATGTTTGGAGGGCTTCTGAGACACCCTGCTGGAATGCACATTTGAAACCCTAGTTAGGGTTAGGGTTAGCATTCCCACAACAGGTAGAAGTTTTTTACTGTCAGTGCTGCATTCCGGGCCCCCAGTTATCTTTAGGATGAGTGATAATTTGCTCCTATCTGCACTTTTAGTTTTCGGACAGTTATGGTCACTTTTTGAATATTGCCCTATCCATTGATTTTATCCAAAACTGAGCCAGATGAAAAGTGTGAAGAATACCTGTTCTAATGGGTAAACTCTCTTCATTTTGTCATTTAAAGTGCAGCTAAAAGTGCAACAGCGGGCAAAATTCTATGGTTCTTGTAACCCTAACCCTAGCCAGGCATTAAAAGCATGCCGATTTAACTACCATTTAACAACATTTTTCAGCTTCATGAAAATTTGCCTAAACCAGACAGAATATTAAAGAAGATACATTTCCTAGAGGTTTTAGAAACCGTTTTGATAGTTTGAGACTGATTTTTCTTGGTTTGAGGAAAAAAATCATCTTTGATGTTTGGAGAGCTTCTGAGACACCCTGCTGTAATGCACATCTGAAACCCTAGCTAGGGTTAGGGTTAGCATTCCCACAACAGGTAGACGTTTTTTACTGTCAGTGCTGCATTCCGGGCCCCCAGTTATCTTTAGGATGAGTGATAATTTGCTCCTATCTGCACTTTTAGTTTTCGGAAAGTTTTTGTCACTTTTTGAATATTGCCCTATCCATTGATTTTATCCAAAACTGAGCCAGATGAAAACTGTGAAGAATACCTGTTCTAATGGGTAAACTCTCTTCATTTTGTCATTTAAAGTGCAGCTAAAAGTGCAACAGCGGGCAAAATTCTATGGTTCTTGTAACCCTAACCCTAGCCAGGCATTAAAAGCATGCCGATTTAACTACCATTTAACAACATTTTTCAGCTTCATGAAAATTTGCCTAAACCAGACAGAATATTAAAGAAGATACATTTCCTAGAGGTTTTAGAAACCGTTTTGATAGTTTGAGACTGATTTTTCTTGGTTTGAGGGAAAAAATCATCTTTGATGTTTGGAGGGCTTCTGAGACACCCTGCTGTAATGCACATCTGAAACCCTAGCTAGGGTTAGGGTTAGCATTCCCACAAATGGTAGAAGTTTTTTACTGTCAGTGCTGCATTCCGGGTCCCCAGATATCTTTAGGATGAGTGATAATTTGCTCCTATCTGCACTTTTAGTTTTCGGACAGTTTTGGTCACCTTTTTGTATATTGCCCTATCCAGTGATTTTATCCAAAACTGAGCCAAATGAAAAGTTTGAAGAATACCTGTTCTAATGGGTAAACTCTCTTTATTTTGTCATTTAAAGTGCAGCTAAAAGTGCAACAGCGGGCAAAATTCTATGGTTCTTGTAACCCTAACCCTAGCCAGACATTAAAAGCATGCCGATTTAACTACCATTTAACAGCATTTTTCAGCTTCATGAAAATTTGCCTAAACCAGACAGAATATTAAAGAAGATACATTTCCTAGAGGTTTTAGAAACCGTTTTGATAGTTTGAGACAGATTTTTTGGAGTATGAGGAAAAAAATTTTCTTTGATGTTTGGAGGGCTTCTGAGACACCCTGCTGGAATGCACATTTGAAACCCTAGCTAGGGTTAGGGTTAGCATTCCCACAACAGGTAGAAGTTTTTTACTGTCAGTGCTGCATTCCGGGTCCCCAGTTATCTTTAGGATGAGTGATAATTTGCTCCTATTTGCACTTTTAGTTTTCGGACAGTTTTGGTCACCTTTTTGTATATTGCCCTATCCAGTGATTTTATCCAAAACTGAGCCAGATGAAAAGTGTGAAGAATACCTGTTCTAATGGGTAAACTCTCTTTATTTTGTCATTTAAAGTGCAGCTAAAAGTGCAACAGCGGGCAAAATTCTATGGTTCTTGTAACCCTAACCCTAGCCAGACATTAAAAACATGCCGATTTAACTACCATTTAACAGCATTTTTCAGCTTCATGACAATTTGCCTAAACCAGACAGATTATTAAAGAAGGTACTTTTCCTTGAGGTTTTAGAAACCGTTTTGATAGTTTGAGACTGATTTTTTGGAGTTTGAGGAAAAATTCAACTTTGATGTTTGGAGGGCTTCTGAGACACCCTGCTGGAATGCACATTTGAAACACTAGTTAGGGTTAGGGTTAGCATTCCCACAACAGGTAGAAGTTTTTTACTGTCAGTGCTGCATTCCGGGCCCCCAGTTATCTTTAGGATGAGTGATAATTTGCTCCTATCTGCACTTTTAGTTTTCGGACAGTTTTGGTCACCTTTTTGTATATTGCCCTATCCAGTGATTTTATCCAAAACTGAGCCAGATGAAAAGTGTGAAGAATACCTGTTCTAATGGGTAAACTCTCTTTATTTTGTCATTTAAAGTGCAGCTAAAAGTGCAACAGCGGGCAAAATTCTATGGTTCTTGTAACCCTAACCCTAGCCAGACATTAAAAGCATGCCGATTTAACTACCATTTAACAGCATTTTTCAGCTTCATGACAATTTGCCTAAACCAGACAGATTATTAAAGAAGATACTTTTCCTAGAGGTTTTAGAAACCGTTTTGATAGTATGAGATTGAGTTTTTGGAGTTTGAGGAAAAAAATCAACTTTGATGTTTGGAGGGCTTCTGAGACACCCTGCTGGAATGCACATTTGAAACCCAGTTAGGGTTAGGGTTAGCATTCCCACAACAGGTAGAAGTTTTTTACTGTCAGTGCTGCATTCCGGGCTCCCAGTTATCTTTAGGATGAGTGATAATTTGCTCCTATCTGCACTTTTAGTTTTCGGACACTTTTGGTCACCTTTTTGTATATTGCCCTATCCAGTTATTTTATGCAAAACTGAGCCAGATGAAAACTGTGAAGAATACCTGTTCTAATGGGTAAACTCTCTTCATTTTGTCATTTAAAGTGCAGCTAAAAGTGCAACAGCGGGCAAAATTCTATGGTTCTTGTAACCCTAACCCTAGCCAGGCATTAAAAGCATGCCGATTTAACTACCATTTAACAACATTTTTCAGCTTCATGAAAATTTGCCTAAACCAGACAGAATATTAAAGAAGATACATTTCCTAGAGGTTTTAGAAACCGTTTTGATAGTTTGAGACTGATTTTTTGGAGTTTGAGGAAAAATTCAATTTTGATGTTTGGAGGGCTTCTGAGACACCCTGCTGGAATGCACATTTGAAACCCAGTTAGGGTTAGGGTTAGCATTCCCACAACAGGTAGAAGTTTTTTACTGTCAGTGCTGCATTCCGGGCTCCCAGTTATCTTTAGGATGAGTGATAATTTGCTCCTATCTGCACTTTTAGTTTTCGGACAGTTTTGGTCACCTTTTTGTATATTACCCTATCCAGTGATTTTATCCAAAACTGAGCCAGATGAAAAGTTTGAAGAATACCTGTTCTAATGGGTAAACTCTCTTTATTTTGTCATTTAAAGTGCAGCTAAAAGTGCAACAGCGGGCAAAATTCTATGGTTCTTGTAACCCTAACCCTAGCCAGACATTAAAAACATGCCGATTTAACTACCATTTAAAAGCATTTTTCAGCTTCATGACAATTTGCCTAACCCAGACAGATTATTACAGAAGATACTTTTCCTAGAGGTTTTAGAAACCGTTTTGATAGTTTGAGACTGATTTTTTGGAGTTTGAGGAAAAATTCAACTTTGATGTTTGGAGGGCTTCTGAGACACCCTGCTGGAATGCACATTTGAAACCCTAGCTAGGGTTAGGGTTAGCATTCCCACAACAGGTAGAAGTTTTTTACTGTCAGTGCTGCATTCCGGGCCCCCAGTTATCTTAAGGATGAGTGATAATTTTCTCCTATCTGCACTTTTAGTTTTCGGACAGTTTTGGTCACTTTTTTGTATATTGCCCTATCCAGTGATTTTATCCAAAACTGAGCCAGATGAAAAGTGTAAAGAATACCTGTTCTAATGGGTAAACTCTCTTCATTTTGTCATTTAAAGTGCAGCTAAAAGTGCAACAGCGGGCAAAATTCTATGGTTCTTGTAACCCTAACACTGGCCAGGCATTAAAAGCGTGCCGATTTAACTACCATTTAACAGCATTTTTCAGCTTCATGACAATTTGCCTAAACCAGACAGATTTTTAAAGAAGATACATCTCCTAAAGGTTTTAAAAACTGTTTTGATAGTTTGAGACTGATTTTTTGGAGTTTGAGGAAAAAATTCATCTTTGATGTTTGGAGGGCTTCTGAGACACCCTGCTGGAATGCACATTTGAAACCCTAGTTAGGGTTAGGGTTAGCATTCCCACAACAGGTAGAAGTTTTTTACTGTCAGTGCTGCATTCCGGGCCCCCAGTTATCTTTAGGATGAGTGATAATTTGCTCCTATCTGCACTTTTAGTTTTCGGACACTTTTGGTCACCTTTTTCTATATTGCCCTATCCAGTTATTTTATGCAAAACTGAGCCAGATGAAAACTGTGAAGAATACCTGTTCTAATGGGTAAACTCTCTTCATTTTATCATTTAAAGTGCAGCTAAAAGTGCAACAGCGGGCAAAATTCTATGGTTCTTGTAACCCTAACCCTAGCCAGGCATTAAAAGCATGCCGATTTAACTACCATTTAACAACATTTTTCAGCTTCATGAAAATTTGCCTAAACCAGACAGAATATTAAAGAAGATACATTTCCTAGAGGTTTTAGAAACCGTTTTGATAGTTTGAGACTGATTTTTTGGAGTTTGAGGAAAAATTCAATTTTGATGTTTGGAGGGCTTCTGAGACACCCTGCTGGAATGCACATTTGAAACCCAGTTAGGGTTAGGGTTAGCATTCCCACAACAGGTAGAAGTTTTTTACTGTCAGTGCTGCATTCCGGGCTCCCAGTTATCTTTAGGATGAGTGATAATTTGCTCCTATCTGCACTTTTAGTTTTCGGACAGTTTTGGTCACCTTTTTGTATATTACCCTATCCAGTGATTTTATCCAAAACTGAGCCAGATGAAAAGTTTGAAGAATACCTGTTCTAATGGGTAAACTCTCTTTATTTTGTCATTTAAAGTGCAGCTAAAAGTGCAACAGCGGGCAAAATTCTATGGTTCTTGTAACCCTAACCCTAGCCAGACATTAAAAACATGCTGATTTAACTACCATTTAAAAGCATTTTTCAGCTTCATGACAATTTGCCTAACCCAGACAGATTATTACAGAAGATACTTTTCCTAGAGGTTTTAGAAACCGTTTTGATAGTTTGAGACTGATTTTTTGGAGTTTGAGGAAAAATTCAACTTTGATGTTTGGAGGGCTTCTGAGACACCCTGCTGGAATGCACATTTGAAACCCTAGCTAGGGTTAGGGTTAGCATTCCCACAACAGGTAGAAGTTTTTTACTGTCAGTGCTGCATTCCGGGCCCCCAGTTATCTTAAGGATGAGTGATAATTTTCTCCTATCTGCACTTTTAGTTTTCGGACAGTTTTGGTCACTTTTTTGTATATTGCCCTATCCAGTGATTTTATCCAAAACTGAGCCAGATGAAAAGTGTGAAGAATACCTGTTCTAATGGGTAAACTCTCTTCATTTTGTCATTTAAAGTGCAGCTAAAAGTGCAACAGCGGGCAAAATTCTATGGTTCTTGTAACCCTAACACTGGCCAGGCATTAAAAGCGTGCCGATTTAACTACCATTTAACAGCATTTTTCAGCTTCATGACAATTTGCCTAAACCAGACAGATTTTTAAAGAAGATACATCTCCTAAAGGTTTTAAAAACTGTTTTGATAGTTTGAGACTGATTTTTTGGAGTTTGAGGAAAAAATTCATCTTTGATGTTTGGAGGGCTTCTGAGACACCCTGCTGGAATGCACATTTGAAACCCTAGTTAGGGTTAGGGTTAGCATTCCCACAACAGGTAGAAGTTTTTTACTGTCAGTGCTGCATTCCGGGCCCCCAGTTATCTTTAGGATGAGTGATAATTTGCTCCTATCTGCACTTTTAGTTTTCGGAAAGTTTTGGTCACTTTTTTGAATATTGCCCTATCCATTGATTTTATCCAAAATTAAGCCAGATGAAAAGTGTGAAGAATACCTGTTCTAATGGGTAAACTCTCTTCATTTTATCATTTAAAGTGCAGCTAAAAGTGCAACAGCGGGCAAAATTCTATGGTTCTTGTAACCCTAACCCTAGCCAGGCATTAAAAGCATTCCGATTTAACTACCATTTAACAGCATTTTTCAGCTTCATGAAAATTTACCTAAACCAGACAGATTATTAAAGAAGATACTTTTCCTAGAGGTTTTAGAAACCGTTTTGATAGTTTGAGACTGATTTTTTGGAGTTTGAGGAAAAATTCAAATTTGATATTTGGAGGGCTTCTGAGACACCCTGCTGGAATGCACATTTGAAACCCTAGCTAGGGTTAGGGTTAGCATTCCCACAACAGGTAGAAGTTTTTTACTGTCAGTGCTGCATTCCGGGCCCCCAGTTATCTTAAGGATGACTGATAATTTTCTCCTATCTGCACTTTTAGTTTTCGGACAGTTTTGGTCACTTTTTTGTATATTGCCCTATCCAGTGATTTTATCCAAAACTGAGCCAGATGAAAAGTGTAAAGAATACCTGTTCTAATGGGTAAACTCTCTTCATTTTGTCATTTAAAGTGCAGCTAAAAGTGCAACAGCGGGCAAAATTCTATGGTTCTTGTAACCCTAACACTGGCCAGGCATTAAAAGCGTGCCGATTTAACTACCATTTAACAGCATTTTTCAGCTTCATGAAAATTTGCCTAAACCAGACAGATTTTTAAAGAAGATACATCTCCTAAAGGTTTTAAAAACCGTTTTGATAGTTTGAGACTGAGTTTTTGGAGTTTGAGGAAAAAATTCATCTTTGATGTTTGGAGGGCTTCTGAGACACCCTGCTGGAATGCACATTTGAAACCCTAGTTAGGGTTAGGGTTAGCATTCCCACAACAGGTAGAAGTTTTTTACTGTCAGTGCTGCATTCCGGGCCCCCAGTTATCTTTAGGATGAGTGATAATTTGCTCCTATCTGCACTTTTAGTTTTCGGACAGTTTTGGTCACCTTTTTGTATATTGCCCTATCCAGTGATTTTATCCAAAACTGAGCCAGATGAAAAGTGTGAAGAATACCTGTTCTAATGGGTAAACTCTCTTTATTTTGTCATTTAAAGTGCAGCTAAAAGTGCAACAGCGGGCAAAATTCTATGGTTCTTGTAACCCTAACCCTAGCCAGACATTAAAAGCATGCCGATTTAACTACCATTTAACAGCATTTTTCAGCTTCATGACAATTTGCCTAAACCAGACAGATTATTAAAGAAGATACTTTTCCTAGAGGTTTTAGAAACCGTTTTGATTGTTTGAGACTGATTTTTTGGAGTTTGAGGAAAAATTCAATTTTGATGTTTGGAGGGCTTCTGAGACACCCTGCTGGAATGCACATTTGAAACCCAGTTAGGGTTAGGGTTAGCATTCCCACAACAGGTAGAAGTTTTTTACTGTCAGTGCTGCATTCCGGGCTCCCAGTTATCTTTAGGATGAGTGATAATTTGCTCCTATCTGCACTTTTAGTTTTCGGAAAGTTTTGGTCACTTTTTTGAATATTGCCCTATCCATTGATTTTATCCAAAATTAAGCCAGATGAAAAGTGTGAAGAATACCTGTTCTAATGGGTAAACTCTCTTCATTTTATCATTTAAAGTGCAGCTAAAAGTGCAACAGCGGGCAAAATTCTATGGTTCTTGTAACCCTAACCCTAGCCAGGCATTAAAAGCATTCCGATTTAACTACCATTTAACAGCATTTTTCAGCTTCATGAAAATTTACCTAAACCAGACAGATTATTAAAGAAGATACTTTTCCTAGAGGTTTTAGAAACCGTTTTGATAGTTTGAGACTGATTTTTTGGAGTTTGAAGAAAAATTCAAATTTGATATTTGGAGGGCTTCTGAGACACCCTGCTTGAATGCACATTTGAAACCCTAGCTAGGGTTAGGGTTAGCATTCCCACAACAGGTAGAAGTTTTTTACTGTCAGTGCTGCATTCCGGGCCCCCAGTTATCTTAAGGATGACTGATAATTTTCTCTTATCTGCACTTTTAGTTTTCGGGCAGTTTTGGTCACTTTTTTGTATATTGCCCTATCCAGTGATTTTATCCAAAACTGAGCCAGATGAAAAGTGTAAAGAATACCTGTTCTAATGGGTAAACTCTCTTCATTTTGTCATTTAAAGTGCAGCTAAAAGTGCAACAGCGGGCAAAATTCTATGGTTCTTGTAACCCTAACACTGGCCAGGCATTAAAAGCGTGCCGATTTAACTACCATTTAACAGCATTTTTCAGCTTCATGAAAATTTGCCTAAACCAGACAGATTTTTAAAGAAGATACATCTCCTAAAGGTTTTAAAAACCGTTTTGATAGTTTGAGACTGATTTTTTGGAGTTTGAGGAAAAAATTCATCTTTGATGTTTGGAGGGCTTCTGAGACACCCTGCTGGAATGACCATTTGAAACCTTAGTTAGGGTTACGGTTAGCATTCCCACAACAGGTAGAAGTTTTTTACTGTCAGTGCTGCATTCCGGGTCCCCAGTTATCTTTAGGATGAGTGATAATTTTCTCCTATCTGCACTTTTAGTTTTCGGACAGTTTTGGTCACCTTTTCGTATATTGCCCTATCCAGTGATTTTATCCAAAACTGAGCCAGATGAAAAGTGTGAAGAATACCTGTTCTAATGGGTAAACTCTCTTCATTTTGTCATTTAAAGTACAGCTAAAAGTGCAACAGCGGGCAAAATTCTATGGTTCTTGTAACCCTAACACTGGTCAGGCATTAAAAGCGTGCCGATTTAACTACCATTTAACAGCATTTTTCAGCTTCATGAAAATTTGCCTAAACCAGACAGATTTTTAAAGAAGATACATCTCCTAATGGTTTTAAAAACCGTTTTGATAGTATGAGATTGAGTTTTTGGAGTTTGAGGAAAAAAATCAACTTTGATGTTTGGAGGGCTTCTGAGACACCCTGCTGGAATGCACATTTGAAACCCTAGCTAGGGTTAGGGTTAGCATTCCCACAACAGGTAGAAGTTTTATACTGTCAGTGCTGCATCCCGGGTCCCCAGTTATCTTTAGGATGAGTGATAATTTTCTCCTATCTGCACTTTTAGTTTTCGGACAGTTTTGGTCACTTTTTTGTATATTGCCCTATCCAGTGATTTTATCCAAAACTAAGCCAGATGAAAAGTGTGAAGAATACCTGTTCTAATGGGTAAACTCTCTTCATTTTATCATTTAAAGTGCAGCTAAAAGTGCAACAGCGGGCAAAATTCTATGGTTCTTGTAACCCTAACCCTAGCCAGGCATTAAAAGCATGCCGATTTAACTACCATTTAACAACATTTTTCAGCTTCATGAAAATTTGCCTAAACCAGACAGATTTTTAAAGAAGATACATCTCCTAATGGTTTTAAAAACCGTTTTGATAGTATGAGATTGAGTTTTTGGAGTTTGAGGAAAAAAATCAACTTTGATGTTTGGAGGGCTTCTGAGACACCCTGCTGGAATGCACATTTGAAACCCTAGCTAGGGTTAGGGTTAGCATTCCCACAACAGGTAGAAGTTTTTTACTGTCAGTGCTGCATTCCGGGCCCCCAGTTATCTTAAGGATGAGTGATAATTTTCTCCTATCTGCACTTTTAGTTTTCGGACAGTTTTGGTCACTTTTTTGTATATTGCCCTATCCAGTGATTTTATCCAAAACTGAGCCAGATGAAAAGTGTAAAGAATACCTGTTCTAATGGGTAAACTCTCTTCATTTTGTCATTTAAAGTGCAGCTAAAAGTGCAACAGCGGGCAAAATTCTATGGTTCTTGTAACCCTAACACTGGCCAGGCATTAAAAGCGTGCCGATTTAACTACCATTTAACAGCATTTTTCAGCTTCATGAAAATTTACCTAAACCAGACAGATTATTAAAGAAGATACTTTTCCTAGAGGTTTTAGAAACCGTTTTGATAGTTTGAGACTGATTTTTTGGAGTTTGAGGAAAAATTCAAATTTGATATTTGGAGGGCTTCTGAGACACCCTGCTGGAATGCACATTTGAAACCCTAGCTAGGGTTAGGGTTAGCATTCCCACAACAGGTAGAAGTTTTTTACTGTCAGTGCTGCATTCCGGGCCCCCAGTTATCTTAAGGATGAGTGATAATTTTCTCCTATCTGCACTTTTAGTTTTCGGACAGTTTTGGTCACTTTTTTGTATATTGCCCTATCCATTGATTTTATCCAAAACTGAGCCAGATGAAAAGTGTAAAGAATACCTGTTCTAATGGGTAAACTCTCTTCATTTTGTTATTTAAAGTGCAGCTAAAAGTGCAACAGCGGGCAAAATTCTATGGTTCTTGTAACCCTAACCCTAGCCAGGCATTAAAAGCATGCCGATTTAACTACCATTTAACAACATTTTTCAGCTTCATGAAAATTTGCCTAAACCAGACAGAATATTAAAGAAGATACATTTCCTAGAGGTTTTAGAAACCGTTTTGATAGTTTGAGACTGATTTTTTGGAGTTTGAGGAAAAATTCAATTTTGATGTTTGGAGGGCTTCTGAGACACCCTGCTGGAATGCACTTTTGAAACCCAGTTAGGGTTAGGGTTAGCATTCCCACAACAGGTAGAAGTTTTTTACTGTCAGTGCTGCATTCCGGGCTCCCAGTTATCTTTAGGATGAGTGATAATTTTCTCCTATCTGCACTTTTAGTTTTCGGACAGTTTTGGTCACCTTTTTGTATATTACCCTATCCAGTGATTTTATCCAAAACTGAGCCAGATGAAAAGTTTGAAGAATACCTGTTCTAATGGGTAAACTCTCTTTATTTTGTCATTTAAAGTGCAGCTAAAAGTGCAACAGCGGGCAAAATTCTATGGTTCTTGTAACCCTAACCCTAGCCAGACATTAAAAACATGCCGATTTAACTACCATTTAAAAGCATTTTTCAGCTTCATGACAATTTGCCTAACCCAGACAGATTATTACAGAAGATACTTTTCCTAGAGGTTTTAGAAACCGTTTTGATAGTTTGAGACTGATTTTTTGGAGTTTGAGGAAAAATTCAACTTTGATGTTTGGAGGGCTTCTGAGACACCCTGCTGGAATGCACATTTGAAACCCTAGCTAGGGTTAGGGTTAGCATTCCCACAACAGGTAGAAGTTTTTTACTGTCAGTGCTGCATTCCGGGCCCCCAGTTATCTTAAGGATGAGTGATAATTTTCTCCTATCTGCACTTTTAGTTTTCGGACAGTTTTGGTCACTTTTTTGTATATTGCCCTATCCAGTGATTTTATCCAAAACTGAGCCAGATGAAAAGTGTAAAGAATACCTGTTCTAATGGGTAAACTCTCTTCATTTTGTCATTTAAAGTGCAGCTAAAAGTGCAACAGCGGGCAAAATTCTATGGTTCTTGTAACCCTAACACTGGCCAGGCATTAAAAGCGTGCCGATTTAACTACCATTTAACAGCATTTTTCAGCTTCATGACAATTTGCCTAAACCAGACAGATTTTTAAAGAAGATACATCTCCTAAAGGTTTTAAAAACTGTTTTGATAGTTTGAGACTGATTTTTTGGAGTTTGAGGAAAAAATTCATCTTTGATGTTTGGAGGGCTTCTGAGACACCCTGCTGGAATGCACATTTGAAACCCTAGTTAGGGTTAGGGTTAGCATTCCCACAACAGGTAGAAGTTTTTTACTGTCAGTGCTGCATTCCGGGCCCCCAGTTATCTTTAGGATGAGTGATAATTTGCTCCTATCTGCACTTTTAGTTTTCGGACACTTTTGGTCACCTTTTTGTATATTGCCCTATCCAGTTATTTTATGCAAAACTGAGCCAGATGAAAACTGTGAAGAATACCTGTTCTAATGGGTAAACTCTCTTCATTTTATCATTTAAAGTGCAGCTAAAAGTGCAACAGCGGGCAAAATTCTATGGTTCTTGTAACCCTAACCCTAGCCAGGCATTAAAAGCATGCCGATTTAACTACCATTTAACAACATTTTTCAGCTTCATGAAAATTTGCCTAAACCAGACAGAATATTAAAGAAGATACATTTCCTAGAGGTTTTAGAAACCGTTTTGATAGTTTGAGACTGATTTTTTGGAGTTTGAGGAAAAATTCAATTTTGATGTTTGGAGGGCTTCTGAGACACCCTGCTGGAATGCACATTTGAAACCCAGTTAGGGTTAGGGTTAGCATTCCCACAACAGGTAGAAGTTTTTTACTGTCAGTGCTGCATTCCGGGCTCCCAGTTATCTTTAGGATGAGTGATAATTTGCTCCTATCTGCACTTTTAGTTTTCGGACAGTTTTGGTCACCTTTTTGTATATTACCCTATCCAGTGATTTTATCCAAAACTGAGCCAGATGAAAAGTTTGAAGAATACCTGTTCTAATGGGTAAACTCTCTTTATTTTGTCATTTAAAGTGCAGCTAAAAGTGCAACAGCGGGCAAAATTCTATGGTTCTTGTAACCCTAACCCTAGCCAGACATTAAAAACATGCCGATTTAACTACCATTTAAAAGCATTTTTCAGCTTCATGACAATTTGCCTAACCCAGACAGATTATTACAGAAGATACTTTTCCTAGAGGTTTTAGAAACCGTTTTGATAGTTTGAGACTGATTTTTTGGAGTTTGAGGAAAAATTCAACTTTGATGTTTGGAGGGCTTCTGAGACACCCTGCTGGAATGCACATTTGAAACCCTAGCTAGGGTTAGGGTTAGCATTCCCACAACAGGTAGAAGTTTTTTACTGTCAGTGCTGCATTCCGGGCCCCCAGTTATCTTAAGGATGAGTGATAATTTTCTCCTATCTGCACTTTTAGTTTTCGGACAGTTTTGGTCACTTTTTTGTATATTGCCCTATCCAGTGATTTTATCCAAAACTGAGCCAGATGAAAAGTGTGAAGAATACCTGTTCTAATGGGTAAACTCTCTTCATTTTGTCATTTAAAGTGCAGCTAAAAGTGCAACAGCGGGCAAAATTCTATGGTTCTTGTAACCCTAACACTGGCCAGGCATTAAAAGCGTGCCGATTTAACTACCATTTAACAGCATTTTTCAGCTTCATGACAATTTGCCTAAACCAGACAGATTTTTAAAGAAGATACATCTCCTAAAGGTTTTAAAAACTGTTTTGATAGTTTGAGACTGATTTTTTGGAGTTTGAGGAAAAAATTCATCTTTGATGTTTGGAGGGCTTCTGAGACACCCTGCTGGAATGCACATTTGAAACCCTAGTTAGGGTTAGGGTTAGCATTCCCACAACAGGTAGAAGTTTTTTACTGTCAGTGCTGCATTCCGGGCCCCCAGTTATCTTTAGGATGAGTGATAATTTGCTCCTATCTGCACTTTTAGTTTTCGGAAAGTTTTGGTCACTTTTTTGAATATTGCCCTATCCATTGATTTTATCCAAAATTAAGCCAGATGAAAAGTGTGAAGAATACCTGTTCTAATGGGTAAACTCTCTTCATTTTATCATTTAAAGTGCAGCTAAAAGTGCAACAGCGGGCAAAATTCTATGGTTCTTGTAACCCTAACCCTAGCCAGGCATTAAAAGCATTCCGATTTAACTACCATTTAACAGCATTTTTCAGCTTCATGAAAATTTACCTAAACCAGACAGATTATTAAAGAAGATACTTTTCCTAGAGGTTTTAGAAACCGTTTTGATAGTTTGAGACTGATTTTTTGGAGTTTGAGGAAAAATTCAAATTTGATATTTGGAGGGCTTCTGAGACACCCTGCTGGAATGCACATTTGAAACCCTAGCTAGGGTTAGGGTTAGCATTCCCACAACAGGTAGAAGTTTTTTACTGTCAGTGCTGCATTCCGGGCCCCCAGTTATCTTAAGGATGACTGATAATTTTCTCCTATCTGCACTTTTAGTTTTCGGACAGTTTTGGTCACTTTTTTGTATATTGCCCTATCCAGTGATTTTATCCAAAACTGAGCCAGATGAAAAGTGTAAAGAATACCTGTTCTAATGGGTAAACTCTCTTCATTTTGTCATTTAAAGTGCAGCTAAAAGTGCAACAGCGGGCAAAATTCTATGGTTCTTGTAACCCTAACACTGGCCAGGCATTAAAAGCGTGCCGATTTAACTACCATTTAACAGCATTTTTCAGCTTCATGAAAATTTGCCTAAACCAGACAGATTTTTAAAGAAGATACATCTCCTAAAGGTTTTAAAAACCGTTTTGATAGTTTGAGACTGAGTTTTTGGAGTTTGAGGAAAAAATTCATCTTTGATGTTTGGAGGGCTTCTGAGACACCCTGCTGGAATGCACATTTGAAACCCTAGTTAGGGTTAGGGTTAGCATTCCCACAACAGGTAGAAGTTTTTTACTGTCAGTGCTGCATTCCGGGCCCCCAGTTATCTTTAGGATGAGTGATAATTTGCTCCTATCTGCACTTTTAGTTTTCGGACAGTTTTGGTCACCTTTTTGTATATTGCCCTATCCAGTGATTTTATCCAAAACTGAGCCAGATGAAAAGTGTGAAGAATACCTGTTCTAATGGGTAAACTCTCTTTATTTTGTCATTTAAAGTGCAGCTAAAAGTGCAACAGCGGGCAAAATTCTATGGTTCTTGTAACCCTAACCCTAGCCAGACATTAAAAGCATGCCGATTTAACTACCATTTAACAGCATTTTTCAGCTTCATGACAATTT
The DNA here is from genome assembly GCF_059453375.1 of Lepisosteus platostomus. Lineage (NCBI taxonomy): Eukaryota > Metazoa > Chordata > Actinopteri > Semionotiformes > Lepisosteidae > Lepisosteus > Lepisosteus platostomus. The sequence continues at coordinate 19,165,828 of NC_142628.1, forward strand.
GCCTAAACCAGACAGATTATTAAAGAAGATACTTTTCCTAGAGGTTTTAGAAACCGTTTTGATTGTTTGAGACTGATTTTTTGGAGTTTGAGGAAAAATTCAATTTTGATGTTTGGAGGGCTTCTGAGACACCCTGCTGGAATGCACATTTGAAACCCAGTTAGGGTTAGGGTTAGCATTCCCACAACAGGTAGAAGTTTTTTACTGTCAGTGCTGCATTCCGGGCCCCCAGTTATCTTAAGGATGACTGATAATTTTCTCTTATCTGCACTTTTAGTTTTCGGGCAGTTTTGGTCACTTTTTTGTATATTGCCCTATCCAGTGATTTTATCCAAAACTGAGCCAGATGAAAAGTGTAAAGAATACCTGTTCTAATGGGTAAACTCTCTTCATTTTGTCATTTAAAGTGCAGCTAAAAGTGCAACAGCGGGCAAAATTCTATGGTTCTTGTAACCCTAACACTGGCCAGGCATTAAAAGCGTGCCGATTTAACTACCATTTAACAGCATTTTTCAGCTTCATGAAAATTTGCCTAAACCAGACAGATTTTTAAAGAAGATACATCTCCTAAAGGTTTTAAAAACCGTTTTGATAGTTTGAGACTGATTTTTTGGAGTTTGAGGAAAAAATTCATCTTTGATGTTTGGAGGGCTTCTGAGACACCCTGCTGGAATGACCATTTGAAACCTTAGTTAGGGTTACGGTTAGCATTCCCACAACAGGTAGAAGTTTTTTACTGTCAGTGCTGCATTCCGGGTCCCCAGTTATCTTTAGGATGAGTGATAATTTTCTCCTATCTGCACTTTTAGTTTTCGGACAGTTTTGGTCACCTTTTCGTATATTGCCCTATCCAGTGATTTTATCCAAAACTGAGCCAGATGAAAAGTGTGAAGAATACCTGTTCTAATGGGTAAACTCTCTTCATTTTGTCATTTAAAGTACAGCTAAAAGTGCAACAGCGGGCAAAATTCTATGGTTCTTGTAACCCTAACACTGGTCAGGCATTAAAAGCGTGCCGATTTAACTACCATTTAACAGCATTTTTCAGCTTCATGAAAATTTGCCTAAACCAGACAGATTTTTAAAGAAGATACATCTCCTAATGGTTTTAAAAACCGTTTTGATAGTATGAGATTGAGTTTTTGGAGTTTGAGGAAAAAAATCAACTTTGATGTTTGGAGGGCTTCTGAGACACCCTGCTGGAATGCACATTTGAAACCCTAGCTAGGGTTAGGGTTAGCATTCCCACAACAGGTAGAAGTTTTATTCTGTCAGTGCTGCATCCCGGGTCCCCAGTTATCTTTAGGATGAGTGATAATTTTCTCCTATCTGCACTTTTAGTTTTCGGACAGTTTTGGTCACTTTTTTGTATATTGCCCTATCCAGTGATTTTATCCAAAACTAAGCCAGATGAAAAGTGTGAAGAATACCTGTTCTAATGGGTAAACTCTCTTCATTTTATCATTTAAAGTGCAGCTAAAAGTGCAACAGCGGGCAAAATTCTATGGTTCTTGTAACCCTAACCCTAGCCAGGCATTAAAAGCATGCCGATTTAACTACCATTTAACAACATTTTTCAGCTTCATGAAAATTTGCCTAAACCAGACAGATTTTTAAAGAAGATACATCTCCTAATGGTTTTAAAAACCGTTTTGATAGTATGAGATTGAGTTTTTGGAGTTTGAGGAAAAAAATCAACTTTGATGTTTGGAGGGCTTCTGAGACACCCTGCTGGAATGCACATTTGAAACCCTAGCTAGGGTTAGGGTTAGCATTCCCACAACAGGTAGAAGTTTTTTACTGTCAGTGCTGCATTCCGGGCCCCCAGTTATCTTAAGGATGAGTGATAATTTTCTCCTATCTGCACTTTTAGTTTTCGGACAGTTTTGGTCACTTTTTTGTATATTGCCCTATCCAGTGATTTTATCCAAAACTGAGCCAGATGAAAAGTGTAAAGAATACCTGTTCTAATGGGTAAACTCTCTTCATTTTGTCATTTAAAGTGCAGCTAAAAGTGCAACAGCGGGCAAAATTCTATGGTTCTTGTAACCCTAACACTGGCCAGGCATTAAAAGCGTGCCGATTTAACTACCATTTAACAGCATTTTTCAGCTTCATGAAAATTTACCTAAACCAGACAGATTATTAAAGAAGATACTTTTCCTAGAGGTTTTAGAAACCGTTTTGATAGTTTGAGACTGATTTTTTGGAGTTTGAGGAAAAATTCAAATTTGATATTTGGAGGGCTTCTGAGACACCCTGCTGGAATGCACATTTGAAACCCTAGCTAGGGTTAGGGTTAGCATTCCCACAACAGGTAGAAGTTTTTTACTGTCAGTGCTGCATTCCGGGTCCCCAGTTATCTTTAGGATGAGTGATAATTTTCTCCTATCTGCACTTTTAGTTTTCGGACAGTTTTGGTCACCTTTTCGTATATTGCCCTATCCAGTGATTTTATCCAAAACTGAGCCAGATGAAAAGTGTGAAGAATACCTGTTCTAATGGGTAAACTCTCTTCATTTTGTCATTTAAAGTACAGCTAAAAGTGCAACAGCGGGCAAAATTCTATGGTTCTTGTAACCCTAACACTGGTCAGGCATTAAAAGCGTGCCGATTTAACTACCATTTAACAGCATTTTTCAGCTTCATGAAAATTTGCCTAAACCAGACAGATTTTTAAAGAAGATACATCTCCTAATGGTTTTAAAAACCGTTTTGATAGTATGAGATTGAGTTTTTGGAGTTTGAGGAAAAAAATCAACTTTGATGTTTGGAGGGCTTCTGAGACACCCTGCTGGAATGCACATTTGAAACCCTAGCTAGGGTTAGGGTTAGCATTCCCACAACAGGTAGAAGTTTTATTCTGTCAGTGCTGCATCCCGGGTCCCCAGTTATCTTTAGGATGAGTGATAATTTTCTCCTATCTGCACTTTTAGTTTTCGGACAGTTTTGGTCACTTTTTTGTATATTGCCCTATCCAGTGATTTTATCCAAAACTAAGCCAGATGAAAAGTGTGAAGAATACCTGTTCTAATGGGTAAACTCTCTTCATTTTATCATTTAAAGTGCAGCTAAAAGTGCAACAGCGGGCAAAATTCTATGGTTCTTGTAACCCTAACCCTAGCCAGGCATTAAAAGCATGCCGATTTAACTACCATTTAACAACATTTTTCAGCTTCATGAAAATTTGCCTAAACCAGACAGATTTTTAAAGAAGATACATCTCCTAATGGTTTTAAAAACCGTTTTGATAGTATGAGATTGAGTTTTTGGAGTTTGAGGAAAAAAATCAACTTTGATGTTTGGAGGGCTTCTGAGACACCCTGCTGGAATGCACATTTGAAACCCAGTTAGGGTTAGGGTTAGCATTCCCACAACAGGTAGAAGTTTTTTACTGTCAGTGCTGCATTCCGGGCTCCCAGTTATCTTTAGGATGAGTGATAATTTGCTCCTATCTGCACTTTTAGTTTTCGGAAAGTTTTGGTCACTTTTTTGAATATTGCCCTATCCATTGATTTTATCCAAAATTAAGCCAGATGAAAAGTGTGAAGAATACCTGTTCTAATGGGTAAACTCTCTTCATTTTATCATTTAAAGTGCAGCTAAAAGTGCAACAGCGGGCAAAATTCTATGGTTCTTGTAACCCTAACCCTAGCCAGGCATTAAAAGCATTCCGATTTAACTACCATTTAACAGCATTTTTCAGCTTCATGAAAATTTACCTAAACCAGACAGATTATTAAAGAAGATACTTTTCCTAGAGGTTTTAGAAACCGTTTTGATAGTTTGAGACTGATTTTTTGGAGTTTGAAGAAAAATTCAAATTTGATATTTGGAGGGCTTCTGAGACACCCTGCTTGAATGCACATTTGAAACCCTAGCTAGGGTTAGGGTTAGCATTCCCACAACAGGTAGAAGTTTTTTACTGTCAGTGCTGCATTCCGGGCCCCCAGTTATCTTAAGGATGACTGATAATTTTCTCTTATCTGCACTTTTAGTTTTCGGGCAGTTTTGGTCACTTTTTTGTATATTGCCCTATCCAGTGATTTTATCCAAAACTGAGCCAGATGAAAAGTGTAAAGAATACCTGTTCTAATGGGTAAACTCTCTTCATTTTGTCATTTAAAGTGCAGCTAAAAGTGCAACAGCGGGCAAAATTCTATGGTTCTTGTAACCCTAACACTGGCCAGGCATTAAAAGCGTGCCGATTTAACTACCATTTAACAGCATTTTTCAGCTTCATGAAAATTTGCCTAAACCAGACAGATTTTTAAAGAAGATACATCTCCTAAAGGTTTTAAAAACCGTTTTGATAGTTTGAGACTGATTTTTTGGAGTTTGAGGAAAAAATTCATCTTTGATGTTTGGAGGGCTTCTGAGACACCCTGCTGGAATGACCATTTGAAACCTTAGTTAGGGTTACGGTTAGCATTCCCACAACAGGTAGAAGTTTTTTACTGTCAGTGCTGCATTCCGGGCTCCCAGTTATCTTTAGGATGAGTGATAATTTGCTCCTATCTGCACTTTTAGTTTTCGGACAGTTTTGGTCACCTTTTTGTATATTACCCTATCCAGTGATTTTATCCAAAACTGAGCCAGATGAAAAGTTTGAAGAATACCTGTTCTAATGGGTAAACTCTCTTTATTTTGTCATTTAAAGTGCAGCTAAAAGTGCAACAGCGGGCAAAATTCTATGGTTCTTGTAACCCTAACCCTAGCCAGACATTAAAAACATGCCGATTTAACTACCATTTAAAAGCATTTTTCAGCTTCATGACAATTTGCCTAACCCAGACAGATTATTACAGAAGATACTTTTCCTAGAGGTTTTAGAAACCGTTTTGATAGTTTGAGACTGATTTTTTGGAGTTTGAGGAAAAATTCAACTTTGATGTTTGGAGGGCTTCTGAGACACCCTGCTGGAATGCACATTTGAAACCCTAGCTAGGGTTAGGGTTAGCATTCCCACAACAGGTAGAAGTTTTTTACTGTCAGTGCTGCATTCCGGGCCCCCAGTTATCTTAAGGATGAGTGATAATTTTCTCCTATCTGCACTTTTAGTTTTCGGACAGTTTTGGTCACTTTTTTGTATATTGCCCTATCCAGTGATTTTATCCAAAACTGAGCCAGATGAAAAGTGTAAAGAATACCTGTTCTAATGGGTAAACTCTCTTCATTTTGTCATTTAAAGTGCAGCTAAAAGTGCAACAGCGGGCAAAATTCTATGGTTCTTGTAACCCTAACACTGGCCAGGCATTAAAAGCGTGCCGATTTAACTACCATTTAACAGCATTTTTCAGCTTCATGACAATTTGCCTAAACCAGACAGATTTTTAAAGAAGATACATCTCCTAAAGGTTTTAAAAACTGTTTTGATAGTTTGAGACTGATTTTTTGGAGTTTGAGGAAAAAATTCATCTTTGATGTTTGGAGGGCTTCTGAGACACCCTGCTGGAATGCACATTTGAAACCCTAGTTAGGGTTAGGGTTAGCATTCCCACAACAGGTAGAAGTTTTTTACTGTCAGTGCTGCATTCCGGGCCCCCAGTTATCTTTAGGATGAGTGATAATTTGCTCCTATCTGCACTTTTAGTTTTCGGAAAGTTTTGGTCACTTTTTTGAATATTGCCCTATCCATTGATTTTATCCAAAATTAAGCCAGATGAAAAGTGTGAAGAATACCTGTTCTAATGGGTAAACTCTCTTCATTTTATCATTTAAAGTGCAGCTAAAAGTGCAACAGCGGGCAAAATTCTATGGTTCTTGTAACCCTAACCCTAGCCAGGCATTAAAAGCATTCCGATTTAACTACCATTTAACAGCATTTTTCAGCTTCATGAAAATTTACCTAAACCAGACAGATTATTAAAGAAGATACTTTTCCTAGAGGTTTTAGAAACCGTTTTGATAGTTTGAGACTGATTTTTTGGAGTTTGAGGAAAAATTCAAATTTGATATTTGGAGGGCTTCCTAGACAACCTGCTGGAATGCACATTTGAAACCCTAGCTAGGGTTAGGGTTAGCATTCCCACAACAGGTAGAAGTTTTTTACTGTCAGTGCTGCATTCCGGGCCCCCAGTTATCTTAAGGATGACTGATAATTTTCTCCTATCTGCACTTTTAGTTTTCGGACAGTTTTGGTCACTTTTTTGTATATTGCCCTATCCAGTGATTTTATCCAAAACTGAGCCAGATGAAAAGTGTAAAGAATACCTGTTCTAATGGGTAAACTCTCTTCATTTTGTCATTTAAAGTGCAGCTAAAAGTGCAACAGCGGGCAAAATTCTATGGTTCTTGTAACCCTAACACTGGCCAGGCATTAAAAGCGTGCCGATTTAACTACCATTTAACAGCATTTTTCAGCTTCATGAAAATTTGCCTAAACCAGACAGATTTTTAAAGAAGATACATCTCCTAAAGGTTTTAAAAACCGTTTTGATAGTTTGAGACTGAGTTTTTGGAGTTTGAGGAAAAAATTCATCTTTGATGTTTGGAGGGCTTCTGAGACACCCTGCTGGAATGCACATTTGAAACCCTAGCTAGGGTTAGGGTTAGCATTCCCACAAATGGTAGAAGTTTTTTACTGTCAGTGCTGCATTCCGGGTCCCCAGTTATCTTTAGGATGAGTGATAATTTGCTCCTATCTGCACTTTTAGTTTTCGGACAGTTTTGGTCACCTTTTTGTATATTGCCCTATCCAGTGATTTTATCCAAAACTGAGCCAGATGAAAAGTTTGAAGAATACCTGTTCTAATGGGTAAACTCTCTTCATTTTGTCATTTAAAGTGCAGCTAAAAGTGCAACAGCGGGCAAAATTCTATGGTTCTTGTAACCCTAACCCTAGCCAGGCATTAAAAGCATGCCGATTTAACTACCATTTAACAACATTTTTCAGCTTCATGAAAATTTGCCTAAACCAGACAGAATATTAAAGAAGATACATTTCCTAGAGGTTTTAGAAACCGTTTTGATAGTTTGAGACTGATTTTTCTTGGTTTGAGGAAAAAAATCATCTTTGATGTTTGGAGGGCTTCTGAGACACCCTGCTGGAATGCACATCTGAAACCCTAGCTAGGGTTAGGGTTAGCATTCCCACAAATGGTAGAAGTTTTTTACTGTCAGTGGTACATTCCGGGTCCCCAGTTATCTTTAGGATGAGTGATAATTTGCTCCTATCTGCAGTTTTAGTTTTCGGAAAGTATTGGTCACTTTTTTGAATATTGCCCTATCCATTGATTTTATCCAAAATTAAGCCAGATGAAAAGTGTGAAGAATACCTGTTCTAATGGGTAAACTCTCTTCATTTTATCATTTAAAGTGCAGCTAAAAGTGCAACAGCGGGCAAAATTCTATGGTTCTTGTAACCCTAACCCTGGCCAGGCATTAAAAGCATTCCGATTTAACTACCATTTAACAGCATTTTTCAGCTTCATGAAAATTTACCTAAACCAGACAGAATATTAAAGAAGATACTTTTCCTAGAGGTTTTAGAAACCGTTTTGATAGTTTGAGACTGATTTTTTGGAGTTTGAGGAAAAATTCAAATTTGATATTTGGAGGGCTTCTGAGACACCCTGCTGGAATGCACATTTGAAACCCTAGCTAGGGTTAGGGTTAGCATTCCCACAACAGGTAGAATTTTTTTACTGTCAGTGCTGCATTCCGGGCCCCCAGTTATCTTAAGGATGACTGATAATTTTCTCCTATCTGCACTTTTAGTTTTCGGACAGTTTTGGTCACTTTTTTGTATATTGCCCTATCCAGTGATTTTATCCAAAACTGAGCCAGATGAAAAGTGTAAAGAATACCTGTTCTAATGGGTAAACTCTCTTCATTTTGTCATTTAAAGTGCAGCTAAAAGTGCAACAGCGGGCAAAATTCTATGGTTCTTGTAACCCTAACACTGGCCAGGCATTAAAAGCGTGCCGATTTAACTACCATTTAACAGCATTTTTCAGCTTCATGACAATTTGCCTAAACCAGACAGATTTTTAAAGAAGATACATCTCCTAAAGGTTTTAAAAACCGTTTTGATAGTTTGAGACTGAGTTTTTGGAGTTTGAGGAAAAAAATCAACTTTGATGTTTGGAGGGCTTCTGAGACACCCTGCTGGAATGCACATTTGAAACCCTAGCTAGGGTTAGGGTTAGCATTCCCACAACAGGTAGAAGTTTTTTACTTTCAGTGCTGCATTCCGGGCCCCCAGTTATCTTTAGGATGAGTGATAATTTGCTCCTATCTGCACTTTTAGTTTTCGGAAAGTTTTGGTCACTTTTTTGAATATTGCCCTATCCATTGATTTTATCCAAAATTAAGCCAGATGAAAAGTGTGAAGAATACCTGTTCTAATGGGTAAACTCTCTTCATTTTATCATTTAAAGTGCATTTAAAAGTGCAACAGCGGGCAAAATTCTATGGTTCTTGTAACCCTAACCCTAGCCAGGCATTAAAAGCATTCCGATTTAACTACCATTTAACAGCATTTTTCAGCTTCATGAAAATTTACCTAAACCAGACAGATTATTAAAGAAGATACTTTTCCTAGAGGTTTTAGAAACCGTTTTGATAGTTTGAGACTGATTTTTTGGAGTTTGAGGAAAAATTCAAATTTGATATTTGGAGGGCTTCTGAGACACCCTGCTGGAATGCACATTTGAAACCCTAGCTAGGGTTAGGGTTAGCATTCCCACAACAGGTAGAAGTTTTTTACTGTCAGTGCTGCATTCCGGGCCCCCAGTTATCTTAAGGATGACTGATAATTTTCTCCTATCTGCACTTTTAGTTTTCGGACAGTTTTGGTCACTTTTTTGTATATTGCCCTATCCAGTGATTTTATCCAAAACTGAGCCAGATGAAAAGTGTAAAGAATACCTGTTCTAATGGGTAAACTCTCTTCATTTTGTCATTTAAAGTGCAGCTAAAAGTGCAACAGCGGGCAAAATTCTATGGTTCTTGTAACCCTAACACTGGCCAGGCATTAAAAGCGTGCCGATTTAACTACCATTTAACAGCATTTTTCAGCTTCATGAAAATTTGCCTAAACCAGACAGATTTTTAAAGAAGATACATCTCCTAAAGGTTTTAAAAACCGTTTTGATAGTTTGAGACTGAGTTTTTGGAGTTTGAGGAAAAAAATCAACTTTGATGTTTGGAGGGCTTCTGAGACACCCTGCTGGAATGCACATTTGAAACCCTAGCTAGGGTTAGGGTTAGCATTCCCACAACAGGTAGAAGTTTTTTACTTTCAGTGCTGCATTCCGGGCCCCCAGTTATCTTTAGGATGAGTGATAATTTGCTCCTATCTGCACTTTTAGTTTTCGGAAAGTTTTGGTCACTTTTTTGAATATTGCCCTATCCATTGATTTTATCCAAAATTAAGCCAGATGAAAAGTGTGAAGAATACCTGTTCTAATGGGTAAACTCTCTTCATTTTATCATTTAAAGTGCATTTAAAAGTGCAACAGCGGGCAAAATTCTATGGTTCTTGTAACCCTAACCCTAGCCAGGCATTAAAAGCATTCCGATTTAACTACCATTTAACAGCATTTTTCAGCTTCATGAAAATTTACCTAAACCAGACAGATTATTAAAGAAGATACTTTTCCTAGAGGTTTTAGAAACCGTTTTGATAGTTTGAGACTGATTTTTTGGAGTTTGAGGAAAAATTCAAATTTGATATTTGGAGGGCTTCTGAGACACCCTGCTGGAATGCACATTTGAAACCCTAGCTAGGGTTAGGGTTAGCATTCCCACAACAGGTAGAAGTTTTTTACTGTCAGTGCTGCATTCCGGGCCCCCAGTTATCTTAAGGATGACTGATAATTTTCTCCTATCTGCACTTTTAGTTTTCGGACAGTTTTGGTCACTTTTTTGTATATTGCCCTATCCAGTGATTTTATCCAAAACTGAGCCAGATGAAAAGTGTAAAGAATACCTGTTCTAATGGGTAAACTCTCTTCATTTTGTCATTTAAAGTGCAGCTAAAAGTGCAACAGCGGGCAAAATTCTATGGTTCTTGTAACCCTAACACTGGCCAGGCATTAAAAGCGTGCCGATTTAACTACCATTTAACAGCATTTTTCAGCTTCATGAAAATTTGCCTAAACCAGACAGATTTTTAAAGAAGATACATCTCCTAAAGGTTTTAAAAACCGTTTTGATAGTTTGAGACTGAGTTTTTGGAGTTTGAGGAAAAAATTCATCTTTGATGTTTGGAGGGCTTCTGAGACACCCTGCTGGAATGCACATTTGAAACCCTAGTTAGGGTTAGGGTTAGCATTCCCACAACAGGTAGAAGTTTTTTACTGTCAGTGCTGCATTCCGGGCCCCCAGTTATCTTTAGGATGAGTGATAATTTGCTCCTATCTACACTTTTAGTTTTCGGACAGTTTTGGTCACCTTTTTGTATATTGCCCTATCCAGTGATTTTATGCAAAACTGAGCCAGATGAAAAGTGTGAAGAATACCTGTTCTAATGGGTAAACTCTCTTTATTTTGTCATTTAAAGTGCAGCTAAAAGTGCAACAGCGGGCAAAATTCTATGGTTCTTGTAACCCTAACCCTAGCCAGACATTAAAAGCATGCCGATTTAACTACCATTTAACAGCATTTTTCAGCTTCATGACAATTTGCCTAAACCAGACAGATTATTAAAGAAGATACTTTTCCTAGAGGTTTTAGAAACCGTTTTGATAGTTTGAGACTGATTTTTTGGAGTTTGAGGAAAAATTCAATTTTGATGTTTGGAGGGCTTCTGAGACACCCTGCTGTAATGCACATCTGAAACCCTAGCTAGGGTTAGGGTTAGCATTCCCACAAATGGTAGAAGTTTTTTACTGTCAGTGCTGCATTCCGGGTCCCCAGTTATCTTTAGGATGAGTGATAATTTGCTCCTATCTGCACTTTTAGTTTTCGGACAGTTTTGGTCACCTTTTTGTATATTGCCCTATCCAGTGATTTTATCCAAAACTGAGCCAGATGAAAAGTTTGAAGAATACCTGTTCTAATGGGTAAACTCTCTTCATTTTGTCATTTAAAGTGCAGCTAAAAGTGCAACAGCGGGCAAAATTCTATGGTTCTTGTAACCCTAACCCTAGCCAGGCATTAAAAGCATGCCGATTTAACTACCATTTAACAACATTTTTCAGCTTCATGAAAATTTGCCTAAACCAGACAGAATATTAAAGAAGATACATTTCCTAGAGGTTTTAGAAACCGTTTTGATAGTTTGAGACTGATTTTTCTTGGTTTGAGGAAAAAAATCATCTTTGATGTTTGGAGGGCTTCTGAGACACCCTGCTGGAATGCACATCTGAAACCCTAGCTAGGGTTAGGGTTAGCATTCCCACAAATGGTAGAAGTTTTTTACTGTCAGTGGTACATTCCGGGTCCCCAGTTATCTTTAGGATGAGTGATAATTTGCTCCTATCTGCACTTTTAGTTTTCGGAAAGTATTGGTCACTTTTTTGAATATTGCCCTATCCATTGATTTTATCCAAAATTAAGCCAGATGAAAAGTGTGAAGAATACCTGTTCTAATGGGTAAACTCTCTTCATTTTATCATTTAAAGTGCAGCTAAAAGTGCAACAGCGGGCAAAATTCTATGGTTCTTGTAACCCTAACCCTGGCCAGGCATTAAAAGCATTCCGATTTAACTACCATTTAACAGCATTTTTCAGCTTCATGAAAATTTACCTAAACCAGACAGAATATTAAAGAAGATACTTTTCCTAGAGGTTTTAGAAACCGTTTTGATAGTTTGAGACTGATTTTTTGGAGTTTGAGGAAAAATTCAAATTTGATATTTGGAGGGCTTCTGAGACACCCTGCTGGAATGCACATTTGAAACCCTAGCTAGGGTTAGGGTTAGCATTCCCACAACAGGTAGAATTTTTTTACTGTCAGTGCTGCATTCCGGGCCCCCAGTTATCTTAAGGATGACTGATAATTTTCTCCTATCTGCACTTTTAGTTTTCGGACAGTTTTGGTCACTTTTTTGTATATTGCCCTATCCAGTGATTTTATCCAAAACTGAGCCAGATGAAAAGTCTAAAGAATACCTGTTCTAATGGGTAAACTCTCTTCATTTTGTCATTTAAAGTGCAGCTAAAAGTGCAACAGTGGGCAAAATTCTATGGTTCTTGTAACCCTAACACTGGTCAGGCATTAAAAGCGTGCCGATTTAACTACCATTTAACAGCATTTTTCAGCTTCATGAAAATTTGCCTAAACCAGACAGAATATTAAAGAAGATACATTTCCTAGAGGTTTTAGAAACCGTTTTGATAGTTTGAGACTGATTTTTTGGAGTTTGAGGAAAAAAATTATCTTTGATGTTTGGAGGGCTTCTGAGACACCCTGCTGGAATGCACATTTGAAACCCTAGCTAGGGTTAGGGTTAGCATTCCCACAACAGGTAGAAGTTTTTTACTGTCAGTGCTGCATTCCGGGTCCACAGTTATCTTTAGGATGAGTGATAATTTGCTCATATCTGCACTTTTAGTTTTCGGACAGTTTTGGTCACCTTTTTGTATATTGCCCTGTCCATGGATTTTATGCAAAACTGAGCCAGATGAAAACTGTGAAGAATACCTGTTCTAATGGGTAAACTCTCTTCATTTTATCATTTAAAGTGCAGCTAAAAGTGCAACAGCGGGCACAATTCTATGGTTCTTGTAACCCTAACCCTAGCCAGGCATTAAAAGCATTCCGATTAACTACCATTTAACAGCATTTTTCAGCTTCATGAAAATTTGCCTAAACCAGACAGATTATTAAAGAAGATACATTTCCTAGAGGTTTTAGAAACCGTTTTGATAGTTTGAGACTGATTTTTCTTGGTTTGAGGAAAGAAATCATCTTTGATGTTTGGAGGGCTTCTGAGACACCCTGCTGGAATGCACATTTGAAACCCTAGTTAGGGTTAGGGTTAGCATTCCCACAACAGGTAGACGTTTTTTACTGTCAGTGCTGCATTCCGGGTCCCCAGTTATCTTTAGGATGAGTTATAATTTTCTCCTATCTGCACTTTTAGTTTTCGGACAGTTTTGGTCACCTTTTTGTATATTGCCCTATCCAGTGATTTTATCCAAAACTGAGCCAGATGAAAAGTGTGAAGAATACCTGTTCTAATGGGTAAACTCTCTTCATTTTGTCATTTAAAGTGCAGCTAAAAGTGCAAGAGCGGGTAAAATTCTATGGTTCTTGTAACCCTAACACTGGTCAGGCATTAAAAGCGTGCCGATTTAACTACCATTTAACAGCATTTTTCAGCTTCATGAAAATTTGCCTAAACCAGACAGATTTTTAAAGAAGATACATCTCCTAAAGGTTTTAAAAACCGTTTTGATAGTTTGAGATTGAGTTTTTGGAGTTTGAGAAAAAAATTCAACTTTGATGTTTGGAGGGCTTCTGAGACACCCTGCTGGAATGCACATTTGAAACCCTAGCTAGGGTTAGGGTTAGCATTCCCACAACAGGTAGAAGTTTTTTACTGTCAGTGCTGCATTCCGGGTCCACAGTTATCTTTAGGATGAGTGATAATTTCCTCCTGTCTGCACTTTTAGTTTTCGGACAGTTTTGGTCACCTTTTTGTATATTGCCCTATCCAGTGATTTTATGCAAAACTGAGCCAGATGAAAAGTGTGAAGAATACCTGTTCTAATGGGTAAACTCTCTTCATTTTATCATTTAAAGTGCAGCTAAAAGTGCAACAGCGGGCAAAATTCTATGGTTCTTGTAACCCTAACACTGGCCAGGCATTAAAAGCGTGCCGATTTAACTACCATTTAACAGCATTTTTCAGCTTCATGAAAATTTGCCTAAACCAGACAGATTTTTAAAGAAGATACATCTCCTAAAGGTTTTAAAAACCGTTTTGATAGTTTGAGACTGATTTTTTGGAGTTTGAGGAAAAAATTCATCTTTGATGTTTGGAGGGCTTCTGAGACACCCTGCTGGAATGCACATTTGAAACCTTAGTTAGGGTTACGGTTAGCATTCCCACAACAGGTAGAAGTTTTTTACTGTCAGTGCTGCATTCCGGGTCCCCAGTTATCTTTAGGATGAGTGATAATTTTCTCCTATCTGCACTTTTAGTTTTCGGACAGTTTTGGTCACCTTTTCGTATATTGCCCTATCCAGTGATTTTATCCAAAACTGAGCCAGATGAAAAGTGTGAAGAATACCTGTTCTAATGGGAAAACTCTCATTATTTTGTCATTTAAAGTGCAGCTAAAAGTGCAACAACAGGCAAAATTCTATGGTTCTTGAAACCCTAACCCTGGCCAGACATTAAAAGCATGCCGATTTAACTACCATTTAACAGCATTTTTCAGCTTCATGAAAATTTGCCTAAACCAGACAGAATATTAAAGAAGATACATTTCTTAGAGGTTTTAGAAACCGTTTTGATAGTTTGAGACTGATTTTTCTTGGTTTGAGGAAAAAAATCATCTTTGATGTTTGGAGGGCTTCTGAGACACCCTGCTGTAATGCACATCTGAAACCCTAGCTAGGGTTAGGGTTAGCATTCCCACAAATGGTAGAAGTTTTTTACTGTCAGTGCTGCATTCCGGGTCCCCAGTTATCTTTAGGATGAGCTATAATTTGCTACTATCTGCACTTTTAGTTTTCGGACAGTTTTGGTCACCTTTTTGTATATTGCCCTATCCAGTGATTTTATCCAAAACTGAGCCAGATGAAAAGTTTGAAGAATACCTGTTCTAATGGGTAAACTCTCTTTATTTTGTCATTTAAAGTGCAGCTAAAAGTGCAACATCGGGCAAAATTCTATGGTTCTTGTAACCCTAACCCTAGCCAGACATTAAAAGCATGCCGATTTAACTACCATTTAACAGCATTTTTCAGCTTCATGAAAATTTGCCTAAACCAGACAGAATATTAAAGAAGATACATTTCCTAGAGGTTTTAGAAACCGTTTTGATAGTTTGAGACTGATTTTTTGGAGTTTGAGGAAAAAAATTATCTTTGATGTTTGGAGGGCTTCTGAGACACCCTGCTGGAATGCACATTTGAAACCCTAGCTAGGGTTAGGGTTAGCATTCCCACAACAGGTAGAAGTTTTTTACTGTCAGTGCTGCATTCCGGGTCCCCAGTTATCTTTAGGATGAGTGATAATTTGCTCCTATCTGCACTTTTAGTTTTCGGACAGATTTGGTCACTTTTTTGTATATTGCCCTATCCAGTGATTTTACCCTAAACTGAGCCAGATGAAAAGTGTAAAGAATACCTGTTCTAATGGGTAAACTCTCTTCATTTTGTCATTTAAAGTGCAGCTAAAAGTGCAACAGCGGGCAAAATTCTACGGTTCTTGTAACCCTAACACTGGTCAGGCATTAAAAGCGTGCCGATTTAACTACCATTTAACAGCATTTTTCAGCTTCATGAAAATTTGCCTAAACCAGACAGATTTTTAAAGAAGGTACATCTCCTAAAGGTTTTAAAAACCGTTTTGATAGTTTGAGACTGAGTTTTTGGAGTTTGAGGAAAATAATAATCTTTGATGTTTGGAGGGCTTCTGAGACACCCTGCTGGAATGCACATTTGAAACCCTAGTTAGGGTTAGGGTTAGTATTCCCACAAAAGGTAGAAGTTTTTTACTGTCAGTGCTGCATTCCGGGCCCCCAGTTATCTTTAGGATGAGTGATAATTTGCTCCTATCTGCATTTTTAGTTTTCGGAAAGTTTTGGTCACTTTTTTGAATATTGCCCTATCCATTGATTTTATCCAAAACTGAGCCAGATGAAAAGTCTAAAGAATACCTGTTCTAATGGGTAAACTCTCTTCATTTTGTCATTTAAAGTGCAGCTAAAAGTGCAACAGCGGGCAAAATTCTATGGTTCTTGTAACCCTAACCCTAGCCAGGCATTAAAAGCATGCCGATTTAACTACCATTTAACAACATTTTTCAGCTTCATGAAAATTTGCCTAAACCAGACAGAATATTAAAGAAGATACATTTCCTAGAGGTTTTAGAAACCGTTTTGATAGTTTGAGACTGATTTTTCTTGGTTTGAGGAAAAAAATCATCTTTGATGTTTGGAGGGCTTCTGAGACACCCTGCTGTAATGCACATCTGAAACCCTAGCTAGGGTTAGGGTTAGCATTCCCACAAATGGTAGAAGTTTTTTACTGTCAGTGCTGCATTCCGGGTCCCCAGTTATCTTTAGGATGAGTGATAATTTGCTCCTATCTGCACTTTTAGTTTTCGGACAGTTTTGGTCACCTTTTCGTATATTGCCCTATCCAGTGATTTTATCCAAAACTGAGCCAGATGAAAAGTTTGAAGAATACCTGTTCTAATGGGTAAACTCTCTTTATTTTGTCATTTAAAGTGCAGCTAAAAGTGCAACAGCGGGCAAAATTCTACGGTTCTTGTAACCCTAACACTGGTCAGGCATTAAAAGCGTGCCGATTTAACTACCATTTAACAGCATTTTTCAGCTTCATGAAAATTTGCCTAAACCAGACAGATTTTTAAAGAAGATACATCTCCTAAAGGTTTTAAAAACCGTTTTGATAGTTTGAGACTGAGTTTTTGGAGTTTGAGGAAAATAATAATCTTTGATGTTTGGAGGGCTTCTGAGACACCCTGCTGGAATGCACATTTGAAACCCTAGTTAGGGTTAGGGTTAGCATTCCCACAACAGGTAGAAGTTTTTTTCTGTCAGTGCTGCATTCCGGGCCCCCAGTTATCTTTAGGATGAGTGATAATTTGCTCCTATCTGCATTTTTAGTTTTCGGAAAGTTTTGGTCACTTTTTTGAATATTGCCCTATCCATTGATTTTATCCAAAACTGAGCCAGATGAAAAGTCTAAAGAATACCTGTTCTAATGGGTAAACTCTCTTCATTTTGTCATTTAAAGTGCAGCTAAAAGTGCAACAGCGGGCAAAATTCTATGGTTCTTGTAACCCTAACCCTAGCCAGGCATTAAAAGCATGCCGATTTAACTACCATTTAACAACATTTTTCAGCTTCATGAAAATTTGCCTAAACCAGACAGAATATTAAAGAAGATACATTTCCTAGAGGTTTTAGAAACCGTTTTGATAGTTTGAGACTGATTTTTCTTGGTTTGAGGAAAAAAATCATCTTTGATGTTTGGAGGGCTTCTGAGACACCCTGCTGTAATGCACATCTGAAACCCTAGCTAGGGTTAGGGTTAGCATTCCCACAAATGGTAGAAGTTTTTTACTGTCAGTGCTGCATTCCGGGTCCCCAGTTATCTTTAGGATGAGTGATAATTTGCTCCTATCTGCACTTTTAGTTTTCGGACAGTTTTGGTCACCTTTTCGTATATTGCCCTATCCAGTGATTTTATCCAAAACTGAGCCAGATGAAAAGTTTGAAGAATACCTGTTCTAATGGGTAAACTCTCTTTATTTTGTCATTTAAAGTGCAGCTAAAAGTGCAACAGCGGGCAAAATTCTATGGTTCTTGTAACCCTAACCCTAGCCAGACATTAAAAGCATGCCGATTTAACTACCATTTAACAGCATTTTTCAGCTTCATGAAAATTTGCCTAAACCAGACAGATTTTTAAAGAAGATACATCTCCTAAAGGTTTTAAAAACCGTTTTGATAGTTTGAGATTGAGTTTTTGGAGTTTGAGGAAAAAATTCAACTTTCATGTTTGGAGGGCTTCTGAGACACCCTGCTGGAATGCACATTTGAAACCCTAGCTAGGGTTAGGGTTAGCATTCCCACAACAGGTAGAAGTTTTTTACTGTCAGTGCTGCATTCCGGGTCCACAGTTATCTTTAGGATGAGTGATAATTTCCTCCTGTCTGCACTTTTAGTTTTCGGACAGTTTTGGTCACCTTTTTGTATATTGCCCTATGCAGTGATTTTATGCAAAACTGAGCCAGATGAAAAGTGTGAAGAATACCTGTTCTAATGGGTAAACTCTCTTCATTTTATCATTTAAAGTGCAGCTAAAAGTGCAACAGCGGGCACAATTCTATGGTTCTTGTAACCCTAACCCTAGCCAGGCATTAAAAGCATTCCGATTTAACTACCATTTAACAGCATTTTTCAGCTTCATGAAAATTTGCCTAAACCAGACAGATTATTAAAGAAGATACTTTTCCTAGAGGTTTTAGAAACCGTTTTGATAGTTTGAGACTGATTTTTTTTGGTTTGAGGAAAAAAATCATCTTTGATGTTTGGAGGGCTTCTGAGACACCCTGCTGGAATGCACATTTGAAACCCTAGTTAGGGTTAGGGTTAGCATTCCCACAACAGGTAGACGTTTTTTACTGTCAGTGCTGCATTCCGGGTCCCCAGTTATCTTTAGGATGAGTGATAATTTGCTCCTATCTGCACTTTTAGTTTTCGGACAGTTTTGGTCACCTTTTTGTATATTGCCCTATCCAGTGATTTTATCCAAAACTGAGCCAGATGAAAAGTGTAAAGAATACCTGTTCGAATGGGTAAACTCTCTTCATTTTGTAATTTAAAGTGCAGCTAAAAGTGCAACAGCGGGCAAAATTCTATGGTTCTTGTAACCCTAACACTGGTCAGGCATTAAAAGCGTGCCGATTTAACTACCATTTAACAGCATTTTTCAGCTTCATGACAATTTGCCTAAACCAGACAGATTACTAAAGAAGATACTTTTCCTAGAGGTTTTAGAAACTGTTTTTTATAGTTTGAGACTGATTTTTTGGAGTTTGAGGAAAAATTCAACTTTGATGTTTGGAGGGCTTCTGAGACACCCTGCTGGAATGCACATTTGAAACCCTAGCTAGGGTTAGGGTTAGCATTCCCACAACAGGTAGAAGTTTTTTACTGTCAGTGCTGCATTCCGGGCCCCCAGTTATCTTAAGGATGAGTGATAATTTTCTCCTATCTGCACTTTTAGTTTTCGGACAGTTTTGGTCACTTTTTTGTATATTGCCCTATCCATTGATTTTATCCAAAACTGAGCCAGATGAAAAGTGTAAAGAATACCTGTTCTAATGGGTAAACTCTCTTCATTTTGTTATTTAAAGTGCAGCTAAAAGTGCAACAGCGGGCAAAATTCTATGGTTCTTGTAACCCTAACCCTAGCCAGGCATTAAAAGCATGCCGATTTAACTACCATTTAACAACATTTTTCAGCTTCATGAAAATTTGCCTAAACCAGACAGAATATTAAAGAAGATACATTTCCTAGAGGTTTTAGAAACCGTTTTGATAGTTTGAGACTGAGTTTTTGGAGTTTGAGGAAAAAATTCATCTTTGATGTTTGGAGGGCTTCTAAGACACCCTGCTGGAATGCACATTTGAAACACTAGTTAGGGTTAGGGTTAGCATTCCCACAAGAGGTAGAAGTTTTTTACTGTCAGTGCTGCATTCCGGGCCCCCAGTTATCTTTAGGATGAGTGATAATTTTCTCCTATCTGCACTTTTAGTTTTCGGACAGTTTTGGTCACCTTTTCGTATATTGCCCTATCCAGTGATTTTATCCAAAACTGAGCCAGATTAAAAGTGTGAAGAATACCTGATCTAATGGGAAAACTCTCATTATTTTGTCATTTAAAGTGCAGCTAAAAGTGCAACAACAGGCAAAATTCTATGGTTCTTGAAACCCTAACCCTGGCCAGACATTAAAAGCATGCCGATTTAACTACCATTTAACAGCATTTTTCAGCTTCATGAAAATTTGCCTAAACCAGACAGAATATTAAAGAAGATACATTTCTTAGAGGTTTTAGAAACCGTTTTGATAGTTTGAGACTGATTTTTCTTGGTTTGAGGAAAAAAATCATCTTTGATGTTTGGAGGGCTTCTGAGACACCCTGCTGTAATGCACATCTGAAACCCTAGCTAGGGTTAGGGTTAGCATTCCCACAAATGGTAGAAGTTTTTTACTGTCAGTGCTGCATTCCGGGTCCCCAGTTATCTTTAGGATGAGCTATAATTTGCTCCTATCTGCACTTTTAGTTTTCGGACAGTTTTGGTCACCTTTTTGTATATTGCCCTATCCAGTGATTTTATCCAAAACTGAGCCAGATGAAAAGTTTGAAGAATACCTGTTCTAATGGGTAAACTCTCTTTATTTTGTCATTTAAAGTGCAGCTAAAAGTGCAACATCGGGCAAAATTCTATGGTTCTTGTAACCCTAACCCTAGCCAGACATTAAAAGCATGCCGATTTAACTACCATTTAACAGCATTTTTCAGCTTCATGAAAATTTGCCTAAACCAGACAGAATATTAAAAAAGATACATTTCCTAGAGGTTTTAGAAACCGTTTTGATAGTTTGAGACTGATTTTTTGGAGTTTGAGGAAAAAAATTATCTTTGATGTTTGGAGGGCTTCTGAGACACCCTGCTGGAATGCACATTTGAAACCCTAGCTAGGGTTAGGGTTAGCATTCCCACAAATGGTAGAAGTTTTTTACTGTCAGTGCTGCATTCCGGGTCCCCAGTTATCTTTAGGATGAGTGATAATTTGCTCCTATCTGCACTTTTAGTTTTCGGACAGTTTTGGTCACTTTTTTGTATATTGCCCTATCCAGTGATTTTACCCTAAACTGAGCCAGATGAAAAGTGTAAAGAATACCTGTTCTAATGGGTAAACTCTCTTCATTTTGTCATTTAAAGTGCAGCTAAAAGTGCAACAGCGGGCAAAATTCTACGGTTCTTGTTACCCTAACACTGGTCAGGCATTAAAAGCGTGCCGATTTAACTACCATTTAACAGCATTTTTCAGCTTCATGAAAATTTGCCTAAACCAGACAGATTTTTAAAGAAGATACATCTCCTAAAGGTTTTAAAAACCGTTTTGATAGTTTGAGACTGAGTTTTTGGAGTTTGAGGAAAATAATAATCTTTGATGTTTGGAGGGCTTCTGAGACACCCTGCTGGAATGCACATTTGAAACCCAAGTTAGGGTTAGGGTTAGCATTCCCACAACAGGTAGAAGTTTTTTACTGTCAGTGCTGCATTCCGGGCCCCCAGTTATCTTTAGGATGAGTGATAATTTGCTCCTATCTGCATTTTTAGTTTTCGGAAAGTTTTGGTCACTTTTTTGAATATTGCCCTATCCATTGATTTTATCCAAAACTGAGCCAGATGAAAAGTCTAAAGAATACCTGTTCTAATGGGTAAACTCTCTTCATTTTGTCATTTAAAGTGCAGCTAAAAGTGCAACAGCGGGCAAAATTCTATGGTTCTTGTAACCCTAACCCTAGCCAGGCATTAAAAGCATGCCGATTTAACTACCTTTTAACAACATTTTTCAGCTTCATGAAAATTTGCCTAAACCAGACAGAATATTAAAGAAGATACATTTCCTAGAGGTTTTAGAAACTGTTTTGATAGTTTGAGACTGATTTTTCTTGGTTTGAGGAAAAAAATCATCTTTGATGTTTGGAGGGCTTCTGAGACACCCTGCTGTAATGCACATCTGAAACCCTAGCTAGGGTTAGGGTTAGCATTCCCACAAATGGTAGAAGTTTTTTACTGTCAGTGCTGCATTCCGGGTCCCCAGTTATCTTTAGGATGAGTGATAATTTGCTCCTATCTGCACTTTTAGTTTTCGGACAGTTTTGGTCACCTTTTTGTATATTGCCCTATCCAGTGATTTTATCCAAAACTGAGCCAGATGAAAAGTTTGAAGAATACCTGTTCTAATGGGTAAACTCTCTTTATTTTGTCATTTAAAGTGCAGCTAAAAGTGCAACAGCGGGCAAAATTCTACGGTTCTTGTAACCCTAACACTGGTCAGGCATTAAAAGCGTGCCGATTTAACTACCATTTAACAGCATTTTTCAGCTTCATGAAAATTTGCCTAAACCAGACAGATTTTTAAAGAAGATACATCTCCTAAAGGTTTTAAAAACCGTTTTGATAGTTTGAGACTGAGTTTTTGGAGTTTGAGGAAAATAATAATCTTTGATGTTTGGAGGGCTTCTGAGACACCCTGCTGGAATGCACATTTGAAACCCTAGTTAGGGTTAGGGTTAGCATTCCCACAACAGGTAGAAGTTTTTTACTGTCAGTGCTGCATTCCGGGCCCCCAGTTATCTTTAGGATGAGTGATAATTTGCTCCTATCTGCATTTTTAGTTTTCGGAAAGTTTTGGTCACTTTTTTGAATATTGCCCTATCCATTGATTTTATCCAAAACTGAGCCAGATGAAAAGTCTAAAGAATACCTGTTCTAATGGGTAAACTCTCTTCATTTTGTCATTTAAAGTGCAGCTAAAAGTGCAACAGCGGGCAAAATTCTATGGTTCTTGTAACCCTAACCCTAGCCAGGCATTAAAAGCATGCCGATTTAACTACCATTTAACAACATTTTTCAGCTTCATGAAAATTTGCCTAAACCAGACAGAATATTAAAGAAGATACATTTCCTAGAGGTTTTAGAAACCGTTTTGATAGTTTGAGACTGATTTTTCTTGGTTTGAGGAAAAAAATCATCTTTGATGTTTGGAGGGCTTCTGAGACACCCTGCTGTAATGCACATCTGAAACCCTAGCTAGGGTTAGGGTTAGCATTCCCACAAATGGTAGAAGTTTTTTACTGTCAGTGCTGCATTCCGGGTCCCCAGTTATCTTTAGGATGAGTGATAATTTGCTCCTATCTGCACTTTTAGTTTTCGGACAGTTTTGGTCACCTTTTTGTATATTGCCCTATCCAGTGATTTTATCCAAAACTGAGCCAGATGAAAAGTTTGAAGAATACCTGTTCTAATGGGTAAACTCTCTTTATTTTGTCATTTAAAGTGCAGCTAAAAGTGCAACAGCGGGCAAAATTCTATGGTTCTTGTAACCCTAACCCTGGCCAGACATTAAAAGCATGCCGATTTAACTACCATTTAACAGCATTTTTCAGCTTCATGAAAATTTGCCTAAACCAGACAGATTTTTAAAGAAGATACATCTCCTAAAGGTTTTAAAAACCGTTTT